>NC_041380.1:180029453-180043497 GCF_002162155.2 Triticum dicoccoides
GGTTCGGTAACCCTCCGGCACTCCGGTTTTCTCTGAAATCATCCGGAACACTTTCAATGTCCGAATATAGCCGTCCGATATATCAATCTTTATGTCTCGACCATTTTGAGACTCATCGTCATGTCCGTGATTCTATCCGGGACTCCGAACTATCTTCCGTATATCAAAACACATAAACTCATAATACCGACCGTCATCGAACGTTAAGCGTGCGGACCCTACAGGTTCAAGAATTGCGTAGACATGACCGAGACTCACTTACAGTCAATAACCAATAGCGGAACCTAGATGCTCATATTGGTTCCTACATATTCTACGAAGATCTTTATCGGTCGAACCGCATAACAACATACGTTGTTCCCTTTGTCATTGGTATGTTACTTGCCCGAGATTCGATCGTCGGTATCTCAATACCTAGTTCAATCTCGTTACCGGCAAGTCTCTTTACTCGTCCCGTAATGCATCATCCCGCAACTAACTCATTAGCCACATTGCTTGGAAGGCTTATAGTGATGTGCATTACCGAGAGGGCCCAGAGATACCTCTCCGACAATCGGAGTGACAAATCCTAATTTCGATCTACCAACTCAACAAACATCATTGGAGACACCTGTAGAACATCTTTATAACCACCAAAGGGGCACTTGATGCACTTATAAGTAGTCTCCCAATGCATATGTGTTTTTGGTTTTGTAGCTAAGTTTCCCTTATTGAATTGTTTAACAATTAAATTCTTTCATGTATCGATGGATAGTCATTTTGCACAGATCCATGTGCTTAGCACCGTTTCCTTTCGGGATCACCATAATATTCCTTTTCTTCTTTAGTTACTTTATCACATTATTTTTTTACCTATGTGACATTTTTAGCATCTGTACACCGTGAAGTACTGGAAAAGCCTAACAATTTTGCAGGATTTTGCGGGACAGATTTATACGATATACAGCTGCTCGATGCACCTGGTCCACGAACCTTCTTCAACGAAGTCAGTTGACAGCGTCACACACCAATCTCAATCGCACTTCAACACGCGAGCCGTGGACACGAGAGAGACAGAAACCGGCAAATCGCCCCAATAATCTCGGCAGTCCAGTTCCGCTTCTGATCTGACCTCTCGTCCCCTCGCTCCCCGCCGCCACCACAGCAGTTGAACACGAGCGCGATGTGGGGGCTAGGGTTTAGGTGGCTGCTGCTGCTGCTGCTGGCGTTCGCGGCGGCGGTGGAGCTGGAGGCGCGGTTTGTGGTGGAGAAGAACAGCCTGATGGTCACGTCGCCGACAGCTCTGCGGGGGCGGCACGATAGCGCCATAGGCAACTTCGGCATCCCGCAGTACGGCGGGAGCATGGCTGGTGCCGTCGTCTATCCCAAGGGCAACTCAGACGCCTGCGAGGCCTTCAACAGCGGCAGGAAGGAGCACCTCTTCCGCACCAAGCCTGGAGCGCTCCCCAGCTTCCTTCTCATAGACCGCGGAAGTGAGTGATGCCTTCTCCTGATTTTAATCTCTGTCACCGTTGCTCCGCAGTTTTGCGATGTTATGTGGTTCGCTTGCGGTTCTGGTGGATCCGCTGATATTTGCAGGACTCGGCAGTGTGAGCTGCTTTAGAGCAACTCTAGCAGAGTCATCATATTTGCAGTCGCTGTATTGCACACACCACACATTATACTTTTGGAGGCTGAACATGCGCCGTGCAAAGTCAGAGCCAGCCATATCCCAGCCTTCGTAATTTTGGTACATATGAGACCCATATGCCATTGACCACATACTTATTGTCCAATTTGTAAGCTTCTATTTTGCTTCACTGACATCATCAACAGGCCGGCGGCGCCCATGGCACGATCATGGTCGCAGATCACGATCACGGCCACGAGCACGACGGTGAGGGTGAGGATGATTTCGGCGGCGGCGACTCGATTCTGTCGACAATGCTCGAAATTATACTGAGCATTAAGGCAAACATCCACATTGATATCCCACCTAATGGTTAGCATAATTTTGAACAATGCCGTTGATCCCTCTCCTCCTCTTCCTCGGCGATGAGAGCGGACGCCTCTCCTCCTTTGAGAGTGGCACCCAGTCCGGCCACGGGAAGGGAAGTGGAGGCTGCGGGCGGAACGGAGGGAAGTAAAGGCTATGGGTGGCGGCAATATGAGCTATTCGGACATGGCGATGGCCATTTTGTAGGCGCG
The DNA here is from genome assembly GCF_002162155.2 of Triticum dicoccoides. Classification (NCBI taxonomy): domain Eukaryota; kingdom Viridiplantae; phylum Streptophyta; class Magnoliopsida; order Poales; family Poaceae; genus Triticum; species Triticum dicoccoides. Next base: position 180,031,641 of record NC_041380.1, read on the forward strand.
GGCGGCAGCAAAACGTGGCACGCTGCAGGAAAAAGGCAGCAGAAAAATGTGGTGGGAATGGCCGCGGGCAGTTGGCACGCGGGTGACCGCCATTAATTGGCAGGGAGAGGAGATGGGCCGCACAGTAGGCTGATGAGGGAGGTGAAACTGCCCTCCCGTGCGAGCAGTTGGCGGATGGAGCAACCTCCAAACCGGAGCCCCACAACCTCCAAATATGGAGGCTTGCAGGCTCCATATGGAGTCCCCTCCATAAATAATGGCGATCAGGGGCCCGATGGCGACTCTGCTAGAGTGGCCTTTTCGGCTAAAATCGCCATACAACAAACAAGTTGGGGTAGGCTAGAGCTGAAACCCATAAGAACCTCGCAACCAACTCATGGTTCTGGCACATGGATAGCAAGATTTCACGCACCCCTGTCCATGGCTAGTTCATTGGTGATACTCCAGTCATTTAGATCTTTCTTTATGGACTCCTCCCATGTCAAGTTCGGTCTACCACGAGCACTCTTGACATTATCAGCACGCTTTAGCCATCCACTATGCACTGGAGCTTCTGGAGACCTGCGCTAAATATGCCCAAACCATCTCAGATGATGTTGGACAAGCTTCTCTTCAATCGGTGCCACCCCAACTCTATCTCGTATATCATCATTCCGGGCCCGGTTCTTCCTTGTGTGGCCACACATCCATCTCAACATGCGCATCTCCGCCACACCTAACTATTGAACATGTTGCCTTTTAGTCGGCCAACACTCAGCGCCATACAACATTGCGGGCCGAATCGCCATACTGTAGATAATAACGAATTCAGTTTTGTGGGCATTTGGTGTGCGACACAAAGAGTATTGACTGATATATACAATTGGTTGTGAATAAGTGCATGTTGTGGCACACTTCTATAAATTGGTAGGGACATTTTGTTGTCATGTAAGATGATGAAATTATTGGAAATGGATGTCATAAAAAATGACTAGCATAAATTGCCTCAAAACAGGAGATAAGACATAGTTCATGAGTTTTGAAAGTAGCAGGAACATTAGTTAAACCAAATGTCATAACTAAATACTCAAAGTGACCATTGTGTTGCTACCTCTCCTTGCATGCTTATCTGGTCTTGGGGAAAATGGTAAAACCATGTAATTCATCCAGTAGACCCTCAACAATTGGAATACGATATTTGCTTTTAACAGTCTGAGCATATAATTTCCTAGTCATTGCATAATCTCCAAGTGCACTCCTTTTTCCTTACTAATAAAGCAGGAGAGGAATAAGGGTTGGCACTTTCTCAGATAACAACTTTCTTGAGCAAATTAGCAACAATACTTCCATGATATTTTCTGAAGGGGAGCCTTGGCGCAGCGGTAAAGCTGTTGCCTTGTGACCATGAGGTCATGGGTCCGAGTCCTGGAAACAGCCTCTTGCAGAAATGCAGGGAAAGGCTGCGTACAGAAGACCCAAAGTGGTCAGACCCTTCCCCGGACCCTGCGCAAGTGGGAGCTACGTGCACCGGGCTGCCCTTTTACTTTCCATGATATTTTCTGATGATGAGGAAGTATATATGCTCTCTGGTTAATGATCTTGGCATTTTTGGTAGTAATGATATATTATGATCAAAAGCTCTTTTGGGATGTAGCTCATTTGGTTCCTGAAATATATCAGCAAGTTCCAGTAGTACAACCTTAATTGCTTCAGGTAGTTCAGGGTTTTTAGTTGCCTGTTCCAGGGCAAGTTGGATGAGGAGCACTATTCCACAAACTGACTGTCGGATCAGTTTATTCACATGCTTGCTGAATGTCTTTTGACAATGGCAAGCTCTAATCATGGAACAATCCTGTCATCAGCAAGAGTAGCTTTAATCTGCATGTTCTTTGATTCTAATTGCACTGGACTATGGTCATATATCCAGTCAGCTCCAAGATTACATCATAGCCTTGTAAGCTTAATACTCTGAAACCTAAGCAAAACTTTTCTTACTGAATTTCATAAGGACACTGACGTGAAATAAATTCAGACCATTATTTTTGTCCATTAGCTACCATAAATCTGACTTTGGTAGTTGATGTCAAAGGACATGCCGCTAATTCAGCAGATTGTGGGGCGATAAATGTGGCAGTACTCCCACTATCTATTAGGGCCATGGTTGTTGCTTTCCCATTTTTCACAGCTACAGAAAATACATTTCTTGGCCTTGATTCCCATTAGAGCATGCATTGAGATTTGCAGTCCCTGTTCATTGTTCCCAGGTGTTCCTTCCTCAGTTTCTTCCTCATAATCTGTCAGATGAATAATATCAGCATCTTTAGGGAATTGAGCTTATAAAACATGAATTTGTGCTTGCTGGGAATACTTGCAAACTTTTTTATGTCCAGGAAAGCATTTCTTGCAAATTCCTTTAATTCTTGCTTGCTGTATAATTGCAGCAGGTGTTGCAACAGCAGGTGTTGGTAATTCATTTGCATCAAATGCTACCTGTCTTTTGGCACTCGGTTGTTGGTAAAGAAAGGATGGCCTTTGCACCTGTTAGGGGTGTTCCAATCTTCTTGCTAACCACATTGCATTTTGTATGTCAGTGGGCTTGTGGCATTGCAAGTGGCCTTGTATGCAATCCTTTAAACCAGCAATGAAACTGTTCATGAAATACTCATTGGGTATTGCTGGATTGTCCCTTTCATGATATTCATTTGGGTCTCAAATTGCTTTATATATTGAGCCGCATATGAGATTTCCGCTAGGGCATGCAATGTCTTGACATTTTCATAGACTGAAAATTCAGAGAATTTGTCTCCTAAAAACCTGCACAACCCGTGTCATTGCACTGCATGAGCAGTATAACCAGTTCCTCTCCACCAATGCACTGCATCAGCAGTGAAATAAGTAATTGCAACTTCAGTTGTCTGGAACAATGGAATTCTAGCATTTTCAAAGTATTGCTCCATAGCTTGTACACAGGAATATTTACTTTAGTAGGTTTAAAAGCACCAGGAGCTCTTCTGGGGTCTTGCTGTGGTTGTGCCCTTTGCCTACTAGCATGTCTGGCTTGTTCCCAGTCCACCTGCTCTTCTTGAAACTGCTCATGCACCTGAACAGTCTGAACTGCAACTTGCTGTTGCTGAGGCTGCAAGTTCTGTTGTTCAGGTTTGTTTTGGTTTGTCCTTGATGGCTACCATAATTGGGATGTCTGTAAGGAAGATTTGGAGTTTCATCCAGGTTCAGTTCCCTGCCCTGACTGTCCTACAACCTAGCATTTCTCACTGGTGTATTGTATTAAGGATATAGGGCTGACAAGGTGCAATCATAGGAAGGTTATTCAGAGGGGTGCCCATATTAACACTGTTCTGTCCATCAACAGGGGAAGGTGGTGTGTTGTCTTTCTTGCTGGTTTCTCTTTGGCAGAAGTACCCTCAACAGGATGCGTGTATCACCGTGGAGACGGCGAGACCTTTGTCGGCTACAGTGACTCGGACCACGCCGGTGACGTGGACTCCAGAAAGCACCTCAGGCGTGCTGTTTTCCCTCGGGAGCAGTCCAATGAGCTGGAAATCACATAAGCAGAAGGTCGTCGCCACCTCTTCGTGCGAAGCCGTGTACATTGCAGCGGCGACAGCGGCGTGCCAAGGGATCTGGTTGGCTTGTCTTCTCGGCGAGCTACTAAAGCGAGATGCTGCCCCTGCGATCCTCTACGTTGACAACAAGTCTGCCATCTCGCTGTGCAAAAATCCGGTACTTCACGACCACAGCAAGCACATTGATGCTACCACTTCATACGGGACTGTGTGTCGAGAAGGGCATGGTGGCTGTGGAGTTCATTGGAACCAGCGAGCAAAAGGCGGACATTCTGACAAAGCCTCTTGGTCGTGTACGCTTCCAGGACCTGCGCGGCAAGGTCAGGATCGTCTGACATCAAGCCCCTCCGACAGGGTTGAGGGGGAGATTGTGGGCTCCACCACTGTCTGCAGATAGCGGACTTAGATATTACTTACTCCCTTCGTTCCAAAATAGATGACTCAACTTTGTACTAACTTTAGTACAAAGTTAGTATAAAGTTGGGTCATCTATTTTGGAACGGAGGGAGTAGCTAGGAAGCAATAGTCATGTCGGCTAGAGCCTTCTTAGTTAGTAAGGAAGTGAATGCATCTAGACATGTAGTTTTGCATGTACTAGCAGCTACATAGTCGGTTTAGACATCAGGATCCGACCCTCCCTTTGTACTATAAATATAACCCAAGAGCTAGCAATATAATATAGCTTCCTCTCAGCAGAAATCAAGTGTCTCTCTCGCTAGTCCATAACTCCTTTTCTAGCTGCTTACAGCGCCCCGAGTACTCGTAGTTCGGCCCCGAGCACTCACAGCTCAGGCTAACAATCTTGTACTTCTCGGAGTCTTCACCGGGAGGTGGCCTTGTTCCCACAAGGGGAGGTAGGTGGAGCTAAGTTCTACCGGAAAAAGTTCTATTCTAAGCTAACCCTAGAGAGGAGGTGGTGGAAGAGTATTTCTAGTTTCCCTCACGATGGGGTAAGTTAGAGGCAAAAGGGGAAAGATACATGAGCCTTTGACCCTCTCACTGCGCAGGCAGGAGAGCCTGGATGTGGAACCAACCAGTTTGTTCAAGATGGAAATGGGCCGACCCGGACCTGGCCCAGTGGCCCCAAGGTCAATATATGAGGCCACGGGTCGACCTATTTCATCAGAAATTTGTGGCCTCACTGACCCGTTGGGTACATGAGGCCGACCCAAAAGTTCAGCAAATTGTTGCCCCGAAGACACTGTCATATTTATGAACAGAAGAATATTTCAGTGTAGCCTACTTTGAAGATCAAGATTGACAAAAATTGTCACGTATGCACAGGACAACCCAAACTCCAACACTGAAATATTCCCGACTACTACTGAACTCCTACAGGTCAACCTAAATATTCCATGTCTGCAGTCTACAAGAGTCAGAAACTCCTACACATATACGCACCGGGATTACTGCAGAACCAACACTTGAAACTACTACAAAATCTACACTGAAGCTATAGTTGTCTCACCTGTGCAGAATCCTTATACGCACCGAAGTACCTACTGAAACTCTGGAACTCCTACTACAGAATCTACACATATACTTACTGACCAAGAACCAAAACAGTAGTAGTCTCGCCTATGCTTGGCTTGCAGCTGCGCTGGGAAGGAGAGGAAGCCGGGAAGAGTGAGCAAAATCCGGAGACTCGGAAAGCCACTGAGACGGCGAGCTTGCCAAGTTCGAGAGGAACAGAACGGCATTTAGGATGGCGAGCTCGATGGCGGCTGGGGTAGCGGGACGACAAGCTCGATGGTGACCAAGACGACGAACAAGAGGCGCACCAGGAGCGGGAGGAACACTGGCGGCGGCAGAGATGCTCGGGGCGGCCGGCGGCAGAGACGCTCGGGGGCGGCCAGCAGCAACTAGTGCATAGCGAATTGACTGGGTTGACCCATCTGATCCATTGGGTCGCACGGTGCCGGCTCCACTGACCCATGTATAATTTAAGGCCAACCCACTTGGCCCATTGGCCTTGACATTTTGGGTCACGTCAGTGACCCAGCGGGTCGACCCGGCACATTCCCATCTTGACAGTTTATGAAGGAGAGAAGTGGCCATGCTGCATTAATATGTGGCCCACCACTTTATTAGATCCTTCTTGGTTACAGTGATTTCTGAGATGGTTCTAGGGCATCTCCAACAATGTCTTGTCATCGTTAGTTAGCTTTTGCCACATCAGCTAAATCCTATATGGAGGGAAGTAATAGTTAGGAGAGAGTTGGTTCATTGTTGGTATAACTTCATGACCATAGCTACAGGCAAGCCAAGGCAAAAGTTGAGAGAAGACTATAACATGAAAGAGCAGAAATAATATAGAATATATAAGTATGGGTTAGTGTTACATACAAGCTATTGCAGTAGAATATGTTGTAATGTTGGTTGATGATGTGGATGTCTATACATACATGCTTATGTACAAACTATTGGAGATGCCCTAAACTGAAAAGGGAGTATTCATCTTGTTTAGCCACTTAAGCAACTTAAAGAAAAGGCTAATGTTGTTTTCTCCATGTATGTTATCCAGATTGCTTGTTTGCTAAGAAGGTCTGGAATGCACAATATGCTGGTGCCTCAGCAGTGCTTGTAGTTGATGACAAGGATGAGCCACTGATAACAATGGACTTACTTCAGGAAGATGATGAGGCTGCAAAATACATACAGAACATATCCATTCCTTCTGCTTTAATTGATAAGAAATTTGGAGAACAATTGAAGAAGGCTGTTAAAGATGGTGAAATGGTAAACGTGAATCTTGATTGGAGGGAGGCTGTCCCACATCCTGATAACCGAGTTGAGTATGAGTTGTGGACAAATAGCAATGATGAATGTGGGCCTAAATGTGATATGCTTATGCATTTTCTGAAGGAATTTAAGGGAGCTGCGCAGTTACTTGAAAAAGGTGGTTATAGTCAGTTCACACCCCATTATATTACTTGGTATTGCCCTCAAGCATTTGTTGTCAGCAAACAATGCAAGTCCCAGTGTATAAACCATGGAAGGTATTGTGCACCTGATCCAGAACAAGATTTTAGTACTGGCTATGATGGAAAAGATGTTGTTGTAGAGAACTTGAGACAGCTTTGTGTGTTTAATGTTGCAAATGAGATAAAAAAACCATGGATCTGGTGGGATTATGTGACTGATTTTCACATAAGGTGCCCAATGAAGGAGAAGAAGTATAACAAAAAGTGCGCAGAAACAGTCATTAAATCACTAGGTTGGCTCCTCTTTTCTTTCTGAGACTTACCTTCACTCAGCAATAAACATGTTCATTGTAATTAATTGTGCTTGTTTTATTACAATTAACATAACACATTCATGTTTTTAAGAAATGTACATAAGTTCATATGCATTTGAATTCACATGCGTATGTACATAATCTGTAGAAATGGCATTGTATGACATCGGAGACCTTGCTGATAGTTAAAGTGGCATCACTAATTTAAGCATGAAGGTAATATTCATTTTACACTTCAACAGGTTTGGAAGTGAAGAAGATTGATAAGTGCATGGGAGATCCAAATGATGATTCTGACCACCCTTTACTAAAAATGGAGCAGGACTCTCAGGTGAACCGACCTTATAGAGTTAGTCAAGTGAAATTTATAAGTAAAACTGAAACACTGTAGACTATTATCAATTCAATTTATCAACTTAAATACACTTTTGTATCCTGGGGTTTTAATATGATCTATGATGTTAGATAGATTGGGAAAGGGTCAAGAGGAGATGTTACCATATTGCCTACTCTTGTTGTGAACAATCGACAATATCGAGGTAAATGTTCCACAAGATCTAATGTAAGGATGTAACCAAATTGCACCTGCTCTAGCTGATTTTAGTCTTGAAAGGAACAGGAAAGCTAGGAAGGAAAGCTGTCCTCAAAGCTATTTGTGCTGGCTTTGAGGAAACTACTGAGCCAAATGTTTGTCTGAGTGATGGTAAGGACAAGACATTACACCTTTCCTTATGTACCTGTGTTTATTAAAAGGGTTTGTCTAGGGCACATCTAGATGTGCCCTAGTTATTGCACATCTAAGTGACACAAGCAAGTGTAGAAAGAAAAAGAAAAAGGAAAAAAAAGAAAATACTCACACGAATCTCCGCATAAGATCAATGATATAGGACTTAGATGTGCAATACTTATGGCACATCTAGATGTGCTTTAGCAAAACTGTTATTAAAATATCGAGTGCTAATCCTGAGTTGTTTTAACAGACATGGAAACAAACGAGTGTCTGAGCGATAATGGAGGTTGCTGGCAAGACAACGCTGCTAATGTAACAGCTTGTAGGGTATGTATAGGTTGATGATTTTCACTGGACATCAGTCTTATGTTCTTAAACATTCTCTGGTTTTCTTAATTTGCTGTGATCAATACTTGTCCAGGACACTTTTCGTGGCAGAGTGTGTGAATGCCCCACATTCAATGGCGTGCAATTTAAAGGAGATGGCTACAGCAACTGTGAACGTAATATTCTTTCTGGCTATCTTTGCAACTTCTATACATGAATGACTGTTGAAACAATTATCTTCCAGTTTGCAATTTACAGTTCCTTTTTAACACTGCTTGCGTCAGTAAGTGGCTAGTAGTGAAACCATGATTGATCAACATTTTGTTGGCTAGTAAGTTCTGTTGTTAAAACTTGCTATATACTGAAGTTAAATTGTGTAAGAAATACATGTATACAACAACAAATCCTTTCAATCCCAAACAAGTTGGGATAGGCTAGAATTGAAACCCATAAGATCTCGAAACCTAGTTATGGTTCGCGCACCTGGATAGCTAACTTGCATGCACAAATGTCCATGGCTAGTTATTTGGTGATATTCCAGTCCTTCAAGTCTCTTAACAAACTCCTCTCGTGTCAAGTTTGGTCTATCCTGACCTCTCTTGACATCATCAACATGCTTTATCCTTCCGCTTTGCACGGACACTTCTGGAGGCCTGTGTTGTATATGCCTAAACCATCTCTGATGATGCCGGACAAGCTTCTCTTCAATTAGTGCTACCCCAGCCATATATATCATCATTTTGGACCCGATCCTTTCTTGTGTGGTCACACATCCATCTCAGCATGCACATCTCTGCTACTCCTAACTATTGAACATGTCGCCATTTAGTTGGCCAGCATTCTATGCCATACAACATCACAGGTTGAATCAATGTCCTATAGAACCTGCATTTTAGCCTCTGTGGCTCTCTCTTGTCACAGGGTACGCCAGAAGCTTGGCGCCACTTCATCTATCCAGCTTTGATTCGATGGCTCACATCTTCATGGATATCACCATCCTTTTGCAGCATTGACCCCAATATCAAACCCAAATTCTTAATCGTGCATGCGCAGGATTTGGGAGAAGCAAGCGGCCGCCTCACACACGCATGCATGCAGTCACATGGTCCAAATTTGTCTTTATTCATCTGACGTGGCACATACTGACAACACATTTCAATTCCATGTCTGATGAATGTGTACGTGCATTTGTTCGGGTTTTCATTTTTTTTAAAATCCATATCTTTCAAACCGTGCGTCGGAATTCAGATCCGTTTTCACCGTTGGAATCCTCGCGATGAGATCTTTAAAACTACATCCCGCATGAGTATCTTTGGTGCTATATGGTGCAACTCTATTACTACATGGTGCAACTTTAGTACCTTTCAATTCCAAAGTCTGCTTCACAACTCTTTAACTTTCTATTAATCCCCGTCCGATTATCCTCGACTAGTACGACATCGTCCGCAAAGAGCATACACCATGAGATATCTCCTTGTATATCCCTTGTGACCTCATCAATCGGCAAAGCAAAAAGATAAGGGCTCAAAGCTGACCCTTGGTGAAGTCCTATTTTAATTTGAAAGTTGTCGCCATCACTTGTTTGAATACTTGTGACAACATTATCGTACATGTCCTTGATGAGGTTAATGTACTTTGTTGGGACTTTGTGTTTCTCCAAGGCCCACCACATGGTATTCCACAATATCTTATCATAGGCCTTCTCCAAATCAATGAATACCATATGCAGGTCCTTGTTTTGTTCCCTACATCTCTCCATAAGTTACCTAGAAGATAGCTTTCATGGTCGACCTACCGGGCATGAAACCAAACCAATGTTTGTGACGCTTGTCATTCTTCTTAAGCGGTGCTCAATGGCTCTCCTATAGCTTAATTGTATGGTCCATCAGCTTAATTCCACTGTAATTACTACAAGTTTGAACACCCCCTCCCCCCATTCTTGAAGAAATACATGTACAGCATAGTTTTTTTTAGCACAGTACAGACGCAGACGCTCATACATATGCACACACACTCACCCCTATGAACGCACGCACACCCTACCCCGATGAGCACCTTCGAGAGACTGAGCCGACCCATCAGCTTGAGATTGACAAAGTCGCCATAGATGCCTTCATAGTCGACGGGAACGTCTCCTCCCACTGAAGGCACATCGTCGGAAGCCTGAAATAAATCCAGGAAACTGCGACCACCACTGCGAAGTCTAGGACTTGAATGCTGATGGGTTGGTTCCACCACAAGGTACCTAACCATCTGAGCTACACTCAGTTCGCTACAATATACTCCCTCTGTCCCAAAATTCTTGTCTTAGATTTGTCTAGATACGGATGTACGTACATCCGTATCTAGACAAATCTAAGACAAGAATTTTGGGACAGAGGGAGTAGTTATTTATATGTATGCTAGTGTGTCTCTTAAAGCATTAAGAAGCATGTAAACCACTGTGGGCTATGAAACCATGCTGGTATATTGTCATGGTCATTCTGTTTGTATATGTTATGAGCTCGTATCGGGGGACATCACAAAATACTAAAGGAGGCGTGATGGAGAACTTTGATAATGACAAGGAGTTGTTGCAAGCCTGTAGGACTCTTGCTGTCGGAAAGCGAGAGATGCCAATGGTGTGCCGAGACAGTAGAGCTCCACAGTCTGCAGTTATGGAAGTGCGGAAGAGGTTCAGGAAATCAAGAGTGCAGTCCATATGGCAATAGGAGTTTCATAATTGAAATAAGTTCAGTTTGGCCAACATTTTATGTTTGCTAGACGTTGCAACCTTTTAATTAGACGTCTTCGCTAGTTGCTTTACCAACCGGACTATCTTTACTATCACAGCCTGGGCGCCTATTTGATACCGCCGGCTCTGGGCTCCGCTGAAAACACTTGAAGAAAATGCACAAATCGATCAAGTGCCATTAAACAAAAAATAATTGGGAACTCCTTACCATCCATGACATAATTATTGTATGAACAAGATAATGAAGAACCCTTGCAACTTGTGAAGTCAACAAGCAGACGTAAAATACAACAGCAACAACAACAACAGCACCAACAGCAACAGCAACAACAACACAAAACCTCTTGTCCGAAGAAAGTTGGGTATGCTAGAGATGAAACCCTATAGAACCTGTCAGAATGCCCCCAAAAAGAGAGAGTACAAGCTGTTGAAGTGTGTATGTGGATTGCCTAGCCCTTCCATCAGTTCGGACAACAAGAGGTTTTGGTACACTGTTGGCCAACAACAACACAACAACTTTTGGCTGCGTTGGCTAGTGCATGAAGCTTAACATGGTATCGAAGCTAAGGTCTTGAGTTCAAGTCCTAGCTTTCGCCATACCTTTGAGTCTATATACGTGTTGACTTCCGTCGTCACACGCGAGAGGGGGTGTTGAAGTGTATATGTGGATTGCCTAGTCCTTTCCATCAGTTTGGACTTTTGGTTGCATTGGCTAGTGCATGAAGCTTAACAAAACAAAGTGAATGAAAGTAAATTGAGGTTCTGGTACATGGATTGCTGATTTCCATGCTGTCTTATCAATAGCCCTATCAAGAGCCAAATCCCTGGGTACTTTCCAGTCTTTCAGGTCTCTTTTTACCGCCTCCTCCCATGTCAACTTTGGTCGCCCTGACGCTCCTAGTATTTTCGCTACTCTTTAGAATACCTTATGTTGGATATGTCCAAATCATCTTAGCCGGTGGCAGGGGTGGGCAAAAAAATCGAGGATCGAAAACCGACACCGAAGCCGAATAGACCGAGGACCAAAAATTCGGTGCTCTATACGGTCCTGAGGTGTGAAAAACCGAAATTTATTCGGTGATCTCGGTTTCCATCCAGGGTTGATTGAACTGACCGAATACGCCGAAATGCTACGCATTGGCCCAAAAAGACTAGCAAAGCCCAGCAACCCATGTGGCCCAATTAAAGCACACATTGTATTGGATCCTAAGAAAAGAACGCACAGGCACAACCCACCCTTGCTGCTCGACAGCAACAACAGCGCC
>NC_041380.1:180043585-180047629 GCF_002162155.2 Triticum dicoccoides
GATTCTCCATTTCTAACATAGCCACCACAGGTGTTTATCTCCTAGACTCCTGGTCTCATCCTTGGCCGATAGTGAACGCTGCAGCCAGTGCAAGCAGTGGAGGCGCCTCGGCCGCCCGGCAACCGGCGCCCAACGCCTTTTCTCTTTCCTTCCTTCGTCTCATCCTTGGCCAGCAGTGAGCGCTGCAGCCAACGCCGGTAGTGGAGGCGCCTCGGCCGCCCGGAAATCGGCGCCCAACGCCTTATCTCTTTCCTTCCTTCGTGTCTCCTGTGTCTCCTTGGGAGACTGCATCTTCTTTTCTTTACCTATCTCCGTCACCATCCCGTTGGGATTGCTTTTTAATGGATTCACGTCCCCATAAGTAGTTCATTAGGACATACAAGGTGTTCTTGCCTGTACGATACATTTTTCCCTTCCTATCTTTCTTCCATAGCTCAGATTTTCAGAGAACCGGTTCCGTTCGAGTTAAACCGAGGACCGAATTGACTTTTTGGTTGACCGAAGCCTTGGTTAGCAGTTTCTCAAATGATTGATCGGTCATGAATATTTGATAACCGTATTTCTCAATAGCCCGAGGAACCTAACCGATCGGCTTAGCTAGACCGAATGCCCAGGCCTAGTCGGTGGACAAGCTTCTCTTCAATCGGTGTATGGCCGACATCCACATTAGCATGTGTATCCTAGTGACACTCATTTGTTGGATGTGTTGTCTCTTAGTAGGCCAAAACTCGACTCCATATATCATCGCAAGTTTGATTGGCGTCCTATAGAACTTACCTTTGGGCTTTTGTGGGACCTTCTTGTCATAGAGGATGCCAGATGCTTCCCGCGACTTCATCCACCCTGCTTTGATTCTATGAGTAACATCCTCATCGATACCACCTTTACTTTGTAGAAGTGATCTCAAGTATCGGAAGGCCCCCCTCTTAGTCACTATATGCCCCTCTAAACTAATATCTCCCTCCTCGCACCTAACACCATTAAAGTCACACCTCATATACTCGGTTTGGTTCTACTAAGCCCTTGGACTCTGCAAGTCTTGTCTCCACAATTCGAATTTCATATTGACACCCAACCTAGTCTCGCCAACTATTACCACTTTATCGGTAAGAACCATACACTAGGGCATATCTCCTTGTATATCCTCTCTGACCTCGTCCATCACTAAGGCAAAAATGTATGGGCCCAAGTGTAATCCTTGATGTAGTCCTTTAGTATTTGGGAAGGCATCGGCCTCACTATCACCTATCCGATTACTTGTCACAACATTATCATACATATCCTTCATGAGGGTAATGTACTTTGTTGGGACTTTATGTTTCTCTAGTGCCCACATGACCGTCCTTGGTATCTTGTCATATGCCTTCTCCAAGTCGATGAAAATGGTATGAAGATCCTTCTTCTGCTCCCTATCACTTTCCATGAGCTAATGTGGCAGAAAACTCGCTTCTATAGTCGATCTTCTGGGCATAAAACCAAATTGTTTTTTCATGACATCCGTCTCTCTTAAATGATGCTCAATCACTCTCCCAAAGCTTCATAGTATGACTCATAAGCTTAATTCCTTGGTAATTAGTACAACTTTGAATATCTCTTTTATTCATGAAGGTAGTACTTGTGTACTCTTCCTCCACTCTTTGGGCATCTTGTTTGAAAAATATGGTCGAATAGCATAGTTAGCCATACTACTGCCATTTTCACAAGGAACCTCAACATCTCAATAGAAATACCTTCTGGTCCCAAGGCCTTTCCTCCTTCCATCTTGTTAGGGCCTCATTAGCCTTGAGCTCTTGAATCCTCAACACGAACCGTCTATTATTGTTCTGATGTAGGGTGGAACCCTATACGACCGATCTTTCACGAAGGGAGCGGATCCCAACGAGGAACACGAAGAACACAAGGGGGAAACACGAAAGGAAACACAAGGGAAACACTCAAACCAACGAGATTAGGTCACACATATGCTAGATCCTCGAAACACAAAGAGATACACGATCCGAATCCAACAAAGGACGATACATAGGTAACTGGTTCTTCTCCGCGAGGAGGTCTTGAGGTCTTCCCGTTAGGGGTCTTGAATCCAAGTGGATCTTCTCCGAAGAGGTGACGGTCCCTCACGATGGAGTAGATCCGGATGGATGAGCGAAGCTCTATCTCACATATGAGCTAACACAACGCTAACCCTAACTAGGAGGAGGAGGAGGTCTATTTATAGTCTTAGTGCAAATGAGGGTGAAGTGAAGGGGTACATGGGCCTCGGGCCCGAAACTGTGCGCAGACAGGTACCGAATGTCCGGTGGGTTACGATTGTCCGGTGGCTCGTGGGCGTCCGGACATTCGGTAGTCGTCGGACTTCCGCTCGTTTTGGCTCGGTTGAGGTGGCACCGGATTTTCGGAGATGGCCGGTCGTCCGGTGGCGTCGGACATCCGCTGTTTCGGCTTGGGTGTGGTGACGCCGGTCGTTCAGCCGTCCGCTCGCTGTAGCTTGCGTTGGCTGGGGCCTGGGCAGGTTGGGGTTTCAGGTGCAGGACGTCCGGTCCCGACCGGTCGTCCGGTGGCTGTAGCTTTAGTGGCAGCTCCTCTTCTTGTCCTTGGCACTTGGTGTCCTCGCCGTCTTGTCCGTTGGATGTAGCTGCTCCGTGGCCTTCCTCCGGGTACCTGATCACACATAGGGTCTCCGCATGAGGTAGTAGCCATGTCTCATATGTAGGAAGTGGAAGTCCGGGGAGGAGTGAGTTCACTTATCTTCGATAGCCTTTACTCGGGCTCTTGTCATTGGTCCAAGTGGTGTCGTAGGAGATGTAGGTAGGTCCATAGGGATGACCTTGGGATGCTCCGCATCATGTTCTCATCAAAGGAGTCATCTAGCTCAGGCATAGTGTTCTCATTCCCCACATAGAACAACCCGTCAAAGTATTTTCTCCACCTGTTCTTGATCTCCCCATCTTTCACTAGGAGTCGATTTGCCTCATCCTTGATGCATTGGACTTGGTTGAGGTCCCTTGTCCTCCATGATTTTCGCTAGCTTGTAAACGTCCTTTTCTCCTTTGTGTCTAGTCGCCGGTAGAGCTCATCATAGGCTAACCCCCTTGCTTCACTCATAGCTTGCTTTGCTTTCTTCTTTGCCTCTTTGTATTTCTCCACATTGCTGGTGCTTCTATCATGGTGCCAACTCTTGTAGCACTCCTCTTTGATAGCCTTTTGGACATCTTCATTCCACCACCACCACGTGTCTTTGGGTTCTTGCTTCTTACCGTGCGTCACCCCTAGCACTCCCCTAGCTACCTTCCACAACAACAATCACATACGATGCACCCTGCTTCTTTTTCACTCTTATTTTGAGAAAACGCAAAAGACCTTTGCGCTTCTTTTCATTGAAATGGGAGAAGTTCAGTTACAATCGTCGGTTACATCCGGCTTAATGCACGTCCCAGGTTTGTGGCAGCACAAGGCGGAGGCCAGGTGCCCCGGCTGCAGCCCAAGAGCGAGCCTCGTCCTTAATTCTATCTAATAGCGTGTTGAAGGATGGTGTTGCATTGTCGAAGACGCAGCTGTTCCTGTGCTTCCAAACCATCCATGGCACTAGCAACGCGACAGATTTCAGGGCCTTGTGTAGGATCGGGATTTCATCTCATTACATTACATAAACTCTTCTATGGATTGCTGTTGTGAGTTGTGACCGACCGTCTCTAACTTCTAAGAGCAACTCTAGCAGACCCTGCATCCCGCCCCGACCTGCAAAATAACCGCCAAAATGCGGGCCGGGGTGGAAAAAACTGCCCGATCAGACCCCGCATCCCGCCCCGGCCCGAAAAAATATTTGAGGGGCGCGGCAAAATCTCGGCCCCAACCCGCGTATTCGCGGGTTTTCCCCTTGCCGCTATGGTGCCCTGCATATAAGCGGGAAGCGGTTGGTGGGGGGACATTTCAACCCGCGCTTTCCCCACCAACCACCTCCCCTCCCCCTCGTGCCGCCGTTGGGCCGCCGCCCAAGATTCCGGCGAGAGCAGCCAATAGGAGCTTGCTGAAAGGCCGCCACACGCA
>NC_041380.1:180047887-180113241 GCF_002162155.2 Triticum dicoccoides
CGGGCCGCCGGATTTGCGGATATGCGAAACTTCATCGCGGGCCGCCGGATTTGGCTTCTCCGGCCGCCGGTGGCTGCGCCAAGCGATGGAGTGGTCGGGGAGCATCTCCCGCAGCCTCGGCAAGGGCGCATCGCCGCATGCAGGTACGTGTTCGTCCTCCCGCCGCCGCCTACGGTTTGCGGGCATGGATTCGTCCAGCCGTCCACCGGGCTCGGCGCTCGCACATCGGCTTTGTGGCTCGCCGATGCCGCTCATACAGTGTGACGACTGCACGTGGACAGTGTTGTGGCTAACCTCGGGCACGCCGAAGCACCCCGGATGGGTGTTCTTCAAATGTGAAAACGACGGGGTACGTGCACTTGCGGTAGTTTATTTTGATAGCTCTTTAGTTCAATTGCGATAGCTCATTTCTTCGAACATGCTCATTCTTTTGTGTAGGAAGATGGATGCTCATTTTGGTTTTGGGAAGGCGAATACATTGATTTATTGATAGAAAGAAACTTAATAGATGTTGGTGCACTCCTTAGTAGAATCGAAGGCAATGATGCGGCTGCATGTGCAACTAGAGGGGAAGCAACGTCTACTTCTTTCGAACCAAAGATGAAGAAAGAAGAATGCAAAATCAAGAATCCGCAGATAAACAATGAATGCATGGAGAAGATATTAGTCCAACTTGTGGGAGCAGTTATGGAAGTTGGAAATCTTCTAAAATGCATACTTGTGGTTCTTGTTTTCTTTGGTCTTGCTATTCTAGCAAAGATTTGGTGATGTCTATGTATCCAATGTTGTTGAAAAAGCAAAGAAATGCATTATGCTAGATCAAATTAAGATGCAAATTTAGTTTTTTCGGGCCGGGAGGAGTTACGCCAGATCAGACCCCGCAAAGCCGACCCGTAAAAAAGCATATTCCGTGAATATACCTTTTTACGGGTCCATTATGCGGGGTTTGCAACTGCGGCCGTCCGCTTCGGCCTGCAAAGGCGTTTTTCCGCGAACTGCAAACACGTTTTGCGAGCCGGACAGATGCGGGGTCTGCTAGAGTTGCTCTAAGTCTACTTGCTAGCTTCATTTTATTCAGTTAAGGTCTTATAAATTTGTATGGCGATGGCCATGCTTGAAGGTGACATAATATGCCTATTAAGACCCGAAGATATAAAAAAACTGGCGCCTTGGTGGGTTAGGTGCATGCAACTGTGCACCTCTAGCTAACTGTCCAACTCCCAGTTTATGAAACCCAAATCATATAGTATTATTTCATGGAAATACGATATATTCCTACAGTCTTCTACTCCCTCCGTTCCGAATTACTCGTCATAGAAATGGATGTATCTAGATGTATTTTAGTTCTAGATACATCCACTTCTGCGACGAATAATTTGGAACGGAGGGAGTACTAATCATTTGCTGGTTAGCAGGGCAGTAAGCACTGAATGATGAATTAGTTAAAAAATCATGATTGTGGTTCTAAGATTTGTTCTTTTCAGAAGTAGCTGCTGTATAATGTTGACATTCGCATCTTAGAATTGCACAATTTGTTTCGATTTGCATGATTATATGACACATGCTGTGAACTGCACAAGTGTTTTTTTGTGTGTGTAGTGGATGATTAACAGCGAGAGAAGTTTATACTGAATAACCATTTTATCTACAGCTGCTGGTCCCGGAAAATGCTTGATAAACCATGGTGGGTGCTGGCATGAAACTCGCAACGGAAAAACATTCTCTGCTTGTCAGGTACATTTAGGCACGTAACAAGTACATGTAATTGTTAGGAATATGCAATTTGTATTCCCATGGGGCCATAGACCAGTATATATACATGTGCAGGAAATATGCAGAAAACCCCTTATACAATGGGGTAAATGCAAAAGGCTACATGGCTATATATATAGTACTCAACACCCCTCCTCAAACTCATGGTGGATCAACAACACCCCTCTAGTCTGGGCCTTCGCAAGAAATCCGCTAATTTAACTTGGAAGGCACATACTGAAGAGCAATAACCTGATCCTGCACACCAGCGCACACAAAAAGGCATGAACACCAATATGCTTGGTGAGCTCATGCTTCACAAGGTCACGCGCAATTCTAATAGCACTAGTACTGTCAAACAATAGCAGAGCAGGTGTAGTGACAGAAACACCAAACTCCTGAAGTAACCACCATAACCAAGTCAGCTCTGCTGTCAAAAGAGCCATAGCTCGCAACTCAGCCTCTACACTCAAATAGGAAATTGTAATCCCTTTCTCCATCTTCCATCTCCATCTTCCAAGCAATGAGAGAACCACCAAGAAAAACACAGTAAGCAGAAACTGAATGGCGATTTGAGGGATCATAGCCCACGCAGCATCTGAATAGGCCTGAAGCTGTAATGAACTGGAGCGAGGGAAGAACAGACGGTGAGAGATCGTGCCATGAGGATATCGGAGAACACAAAGGAGGTGACTATAGTGGACTGAAGTGGGAGCAGAAACAAACCGACTCAAAATATGGACTGGATAAGAGATACCCGAACGAGTGACAACTAGATAGACAAGACTCCCAACAAGATGAGATAACGTTTCACGGATCAGACAAGGGGTTACCATTAGTATCACGGAGGTGAACATTGAGCTCCATGGGAGTCTCAACTTGCTCATCAGTAAGAGCAGCACAAGCAAGAAGATCCTGGCTATACTTTTCTTGAGAACGAAAAAAGCCATGAGAGGTAGAAGAGATCTTGATCCCAAGAAAGTTGCGAAGAGGGCCAAGATCAAACATAAGAAACTGCTCACTAAGACGCCTTTCACAAAGGCAATATACTCGGGGTTGTCGCCAGTGATGATCATGTCGTTAACATATAGAAAAGTCCGACCATGAGCATAATGGTGAACAAACAACGCTAGATCATGAGCACTCGCTGAAAAACCAGCGGCAGTCACCACAGAGCAAAACGCTCAAACCAAGCGCGAGGGGCTTGCTTAGGGCCATAGAGAGAATGACGAAGACGATATGCCATTCCATCAAGAACAAAATGCACAGGTGGTGGCTGCATATAAACCTTCTCACGCAGCTCAGGGCAACTCGAACGCACGACCCCAAATGGTCTGGCCAAGTTCGTTTGGAAGTAAACAGACACAAAACGCGGCCACGCGCGGGTGTAAACGGACGAACGTCCGTTTTTCGTTCGCTTTTGACCCATTCCCCGCCCAACTTTGGGCCACGTTTGCATCCAAACGGACACACGCCCTTGTCCCCCCTGTCCCGCTCGTTGGGGACACAACCAATTTTTCTCTTTCCCTGCCCTCCCTCCGCCCTCCAGCCCCCGCCCCTAGCATCGCCGCCGCCACCCCGTCTATACCCCCATTTTACCGGCCTCGTCGCCGTCCTGCAAGGCCGTCCGAACCACGACCCGTGCTATAGCCGGCCTACGCTCGCGTTTCGGAGGAGCTTTTTGCCGGCGTTCGTTGTTCTTTGTTGCTGGTGGGAGAGAAGCTACGGCCGCCGATGCCGCCCATCGACCCCAAGAACTTTCGGCAGGCGCTGCATAGCCGGAGGGCGCCACCCGCCAACATCAACCTTGCTTTGCTGCCTGCGAGGGGAGCTCAACGTGCTCTTTTTGGCCGCGTCTCCATGACCGCAAGGTGTTCGACGCTTTGCTCACAAGGTACCATGGATAGCGGGGATGAGTATTTCTTTCACAACTTCATTTGTTCATCGGATGATTCGTCCTCGGATGACGAAGAGCTTGTGGTGGATGCATTGGTCGTCCATGACCACATTGGTAGGCAGCGGCCTCAGTTCAGGGGATCAATCCCGGGGCATGCTCCGGCCTTGAACCGCAATAGGGAGAGCGGCCACGCCCCACTCTATGCCGATTACTTTGAGAATACCGCACTCTTCGAACCACATCAATTTCATCGCCGCTTTCGAATGAGACATGTGTTGAATCGTATTCGGGAGGGAGTGGTAGGATATGACCCATACTTTGAGTGCAAAGAGGATGCCCTTGGCAAGCTTGGCTTCTCTTCTTGCCAGAAATGGACTGCGGCTATTCGCATGCTTGCATATGGAATTTCTGGTGATCTTGTGGATGAGTACGTGCGTATGAGTAAGTCCACATGTCTCCTCTCAATGTATAGTTCCTGCAAGGCCGTGGTGGCAGTGTTCTGCCCTGAGTACCTGAGAGAGCCAACTGCCGTTGATACAGGGAGGTTGTTGGCGATCAATGCTGAGAGGGGCTTTCCGGGCATGCTTGGTAGTATAGATTGTATGCACTAGAAGTGGAAGAACTGTCCATTTGCTTGGCAGGGGAAGTACAAGGGGCATGTGAAAGGTGTCACTGTCGTACTAGAAGCGGTGGCTTCACAAGATCTGTGGATATGACATTCTTTCTTTGGCATGGTTGGTTCTCACAATGATATCAACGTGCTTCAACGTTCTCTAGTGTTTGCAAGGCTTGCATAAGACCACTCCCCAGAGGTCAACTTTGAGATCAATGGCCACCATTACAACAAGGGATATTACCTAGCTGATGGTATCTATCTTCAGTGGTCAACTCTTGTGAAGACCATACCCAATCCGCAAGGAGAGAAGAGACAGAGATTTTCCCAAATGCAGGAAAGTGCTAGGAAGGATGTGGAGTGTGCTTTTGGTGTGCTTCAATCTCGATGGGGTATAGTTCGAAACCCTGCATTGACATGGAGCACTCAAAAGCTTTGGGAGGTGATGACTGCTTGTGTGATCATGCACAACATGATCGTGGAGGATGAGCGTGGTGATAGCACAAGATGAGCTTTGTAACGAGAACCATCAAAGTGAGTCTTAACCTTGTAGACCCACTAACAAGTGATGGGGCGGACAAGTGGAGGAAGAGAAACAAGATCCTATGTGCCGGTGCGCTCAAGAGCAGCCAGCTCCTTTGCTATCGCCAGATGCCATTCGGGATGAACAACAACTTCACGATAAGAAGTCGAGCGCCAGTGCGTGGAAAACCAAGGCGATCCATAGGCGGAAGCAAACGAGGATGCAAGCCATAGGTAGGCTGAGATGAGGAAGACTGCACATTAGAAGTAGATGACACATCATTAGATGCATCCATACACGCAGACGACGAGTATAAAAGTGAGGAAGCGATGGAAGAATGCGAGGAGAATCACCAGGGTAAACTCGGGTGATGGAGACGGAGAAGTCGCTGGGGATGAAGGTGTAGAATCCTGTGACAAGCGAGGTGAGGAAACCATGGGAGATGACGATGTCGGATCTGCAATAGTTGTAGAAGTAGGGGCAGCATGACGGATGGACAAGGGCTCAACGGAAGTGATAGGTGTGTCAAGAAGTGAGGAAAGAGATATCATCCACTGAAAAGGTCAAGGAAGATGGACACGGGTAGAAGGGACGAGACTCATCAAAAGTCACATCCCGAGAAACACGCATCCAAACAATAGCCTAAAAAGGCACAGTTGACAGACTGAGCGGTCAGTTTGGTGCGTTCACGAGGGGCAAGAGCATAGCAAACACAACCAAACAAACGAAGCGTCGAATAATCGGGAGAACAATCAAAAAGTCACTCGAAAGGAATGCCACCCCGCAAAGCAGTGGATGGCTGAAGATTGATGAGATAGGTGGAAGTGGAGACAACCTCAGCCCAAAAGTGAGGCGGAAGAGAGGCGGCGGTCATCAATGCACGGGCCTCTCAACCACACCATTTTGAGCATGAGCACCAAGAGAATTGAGCAAGAGTACCCTGCTCAACAAGGACTCCATGCAACAACTTGGAGATATTCTCTCCAGTAGAGTCAGCATGGAACACATGGATAGGCGTGGAGGACTGAGTGTGAACCATGAGATAAGACCTCACTACGAGAAAACATAAAATATATTCAAGTGTGTTGAGAGAAGTCATCTATAAAGATAATACAGTAATGATGACCTCCTTTTGAGGCAAAGGGAGCTGGACCCTAAACATCAGAGTGAACAATGTCGAAAGGACGCTGAGATAGAGTCTCGCTATGAGGATAAGGTAATTGGACCTGTTTACCAAGCCGACAACCCTAGCCGACAACCCTGACAGTCTAAAGACACACTACCGGAGATGGATCCAAGAAGACCACGTCGAACTAATGATGGAAGACGAGAGCCACACAAGTGACCAAGGTGATGATGCCACTACTGGAAAGAGCTGGTAGACAAGGCAACTGAAGCGGAAAGACTGGCGGTGATGGCAGGGGAGGGAAGGTGAAGCCAGTCAAGCTCCTAGAGATCCTAAGTCACGATGTCTAGGGCCAGCACCAAGTAGAGCACCGGTGTGACGATCCAAAACTGAACATGAGTCAAAGTCGAGAATGACCCTACAACTAGAGTCAACAATCTGACCACCAGAAATGAGCTGCATGGTAAGTCGAGGAACATGATGAACATGAAAAGCCGAAGTGTTAAGAATGCCTCGGCCATTAACCGGGAGGGAGGTACCATCAACAGTAAGAACATGAACAGGAGAAGCAAGAGGTCGAATAGAGGACAAAGTGGATGAATCATGAGTCATATGAAAAGATGCTCCGGTATCAAGAATCCATGGAGATGTACCTGCCTGTGTAGAAGGTGGTCCCACAATGCCAAATAGTCGGTAGCAGAAACCAGTTGGTGAAGAAGCAGAGGATGTGGCTAGCAAGCATCGAAGTCGTGTAATCTCCTGCTCAGTCAGGGGCTCAATTGAAGAGGTAGACACAGATGCACCCGACAAGGAAGTGCCGGAGGCAATAAGCAAGTCATAAAGTCACAAAATTTCCTGCTCAGTGAAGGACACAGCTGGAGTAGTTTTTTCTTTTACCATGGACACAACTGGAGCAGCTAACATAGCAGCATCGAAAAAGGAGCGGCCACCACCAGCTGTGGAAGCTGCTAGAGGCGATGTAGCATGACCAATATCATCTGCAGAGGCCGGTGGTGGAGACAAGGTCACATGCAGACAATCACCATGCGTCGAGGGAAGGCGCGTGTGCGAGGCGTAGTCGATGGAGCCATATGCATCAGCACTATCGGTGAAAGTCGCGAGAGGAGCCGGTGTAGAGTGACAATCACCGGTGGAAGTAGCGAGAGGAGTTGGTGTAGAGTGACAATCACCATATGCGGAGGTCTTGAGAGAAGTTGTTGTAAATCGACCAGCACAGCCTGCGTAAGACGCCGAAGGGATGACATCACAGGCGGAAGAGCACCAAGCACCGAGGAAAAGCGCATGTGCGAGATTTGGTTAGTGTAGGGAACACCCTTGAACATCACAGAAGGACAAGCCGGAGGCACCTTTTTTTTCTCTTCTTTTTTTTACAAGAGGACAATCAGCCGCATCAGCCCCAATAGAAGTGGCCGGCGGCTTGATTCAATAGAAGGCGCAGCCAGCAGTGCCTTTGACCGGCAGGCAGGACTGGAGCTAGCAAATCAGCAGCCGCTGATTGCTGGGTGCAGGAGGCCAGCGATCGTCACGGCTCTGGCAGGTCGCGGCTGTGGCCTAAGGCTGATGGCGACTTGGACGGGATCCAGCAGCCATTGACCTGAACGGCTGCACCCTACGGACCGGAGCAGGAGGCAGGACCGAGCTGCTTGATGTGAAGGTGCGGGCAGCACTCCAGCGGTGGACGGGTGGGATGAAAGCAGCCGGCCTGGGGCGTTGATCTGCAGGGGGCGGGGCAGAGAGGCGTTGGAGGCAGACGGGAGAGAGGCGAGCGGGGCAAGAAGCAGTAGCGGACATGGGAAATCTGGCGGCAACGGGAGAATAGAGAAAACAACAGCCGCCAGAGGATGGCGGCGACGCGGCAGTGGATCAATAGCACAAGTTGCAGCGTGCGAAAAAGTTGACCTAGCTGTAATACCATGTTAGGAATATGTAACTTGTATTCGCATGGGGTCATAGGCCAGTATATATACATGTACAGGTGCAGGAAATATGCAGAAAACCCCCTATACAATGGGGTAAATACAAAAGCCTACATGGCTATATATATATATATAGTGTTACTATTCATCACCCAGGGTGCAGAATAAGTTATTCTTCACCCGAGGTAATCTTACAATCATTTCATAATTAAATTACGTTTCGAATTCAAATAGTTACATTCCTATTGATTAATTACGTAAAATTTGACATAAAAATTAAAAATATAGGTCATAAGATAAGAAAATTTGCAGTTTATGTGTATTTTAGACTATGTTTTTACGTTTGTAATTTTACATAACATAAAATATTTTTTACGGCGATTATATATTTTCTTACGGTCCCTTTTTGCGTCGGAAATAAGACAAAACTTACGGAACGTAAAATTACGGTGCATTGATAGTAAAATAGAGGATATATATATATATATATATAGAGAGAGAGAGAGTATACTCTAACAGTAATAACTTCTACAGTTCTACTTGACTCTGATAAGTATTCGCGTACCCAAATTTTATTTTACAGGAATCAGGAGATCAAAATTGCAAGTGTCCAGCTGGTTTCCGAGGGGACGGTGTTAAAAAATGTGATGGTACTCGTTAGCCTTACCCCCCATTCCACACCACCCACCCGATCACACACACACAAAAATTAGGAAATTACCACTGACCTGCATCTCAGAATAAGTGATGTTCTACCAATGGTCCTGTACTGCACTGATCGTCTTTTCGCTCTGAATTTTATTCTCTAGATAATCTCTCTTCTCTCTCACACATACAAATGATTCTCTTTTTTCTATAACAAAACGAGATCTTTCTTGCAGATGCAAATGACTTCACACATACTTGGAATATGGACAATTGTCATGAATATTTTTCCGATTAACAATTTTTCTGCAAAAACGTTATATATTTTGTGACAAAAGGCAGTAAAAAATTAGTGCAATGCAGCAGGTACAATAGTTCTTAAACTGTAGCTTACTTGTCATTTACCTTTGCAGATATTGACGAGTGCAAGGAGAGAAAAGCTTGCCAGTGTCCTGAATGCAGCTGCAGAGATACATGGGGTGGCTATGATTGTACTTGTAGTGGCGACCTTTTGTACATCAAGGAGCACGACACTTGCATAAGTAATTTTAGACTTTGATTATGTAACAAATATCTATCATTTTTTGTACATATCACTTAATCTTGTATGGTTAATCTGTAGGTAAGACAACAGTTCAGGCTAAAGCAGCATGGGCTGCTGTGTGGGGGATCTTGGTAGCCTTGGTTATTGTGGCGGCAGGAAGCTATGTGGTATACAAATACAGATTAAGGGTAAGCTAGCTGGTGCAGAATATTATCTTCATTCATGTAGTTTTTATTTGTAAACCTAGTGTATATGTGGATTGCCTGGCCCTTTCCATCAGTTCGGACTTTTGGTTGCGTTGGCTAGTGCATGAAGCTTAACATATTATGGGAGCCTAAGGTCTTAGAGTTCAAGTCCTAGTTGGCTAGTGCATGAAGCTTAACATGGTATTAGGGCCTAAGGTCTTGAGTTCAAGTTTCGGATTTCACAATACATCCAAAAATTGATGCTGCCCCCCTCTATGTCCACGTATAGGCCTCTTGAGCCATACCTCTTGAGTCTATTCACGTGTTAACTTCCCACGTCACACGTGAGAGGGGGTATTGAAGTGTGTATGTGGATTGCCTATCCCTTTCCATCAGTTCGGACTTTTGGTTGCGTTGGCTAGTGCATGAAGCGTAACAAGCCGTATTCTTGGTGGAGACCGGATCAGGTCTGGAGAGACTAGAGTTGACAAACTTTGGAGTCTTCGGGTTTCCGATTCCGGTTTCGCGAATTACTCCTTCATCTTCCTCGTCTTCTCACTCCTCGTCTTGGACTTGGTCTTCCTTCCTCGTGCTTCCACGGTGGTCGTCAACAAACCTAATCACACATAGGATTCCACTTTGAGGTAGTAGCCAAGTCTCATTCAAGGTATATGGAGCTCAAAGAGGAGTGAAGTCACCTCAGTTTAGATGGCTCGTGCACGTGTCCTTGTCATGAGTCCACTTGGGCTTGCCGGTGTGCCCATGGTGATGTCGGTGGCTGTTGCGCTTGCTTGGACCAAATGTGAAACAGAGTTCGGAGGACTTGGGATTCACAATCCTCAGTTCCTGAATGAGGCACATAGGATCAGATGGAGCTGGCGGGGTTGCGTCGGGGAGCCGAGGGTGTGGTCAGGACTGCAAGTGCCGATTAGCAAAGAGCAACAACCCTCTTCTTGGCGGCTACCAATGCATGGTGGACATAGGAGACAGATCACAGTTTTGGCACGAGCAGTATTAATGGGCGAAGTGCCCATGACATTGCACCAACACTGTTCTCCTTTGCTAAAGCGTGTGGTGCGACAAGAAGATCAGTGGCCGAGGCTTTGGCTAATCACAGGTAAATCATGGATATTAGGGTACAACTCCGGATGCAAGTGATAGCAGAATACTTTGAAATATGGAGGGAAATCCAGGACATGCTTTTGCTCTCAGATGTGGATGATTACTTTGAGTGGAGGCTCACTGTCAACAGGAAGTACTCAGCCAGCTCTGCATATGAGGCTTTTTCTTTGTCTTTGAGCAAGTGGACAATACCAGGAACCTGTAGAGAAACATTGTGCAGCCAAACGAAAAGTTCTACGTTTGCTTGGTGCTTAGGAATCGATGCTGGATGGCTGACTGTTTGGAGTGGCAGGCCCTACCAAGTCCCCTGGTGTGCCCTATCTGCAATCAGGCGCCAGAAACGATTGACCATCTTTCGTCAAATGTTCCTACATGCGGGAGTTTTGGTTCAAGTTCCTCAGGTTGCGAGCGATGGCTTCACTAACACCATCAAGCCACACGGTCAGACAATGGTGGTGCTACATGCCCAACAGAGTCCAGGGTCCGAGAGTGAGAGAGGCTGCTACTTGGGCTATTGTGGGGATGCGAAGGGTTTGGCTTGAGCGCAACACGTGTTTTCGACGAGAAGCCATCTCCAGTGATTCATGTGGTTAATCAAGCGATCGTTAAGATGTACTCCCTCCGTTCCGAATTACTTGTCTTGGATTTGTCTAGATACAGATGTATCTAGACTCATTTTATTGCTAGATACATCCGTATCTAGACAAATCTAAGACAAGTAATTCGGAACGGAGGGAGTACTAGCATACCCACATTCTCGTAATTGTCACACTTCACACTTATCTTAACGAAAACGACATGCAACTGAAGTTGCTTGTTCTTAAAAAGAAAGTTCTATCCTAGTTGCTGTTGTACCAGCAGTGGTTGAAATTCTATGTAATATGACAACTTTCATGTGGTTAATATTTTCCCACATCATCTGCAAAGAAAACTACTCCCTCCGTCCATATTATGTGTCGCTGATTTAGTTCATAGTTGTACTAATCAGCGACACTTAAGATGGAACGGAGGGAGTAGAAGGGTAACAAATGCACACATTCCGCTGTAGCTTATGCTTATGGTTTTGAAAGCCGATATCATCAAATCCCTCTTATGATGTTGAGTTTCAGCAATACTGTAAATATGTTTTAACTAAGGCTTCTTCTCCTTAGTTTCATTGACAGATGTCTAATTCTAGATGGTTGTTTTGTGTTGTTTTTTCAGTCATACATGGACTCTGAGATTAGAGCTATCATGGCACAGTACATGCCACTGGACAGTCAAGGGGAGGTCCCAAATGATTCACACGAAGATCATCCACTTGCTCACTAACTGAACCTGTACAACTAACATAGGCAGAAATGTGGTTTGAACAGAGTTGAAATATACAGAATGCATACAAAGGTGAATGGCAGCATGATTTTAGAGTCTGACATGAATGTAAGACTCACGTACAAATTTATCTAGAGCACTTTCACCTTAGAGGTCATGGCAACTCCATCTCCGGTAATATTTACAGATTCTATAATGAGCAGACGTTCGCTCAGCTCGTCCCTGGAGCGACCCAACCACAACATGTGGGGTAGTTAGTTGCATACATGCACGTGATGATGCAAGCTAATTTCAACTTTTTTTAAACCAAAAAATGTTTTGTGTACCAAATCATATGCCCAATTCACAATGTGTTTAAGCTGTTGGCTTTGTATTGTCAAGGGCTTCGTAACTAGATTCCACTCGTGAATGCTTTTGCAACCTTTTTTGACCCTAAAGTTGCCGCCCCATGATAAATGAAGTTTCCATCGTGTTGGCATTATTACTATGTGGCAACTATGATATCAACACAATGGCAACTTAATTTATTATTGGCTGAGAACTTTTAAGATGGATTTTTTGTCGCCCCATGATAAAGAAATATGTCATTGTGTTTGTGTCAAAATTGCTGATGTTTTTTTTTATCAAAGTTGCCACATGGTAACTTTAATACCAATACCTTGAAAATTTTATTAACCATTTGGTGGCGAATTTGTAAGTTGATTTTTACCATTGAAACTTACGCATATGAGATTTAGTAATGATGCTCTTGTCGAGACAAAGCAGATCTTGAAGATGAATTGTATATTGAGCATGTCTTAAAACAGTTTGAAGTTTCAAAAATTGCATTTATTGCGCTGATGTTATTATATGCATGTTGTTGCACAAACACTTGTAGCGTGTGAATGATCATGCACTATTAGTGAATGCCATTTGTTGAGTTGTGATCCAAATTAATATTGAGGCTAACTTCTAATGGAGAATTCAGTTTCAACCTAGGTTTTTTTTTGAGGCAATCAACCTAGGTTACCATTGCTTACTCAAGAATAGCTAGACAGGCGACTCTGGTTCGATTGTTAGTACAAAGTTGAGTCATCTATTTTGGAACGGAACGAGTACTTGCTTATTTAAAGCTCTTAATGTTTTGCTTTCCTTGCGCTTATTACTCCTTACTAACAGTGGCAACTTGCACAAATTCAGGATTGCACGCCATGGATGTTTTCTTGTTGATTTATTGGCAGCAAGTGATCTTGTTTTACTACATTGTACAGCAACAAATGTCACCACGCATATGCATAACGGGGACTGCCTACAGCACATTAAGGCTTGCAAAACACGGGAGTTTGGTTTAGGGCAAGGGGCAAGGGAGGGCTTCGGTACAGCACAATTATACTAAGTTGGCCTTGGCAATAGCCCAGATTGTATACGATAACCGGGAAGTTGCATAACACGGCGATACTAATTTGGCTAGATGATGTTTTTGTTTAAGTTGATTTATTTTTGTTAGTCACATTTTTGTTGGCATCTGCAATAGTTGTAGTTACACACATAGTAGTTTTCAGTTGGATACGATCATTAGAAAGTTGCACAACACAACAATACTAAGATGGTTGGATGATGTCCTGCGCTCGCATTGCTTACTCAAGAATAGCTAGACGGGTGACGTTCTGAGCTCGACCAATTTTGGCCAAATTAGTATCTGGCTAATTTGCAATTCACACTCGTTATAGAACAATGTGTGCCGGCATGTTGCTTTGGATTTGTTTTCTGTTTTGACGCTTAATTAGACCAATGGTGACACACACATTAGTCCTTAATTTTGTCCTTCATTTTGGTAGTGTTTATCTTACTCTGACTATTGATTTGACTACAGTAACATTCATTGGGTTACATCGGACCAAGTAAGAAACTATTGAACTAAAAATGTTCTTTAGATGAAACTAATCTAATAGGGTTGTTTTGATAGTGATGTAATGCTGTGAAAAATTGAAGTTCTAAAGATTTTATGTCACTATTGGTATCCTTTTATGATGAATGTTTTTGCTTTGATCTATTTTTGTTAGTCATATTTTTAGTTGAAATCCGTAGTAGTTGTAGTTGCATACATATGAGTTCTCAATTGGATACGACCCTTAGAAAATTACAAAACACGACAATACTAATATGGTTAGATGATGTCTCGCGCCCGCATTGCTTATTAAAGTATAGCTAGAAGCGCGACGTTGTAAGCTCGACCAACTACTACTTGCAAAGTGAAAGTATGTCCACACGCACGACCATAAAGTTGCGCACTTTCATTGTCATAGTTGCACACGCGCGGCCGCGAAGATGCACATTCTCGTCAGCATTGTAGCTCACGCAGGCTGCGGGAGTTGCACACGGGCGACGACATCATTGCACACACATGATCATGAAGCTGCACACTCTCACCAGCATAGTAGCAGACGCATGACGATAGCTCGTCGGTATAGTCGCACACGTGTGGTGGCGGAGTTGCACACCCTCGCCCGCTTAGTTGCACATGGACGGCCATGGAGTTGCACACTGTCATCGGCATAAATGTCCACTTTCGTTAGCTGCGAGAGTTGTACACTCTCATCAACATAGTAGTTCACGCACAACTACGGAAGTTGCACACGCGAGATTGCATAGTGGAACATAGGACCATAGAACCGCACACTCTAGTTAGCGTAGTAGTTTATGCACGGCTATGGAATTGCACACCCCAGTAGGCATAGTCAAACATGCACAACCATGGAGTGGAAGACTCCTATCGGTACAGTCGCACACGCGCGATTGTGGAGGTGCACACACTCGTTGGCATAGTAGCTCATGCATGACTACTAGAGCTGTACACACGCAGTGGCATAGTCGCACACGCATGACAATGGAGTTGCACACTCTCGTCGGCGTAGTAGTCACGCACGATGAGGAGTTGCATAGTCCCGTCGGCATAGTCGCACACGCGTGACAGTGAAGTTGCACACTCTCGCTCGCATAGTCGCACACACAGAGCCGCGTAGTTGCACATTCTCGACGGCATCAGTGTTCGACGGCATCAGTGTCCACTCTCATTGGCTACGGAGTTGCACACTATCGTCGGTACAGTCGCACACGCATGGCAACGGAGTTGTACAAGTGTGGTAGCATAATTGCACACACAGGACCACGGAGTTGCATCCTCATTGGCGTAGTAGTTCACACATGTCCATGGTGGTGCATACTCTTGTCGGCATAGTCGCACACGCGTGGTAGCGGAGTTGCACACTTATCCGTATGGTTGCACACACATGACTATAGAGTTGCACACCCTTGTCGGCGTAGTCGGATATGCGCGGCCACGAAGGTGCATACTCTCATTGACATAGCAGCTCACGCACGATTGTAGAAGTTGCACACGTGTGGCGGCATAGTCGCACACACATGACCATGGAGTTGCACACTCTCATCGACGTAGTAGCTCACATACGGGCGCAGAGTTGCATACTCTCGAGCACGTGAAAAAGTTGCACATCGACTGTCAGGTAGTTGCACATTAACTGCTAGGCAGTTGCATTTAATGAAAAGAAAATTGCAGGAAAAAAGTTTGTGAAAGCATACTCATTCGGGGTCTACTTTGAACAACACGTTATGGGGATTCCTATGGTGAAAATAGATCTTAATTCCGATGTTCGAACCAAAAGCTTATGGCATTTAAAAAAATGAAAACCCAAATTAAATGTGTTCATAAGTGTTTGCATGAGTGAAAACTACACGTCCACGAGTAGGTAGAAAATTGCACATCGACTATCATGTACTAGTTGCACATTGACTGCTAATAGTTGCACAAAACGGGATTTAAATTGCACAAAACATGCCTATGCGGGATCTAGTTTTGAAGAGCATCTGGCAAGGGTTCCAATGGTAAAGACGGATCTTAATTCTGACGATTGGTTTAAAAGATATCACTTTTTGAAAAATTTGAAAAACTGAATTTAATACGCAACAAGACAATGATGGAATTGCATTTAATGCAGAAGGGCATGCATGGGTGGGTACTTGATTAGCGGGTTTTTATGCACGAGATTTGAGCACCTTCCTTTTTATGGACGAGGGGACCGATAAATTCCTTTTTAGTCGGCTGCTTGGGTGACCCTTCCTGGCGCCCACACGCCGACTAGACGCATCCTTTTCTTTTTTATGTTTGATTGAGTCACTTATATGTGTATAACTAGGGAAACTGCTACCACTTACCAATGGATGCGTTTTTCTTTTCCATTAGGCATGCATGGCCCATGCAATTGGAATCGGTGCGGATGCATGCGTCCCCGAAATTACTAACCGAGTAGTCCTTCCAAAGATCAATTTTCACCTTTTAAGGTTGCGACAAGTGGCACGTTGTATGTGCGTCACTTGTTGCAACCTGAGATTTTTCCTTTTTCCGTAGAACGGTTTATTGAAAATATTTTATCTCTTAAACCATGCGTTCAAATTTCAAACCATTTTCATTGTTGGATTTCTCGCGTCAAGATTTCTGAAACTAGATCCTATGTTGATAGGTTTTGACGAACTATTTTTTCCCACGAAAAAACCAGACGAAAAAACTGTGCCTCTCGCAGATGGAAAATGAATAGAAAACATGACCTTTTTTTTTCTGTTTTCGTGCCTCTCGCGAAAGCAAAACCGTGCCTCTTCGAAAAAAAGAGAAAACGCGCAATTTTCGTTTGGGAGGGGCACGACCGTGCCTCTCGCAGAAGCAAAATCGTGCCTCTCACGGAAGATTTTTTTTTTCGTTTCCAAGAGGCGCACCGTGCCTTTCGCAGAACAAAACCGTGCTTCTCACAGAAGGAAAAAAAAAGACAAAACATGTTTTTAAATCCGTGTCTCTCACGAAAGAAAAAAAGCATTTTTTGTGTAAAAATAAAAATAAATCAATTTTTTGTCAAAAAACTAAAAGAGACGGGTGGAAAATTGAGAAGTTGAAAACCCCTAAAAAATCGTTGAAAATTTTGAAAACACGCGTGGAAAAAAATAAAAAGATAAAATATGAAGGGAGTGCCGAGAGCGCGACACGTGATGGCAGCTGAGAGCGGTGCACTCTCAGCCCACCTCAAAGTGATCGTTGGGAGGCTCCCGAAGGAGCGCTCGTCAACCTGTTGCTCCCATGCTTCCCTGTGCGCGCAAAGGAAAGGCATTAACTTTGTTGTTTTCCGAAACGCCCGTCCATAATTAATGCCCTATAATTATTGGCTATGTAACGAAAAAGATCTTTGCATACGAGGCTCCTTTGTCTCGTTGATTTGGCTAAGGGGCCCAATAAACTTGGACGGAGGGAGTATCTGTTTATGCTGCTGCATGAGATAAGGTCATTGTTATAAATCTCCGACGTTTGTTAACTCTCCAGGTATAGGGAAATTTCGTTGGCTGGCGCCATGGGTTTTAACCCTTCTTATTGGAGGGAGTTTGCCACGTTAGAATCCTCTATGTTGATTTGGTCTTTCTCGGTATTGCTTGTCATATCTCTAACAATATTGAAGGCAACATATCTGGTGAAAACTCTCAATTGGTGAAAATTTGAACATCAAACAAATGCTCCTGATCGGAAGTCGGAAGGCACCTGGCCACTTATAGATATATTTAAAGAACTCCTCGCATCTGTTAACTATGTAACCAATAATTCCTTGAATCTCTTTCCTCTGTGACCTGTTTGTCTTCTCCAAGAGATCATGGAGAATCTGCCATAGGCCACACCCTCTTTGACTAAGACAGTGGGGTGGCGCGCCGCAGCTTGGCTCACTATTGAAGAAGACCTAGGTTACTAGGAGATTTCAACGAGATTTGTATTCTTTGGAAAATGCGATGAAGGATTTTCATGGTTGTCTCACATAGTGTGATTTGGACGAGATGGGTTTCATGGGCGACTCCTTTACCTAGAGGAAAGGTGAGATTGGGGAACACCTTGACCGTGCAGTCTGTAATGTAGAATGGGCACATAAATTTCCTCGGGCAGCTGCTATTAATGAAGAACGTGTACATTCTGATCATCGCTCGTTAGTTTTGGATATGGATTATTTTGACGGTAATATGTTTCATCCGCCGAAAAGAAGTGTTAAATTTTTTGAAGCCAGGTGCCTTAGAGAAGAAACTGTTGGGGAAATTGTCAAGGCTTCTTGGGAAAAGGCAAAACTGGCTAGCATCAGTTCGATGCTTGGAGAGAGGACTCAAGCGATACATGTCGATCTACATTCTTGGGACCGCGAAACTCTGAAGAGGGCAAAGCGGAGAATTAATAAATTTAAAAAGAATTAGAGAAACTTAAACGCGGTCCCATGATGTTGATCCCCACTCTAGGCAGAACGAAAATTATTGTTCTCATTGAGAATCTGTTGGATCAAGAAGAATTTTTCTGGTTACAAAGAGGTCGAGCAATTAGTTGTGTTATGAAAGCAACTTGTATTACTATGGTGGCAAAGACCAACATATATACATGTACAAGAGAATGCCAGAAGGCTAGAATACAAAAGTCCGAAGGCCACATAAATATAACTCAATATAACTCTAACACCCCCTCTCAAACTCATGATGGATTCACAACACTGAGTTTGGAGAGGTGAAATCTATGTTGCGCTCTAGTCTGGGCCTTCGTGAAGAAATTCGCTAGCTGTAACTCAGAAGACACATACTGAAGAGAAATAACATGATCTTGCACAACAGCTCGCACATAAAAAGCATCAACGCCAATATGCTTGATAAGCTCATGCTTCACAGGGTCCCGCAATACTGATAGCACCTGTACTGTCAGACAAGGGGGTGGTAGGTACATTAACAGAAACACCAAAATCCTCCAGTAACCATCGTAACCAAGTCACCTCTGTCGTTAGAAGAGCCATAGCTCACAACTCGGCCTCCGCACCCAAACGGGAAACTGCAGTCTATTTCTTCATCTTCCAGGCAATGAGAGAACCACCAAAAAAACACAGTAAGCAGAAAGTGAACGACGATCCGAAGGATCACTAGCCCACGTAGCATCCCAATAGGTCTGGAGCTGTAACAAACTGGAACGGGGAAAAAGAGACGATGAGAGATCATGCCACGAAGATATCGTGGAACACGAAGAAGGTGACTATAGTGAACTGAAGTGGGAGTAGAAACAAACTGACTCAGAATATGGACAAGATAGGAGATATCAGGACGAGTAACAACAAGATAGAGAAGACTACCAACAAGATGACGATAATGAGTCGGATCAGACAGGGGCTCACCATCAGAAGCGCGAAGGTGAAGATTGAGCTCCATAGGAGTCTCAACATGGCTCTGGTACCATGTTATGAAAGCAACTTGTATTACTATGGTGCCAAAGACCAGCATATATGTACAAGAGAATGCCAGAAGCTAGAATACAAAAGGCCAAAGACCACATAAATATAACTATATAACTCTAACAAGTTGATGCATGGAGACCAAAATACTTTTTTTTCACAACGCAACCACATATAGGAAAAAGAGAAACAATATTAAGAAGCTTCTTGATGACTCTGGGTCTGGTGGCAAGATACGGAACCAAAGACCATATCACATAATATTTTACAGAACTTTTTACCTCAAAAATTGAGTAACCTAATCAGGAGGTTTTATCCCTGGTTCGGAGGAGAGTATCTACTAAGATGAACAATGCCCTCCTCGCTTCATATACGACCGATACACAAAGTCTTCTTTGATATTGAGGATTTAAAAGCCCCGGGACCTGATGGTCTACACTCTATTTTCTATAAAAGGTTTTGGCCAATGTTAAGAGACGGTCTCATCGAGGAGTTTTTGCAAGCGGCAAATACCTGCACCCATTAGGCTAGAATGATACTTCGATTGTGATGATCCCAAAAGTCAATTCTCCTCAGAATATAACCCAATTTAGGCCAATCAATTTGTGCAGTGTGGTGTATAAAATAATTGCAAAAATGATAGCTTCTCGCTTAAAGGTGTTCCTACCAAATATAATTAGTCCGACTCAAACTGCGCTCGTTCCTGAAGACTGATTACAGATAATGCACTGGTGGCATACGAATGCTTCCACACTATTAAGAAAAGGGGAGAGCACAAAGAAGGTTTGTGTGCAATAAAACCAAATATGCACAAAGCTTATCGCCGGTTGACTGAGCTTTTCTCAAGGAGATTATTCTCAAGCTTTGTTTTCGTGAAAGTTGTGTAAATTTTATTATGCAATGCGTCTCCACTATTGAATACCAAATTTAGTTTAATGCGGAGGAAAGTGAGAATTCTAAACCTACTATGGGTCTGAGGCAGGGAGACATGTTATCTCCTTACCTTTTCTTGTTACGCACGGAGGGTCTGACTACCCTATTAACACATGCGAAAGAAAACAAAAATATTTTAGGAGCAAAGGTGTGCAGAGACACACCACCTATTACAAATATTTTCTTTGCCGTTGACTCTTTAATCCTTATGAAAGCAAATTTGCAAAGTGCGGAAGCACTGAAATCAGTTTTAGATTCGTATTGCGCGGCCTCGGGGCGGCCTCGGGACAGATGACCATTGTTGACAAATCCAATATCTTTTTAGTCCTAATAAGAGTGTGGAGACTAGAGGGGAAATGTGTACAACTCTTAATATCATGACTAAAGCCCTAAACAACAGATATTTAAGACTGCCAGCCAATGTGGGATTAGATAAAACCGGTTGTTTTCAGTACTTAATTGATCGATTGTTAAGAAAATCGGTGGTTGGAAGGAAAAACTTCTTTCGGCCAGAGGAAAGGAGATTTTGCTAAAAGCGGTCATTCAAGGCATACCCGCCTATGCAATGTTGGTCTTTGAAATTCCTAAAAAAATATGCAAAGGGATTATTGACGTGATGACACATTTGTTGGGGAATGTAGTAATTTCAAAAAAATTCCTACGCACACACAGGATCATGTTGATGCATAGCAACGAGAGGGGAGAGTGTGTCCACGTACCCTCGTAGACTGAAAGCGGAAGCGTTAGCACAACGTGGTTGATGTAGTCGGATGTCTTCACGATCCGACCGATCAAGTACCGAACGCACGACACCTCTGAGTTCAGCACACGTTCAGCCCGATGACGTCCCTCGACCTCCGATCCAGACAAGTGTAGAGGGAGAGCTTCGTCAGCATGACGACGTGGTGACGATGATGATGTTCTACCGACGCAGGGCTTCACCTAAGCACCGCTACGATATTATCGAGGTGGACTATGGTGGAGGGGGGCACCGCACACGGCTAAAAGATCAATGATCAATTGTTGTGTCTCTAGGGTGCCTCCCTGCCCCCGTATATAAAGGAGTGGAGGAGGGGAGGGATCGGCCCTCTCTATGGCGCGCCCTAGGGGAGTCCTACTCCCACCGGGAGTAGGATTCCCCCTTTCCTAGTAGAACTAGGAGCCCTTCCAAGTAGTAGGAGTAGGAGGGAAGGAAAGGGAAAAGAGAAGAGAAGGAAGGAGGGGGCACAGCCCTCCCCCTAGTCCAATTCGGACTAGGCCTTGGGGGGGGGGGGCGGCCTGCCTCTCTGTCTTTCCCCTAAAGCCCAACAAGGCCCATACACTCCCCGGCGAATTCCCGTAACTCCCGAGTACTCCAATAAATACCCGAATCACTCGGAACCTTTCCGATGGCCGAATATAGTTGTCCAATATATCGATGTTTACGTCTCGAACATTTCGAGACTCCTCGTCATGTCCCTGATCTCATCCGGGACTCCGAACTACCTTTGGTACATCAAAACACATAAACTCTAATATAACCGTCATTGAACTTTAAGCGTGCGGACCCTATAGGTTCGAGAACTATGTAGACATGACCGAGACACGTCTTCGGTCAATAACCAATAGCGGAACCTGGATGCTCATATTGGCTCCTACATATTCTACGGAGATCTTTATCGGTCAAACCGCATAACAACATACGTTGTTCCCTTTGTCATCGGTATGTTACTTGCCCTAGATTCGATCGTCGGTATCTCAATACCTAGTTCAATCTCATTACCGGCAAGTCTCTTTACTCGTTCCGTAATACATCATCCCGCAACTAACTCATTAGTTGCAATGCTTGCAAGGCTTATAGTGATGTGCATTATCGAGTGGGCCCAGAGATACCTCTCCGACAATCGGAGTGACAAATCCTAATCTTGAAATACGCCAACCCAACAAGTACCTTCGGAGACACCTGTAGAGCACCTTTATAATCACCCAGTTACGTTGTGACGTTTGGTGGCACACAAAGTGTTCATCCGGTAAACGGGAGTTGCATAATCTCATAGTCATAGGAACATGTATAAGTCATGAAGAAAGCAATAGCAACAAACTAAACGATCAAGTGCTAAGCTAACGGAATGGGTCAAGTCAATCACATCATTCTCCTAATGATGTGATCCCATTAATCAAATGACAACTCATGTCTATGGTTAGGAAACATAACCATCTTTGATCAACGAGCTAGTCAAGTAGAGGCATACTAGTGACACTCTGTTTGTCTATGTATTCACACATGTATTATGTTTCCGGTTAATACAATTCTAGCATGAATAATAAACATTTATCATGATATAAGGAAGTAAATAATAACTTTATTATTGCCTCTAGGGCATATTTCCTTCAGTCTCCCACTTGCACTAGAGTCAATAATCTAGTTCACATCGCCATGTGATTTAATACCAATAGTTCACATCAGCATGTGATTAACACCCATAGTTCACACGACATGTGACCAACACCCAAAGGGTTTACTAGAGTCAATAATCTAGTTCACATCGCTATGTGATTAACACCCAAAGAGTACTAAGGTGTGATCAGGTTTTGCTTGTGAGAGAAGTTTAGTCAACGGGTCTGCCACATTCAGATCCGTAAGTATTTTGCAAATTTCTATGTCAACAATGCTCTGCACGGAGCTACTCTAGCTAATTGCTCCCACTTTCAATATGTATCCGGATTGAGATTTAGAGTCATCTGGATCAGTGTCAAAATTTGCATCAATGTAACCCTTTACGACGAACCTTTTTTGTCACCTCCATAATCGAGAAACATATCCTTATTCCACTAAGGATAATTTTGACTGCTGTCCAGTGATCTACTCCTAGATCACTATTGTACTCCCTTACCAAAATCAGTGTAGGGTATACAATAGATCTGGTACACAGCGTGACATATTTTATAGAACCTATGGCCAAGGCATAGGGAATGACTTTCATTCTCTTTCTATCTTCTGCCGTGGTCGGGCTTTGAGTCTTACTCAGTTTCACACCTTGTAACTCAGGCAAGAACTCTTTCTTTGACTGTTCCATTTTGAACTACTTCAAAATCTTGTCAAGGTATGTACTCATTGAAAAACTTATCAAGCGTCTTGATCTATCTCTATAGATCTTGATGCTCAATATGCAAGCAGTTTCACTGAGGTCTTTCTTTGAAAAACTCCTTTCAAACACTCCTTTATGCTTTGCAGAATAATTCTACATTATCTCCGATCAACAATATGTCATCCACATATACTTATCAGAAATGTTGTAGTGCTGCCACTCACTTTCTTGTAAATACATGCTTCACCGCAAGTCTGTATAAAACTATATGCTTTGATCAACTTATCAAAGCGTATATTCCAACTCCGAGATGCTTGCACCAGTCCATAGATGGATCGCTGGAGCTTGCATATTTTGTTAGCACCTTTAGGATTGACAAAACTTTCTTGTTGCATCATATACAACTCTTCTTTAATAAATCCATTAAGGAATGTAGTTTTTGTTTATCCATTTACCAGATTTCATAAAATGTGGCAATTGCTAAGATGATTCAGATAGACTTAAGCATATATACGAGTGAGAAACTCTCATCGTAGTCAACACCTTGAACTTGTCGAAAACCTTTTGCGACAATTCTAGCTTTGTAGATAGTAACACTACTATCAGCGTCCGTCTTTCTCTTGAAGATCCATTTAATCTCAATGGCTCGCCGATCTTTGGGCAAGTCAATCAAAGTCCATACTTTGTTCTTATACATGGATCTCATCTCAGATTTCATGGCCCCAAGCCATTTCGCGGAATCTGGGCTCATCATCGCTTCTTCATAGTTCATAGGTTCGTCATGGTCAAGTAATATGACCTCCAGAATAGGATTACCGTACCACTCTGGTGCGGATCTCACTCTGTTTTACCTACGAGGTTTAACAGTAACTTGATCTGAAGTTACATGATCATCATCATTAGCTTCCTCACTAATTAGTGTAGTAGTCACAAGAACGGATTTCTGTGATGAACTACTTTCCAATAAGGGAGAAGGTACAGTTACCTCGTCAAGTTCTACTTTCCTCCCACTCACTTCTTTCGAGAGAAACTCCTTCTCTAGAAAGGATCCATTCTCAGCAATGAATATCTTGCCTTCGGATCTGTGATAGAAGGTGTACCCAACATTTTCTTTTGGGTATCCTATGAAGACGCACTTCTCCGATTTGGGTTTGAGCTTATCAGGTTGAAACTTTTTCACATAAGCATTGCAACCTCAAACTTTACGAAATGACGACTTAGGTTTCTT
This sequence comes from Triticum dicoccoides, assembly GCF_002162155.2. Lineage (NCBI taxonomy): Eukaryota > Viridiplantae > Streptophyta > Magnoliopsida > Poales > Poaceae > Triticum > Triticum dicoccoides. The sequence continues at coordinate 180,072,049 of NC_041380.1, forward strand.
GCCAAACCATAGTTCGTACGTTGTCGTCTCAACGGATTTAGATGGTGCCCTATTTAACGTGAATGTAGCTGTCTCTAATGCATAACCCCAAAACGATAGTGGTAAATTGGTAAGAGACATCATAGATCACACCATATCTAATAAAGTATGGTTACGACGTTCGGACACACCATTACACTATGGTGTTCCAGGTGGCGTGAGTAGTGAAACTATTTCACATTGTTTTAACTAAAGGCTAAACTCGTAACTCAAATATTTTACTTCTGCGATCATATCGTAGAAACTTTTATTTTTGTTACGATGATTCTCCACTTCACTCTGAAATTCTTTGAACTTTTCAAATGTTTCGGACTTGTGTTTCATCAAGTAGATATACTCATATCTGCTCAAATCATCTGTGAAGATCAGAAAATAATGATACCTGCCGCGAGCCTCAATATTCATCGGACCACATACATCAGTATGTATGATTTCCAACAAATATGTTGCTCGCTCCATTGTTCCAGAGAACAGAGTCTTAGTCATCTTGTCCATGAGGCATGGTTCACAAGCATCAACTGATTCATAATCAAGTGATTTCAAAAGCCCATCAGCATGGATTTTCTTCATGCGCTTTACACCAATATGACCTAAACGGTAGTGCCACAAATAAGTTGCACTATCATTATTAACTTTGCATCTTTTGGCTTCAATATTATGAAAATGTGTATCACCACGATCGAGATCCAACAAACCATTTTCATTGGGTGTATGACCATAGAAGGTTTTATTCATGTAAACAGAACAACAATTATTCTCTAACTTACATGAATAACTGTATTGCAATAAACATGATCCAATCATATTCATGCTCAACGCAAACACTAAATAACATTTATTTTAGGTTTAACACTAATCCCGAAAGTATAGGGAGTGTGCGATGATGATCATATCAATCTTGGAACCATTTCCAATACACATCGTCACTTCACCCTTAACTAGTCTCTGTTCATTCTGCAACTCCCGTTTCGAGTTACTATTCTTAGCAACTGAACTAGTATCAAATACTGAGGGGTTGCTATAAACACTAGTAAAGTACACATCAATAACATGTATATCAAATATACCTATGATCACTTTGCCATCCTTATCATCCGCCAATTACTTGGGGTAGTTCCGCTTCCAGTGACCAGTCCCTTTGCAGTAGAAGCACTCAGTTTCAGGCTTAGGTCCAGACTTGGTTTTTTTTACTTGAGCATCAACTTGCTTGTCGTTCTTCTTGAAGTTCCCCTTTCTTCCCTTTGTCCCTTTACTTGAAACTAGTGGTTTTGTTTACCATCAACACTTGATGCTTTTCTTGATTTCTACCTTCGTCGATTTCAGCATCACGAAGAGCTTGGGAATCGTTTCCGTCATCCCTTGCATATTATAGTTCATCATGAAGTTATACTAACTTGGTGATGGTGACTAGAGAATTCTGTCAATCACTCTTTTATTTGGAAGATTAACTCCCACTTGATTCAAGCGATTGTAGTACCCAGACAATCTGAGCACATGCTTACTGCTTGAGCTATTCTCCTCCATCTTTTAGCTATAGAACTTGTTGGAGACTTCATATCTCTCAACTCGGGTATTTGCTTGAAATATTAACTTAAATTCCTGGAACATCTCATATGGTCCATGATGTTCAAAACGTCTTTGAAGTCCCGATTCTAAGCCGTTTAAGCATGGTGCACTAAACTATCAAGTAGTCATCATATTGAGTTAGCCAAACGTTCATAACATCTGCATCTGCTCCTGCAATAGGTTTGTCACCTAGCGGTGCATCAAGGACATAATTCTTCTGTGCAGCAATGGGGATAAACCTCAGATCACGGATCCAATCCGCATCATTGCTACTAACATCTTTCAACTTAGTTTTCTCTAGGAACATATCAAAAAATAAAACAGGGGAGCTAAATGCGAGCTATTGATCTACAACATAGATATGCTAATACTACCAGCACTAAGTTCATGATAAATTTAAGTTCAATTAATCATATTACTTAAGAACTCCCACTTAGATAGACATCTCTCTAATCCTCTAAGTGATTACGTGATCCATATCAACTAAACCATGTCCGATCATCACGTGAGATGGAGTAGTTTCAATGGTGAACATCACTATGTTGATCATATCTACTATATGATTCACGCTCGACCTTTCGGTCTCAGTGTTCCGAGGCCATATCTGTTATATGCTAGGCTCGTCAAGTTTAACCTGAGTATTCCGCGTGTGCAACTGTTTTGCACCCGTTGTATTTGAACGTAGAGCCTATCACACCCGATCATCACGTGGTCAGCACAAAGAACTTTCGCAATGGTGCATACTCAGGGAGAACACTTGTACCTTGATAATTAGTGAGAGATCATCTTATAAAGCTACCGTCGAACTAAGCAAAATAAGATGTATAAAAGATAAACATCACATGCAATCAAAATATGTGACATGATATGGCCATCATCATCTTGTGCCTTTGATCTCCATCTCCAAAGCATCGTCATGATTTCCATCATCACTGGCATGACACCATGATCTCCATCATCTTGATCTATATCAATGTGTCGTCACATGGTCGTCTCGCCAACTATTGCTCTTGCAACTATTGCTATCGCATAGCGATAAAGTAAAGCAATTATTTGGCGCTTGCATCTTATGCAATAAAGAGACAACCATAAGGCTTCTGCCAGTTGCCGATAACTTCAACAAAACATGATCATCTTATACAACAACTTATATATCTCATCACGTCTTGACCATATCACATCACAACATGCCCTACAAAAACAAGTTAGACGTCCTCTACTTTGTTGTTGCAAGTTTTACATGGCTGCTACGGGCTGAGCAAGAACCGTTCTTACCTACGCATCAAAACCACAATGATAGTTTGTCAAGTTAGTGCTGTTGTAACCTTCTCAAGGACCGGGCGTAGCCACACTCGGTTCAACTATAGTTGGAGAAACTGACACCCGCTAGTCACCTGTGTGCATAGCACGGCGTTAAACCAATCTCACGTAAGCGTACGCGTAATGTCGGTCCGGGCCACTTCATCCAACAATACTGCCGAACCAAAGTGTGACATGCTGGTAAGCAATATGACTTATATCGCTCACAACTCACTTGTGTTCTACTCGTGCATATTACATCAACGCATAAAACCTGGCTCGGATGCCACTGTTAGGGAACGTAGTAATTTCAAAAAAATTCCTACGCACACACAAGATCATGGTGATGCATAGCAACGAGAGGGGAGAGTGTGTCCACGTACCCTCGTAGACCGAAAGCGGAAGCGTTAGAACAACGTGGTTGATGTAGTCGTATGTCTTCACGATCCGACCGATCAAGTACCGAACACACGACACCTCCGAGTTCAGCACATGTTCAACCCGATGACGTCCCTCGAACTCCGATCCAGCCAAGTGTAGAGGGAGAGCTTCGTCAGCATGATGGTGTGGTGATGATGATGATGTTCTACCGACGCAGGGCTTCGCCTAAGCACTGCTATGATATTATCGAGGTGGACTATGGTGGAGGGGGGCACTGCACACGGCTAAAAGATCAATGATCAATTATTGTGTCTCTAGGGTGCCTCCCTGCCCCCGTATATAAAGGAGTGGAGGAGGGGAGGGGCCGGCCCTCTCTATGGCGCGCCCTAGGGGAGTCCTACTCCCACCGGGAGTAGGATTCCCCCTTTCCTAGTAGAACTAGGAGCCCTTCCAAGTAGTAGGAGTAGGAGAGAAGGAAAGGGAAAAGAGAAGAGAAGGAAGGAGGGGGCGCAGCCCTTCCCCTAGTCCAATTCGGACTAGGCCTTGGGGAGGGCACGCGACCTGCCTCTCTCTCGTTCCCCTAAAGCCCAATAAGGCCCATACACTCCCCGGCGAATTCCCGTAACTCCCCGGTACTCCGATAAATACCCGAATCACTCGGAACCTTTCCGATGTCCGAATATAGCCGTCCAATCTATCGATCTTTACGCCTCGACCATTTCGAGACTCCTCGTCATGTCCCCGATCTCATCCGGGACTCCGAACTACCTTCGTTACATCAAAACACATAAACTCATAATATAACCGTCATCGAACTTTAAGCGTGCGGACCCTACGGGTTCGAGAACTATGTAGACATGACCAAGACACGTCTCCGGTCAATAACCAATAGCGGAACCTGGATGCTCATATTGGCTCCTACATATTCTACGAAGATCTTTATCGGTCAAACCGCATAACAACATACATTGTTCCCTTTGTCATCGGTATGTTACTTGCCCGAGATTCGATCGTCGGTATCTCAATACCTAGTTCAATCTCGTTACCGGCAAGTCTCTTTACTCGTTCCGTAATACATCATCCCGCAACTAACTCATTAGTTGCAATGCTTGCAAGGCTTATAGTGATGTGCATTATCGAGTGGGCCCAGAGATACCTCTCCGACAATCGGAGTGGCAAATCCTAATCTCTAAATACGCCAACCCAACAAGTACCTTCGGAGACACGTGTAGAGCACCTTTATAATCACCCAGTTACGTTGTGACGTTTGGTGGCACACAAAGTGTTCCTCCGGTAAACGGGAGTTGCATAATCTCATAGTCATAGGAACATGTATAAGTCATGAAGAAAGCAATATCAACAAACTAAATGATCAAGTGCTAAGCTAATGGAATGGGTCAAGTCAATCACATCATTCTCCTAATGACGTGATACCGTTAATCAAATGACAACTCATGTCTATGGTTAGGAAACATAACCATCTTTGATCAACGAGCTAGTCAAGTAGAGGCATACTAGTGACACTCTGTTTGTCTATGTATTCACACATGTATTATGTTTCCGGTTAATACAATTCTAGCATGAATAATAAACATTTATCATGATATAAGGAAATAAATAGTAACTTCATTATTGCCTCTACTATATTTCCTTCAGCATTTTTGGTGGGGAGACGAAGACAACCATGGGAGGATGCATTGGATGGCTTGATGGAAAATGTGTGTACCTAAGAATCAAGGAAGAATGGCTTTTCGTGATATCCACTGTTTCAGTTTGGCTATGCTCGCTAAACAGGCTTGGTGTCTTATCGAGAATCCTAATTCTCTATGTGCTACTATTCTGAAAGTCAAATACTACCCGATGGTGATTTGTTGAACACTAATCTAAAAAAGGGTTCTTCCTTCACCCGAGAAAGTATTATGGTGGGTGTGATTTCTCTGAAACATGGTCACATTTGACAAGTGGGGAATGGTCAGAATATTAATATTTGGGAGGATGCCTAGATTCCAAATTATGCAAACCGGAAAATTATTACTCCTAAGGGAGGTCCATTGTTATCTAAGGTAGTAGATTTGATTGACCCTATTCTTAATACTTGGGATGAAGATCTACTTAGACAAACCCTATGGCCTATCAATGTTGAACGAGTACTTGCGATCCCTATCTCGCAAGATGATATGCCAGATTTCATAGCTTGAAATTTCACACAAAATGGTATGTTTCGGTCCGATTTGCTTATTTTTTGGAATGGGACCATCAATATGGAAACAAGCTACGACATACCAATGGGATGGGACATACCACAATTAATCCTATTTGGTGTAGGATTTGGAAACTTTCTTTCTCGGCAAAGGTTAAATATTTATTTGGCATATGCTACATGACACTCTTTCGTGCCATGTTGTGCTAGCCAATAGACATGTGGAAGTTTCGCCCAATTTCCATGTCTACTCATCTGGATTAGAAGACATAAAGCATTTGTTATTTCTATGCAACAGAGAAAAAGAAGTGTGGAGAAGGCTGGGGATGGATGATATTATTGACAGAGCTTGTGAAGTAGATCATGCGGGTGAGGCGGTTTTGGAATATTTTCTCTCAATGCCAAATTAGGAGTTGTGTATTATGGCTAACCAGAATGTCATGAAATGTTTGCTATATCAGCCTGGTACTTGTGGTGGGAAAGACGTAAATTGGTTCACAAGGAGACAACTCAAAAAGCACACCAAATTTCCATGTGGATCCGGGCTCTTACGACCAATTTTGTTACTTCCTCCTCGCTAAAGGTTTCCATGAAAAGAGGAGGATGGTCTTTCCCTTCACTAGGATTTGTTAAACTTAACGTTGATACTTCTTTTGACCATGACTTACTCCAGGGTACGATGGGGGCGGTCTTAAGAGATGACAAATGTAAATTTATTGTTGGGGAAATGGTAAGATTGACTGGTGCATAGATGTATTGATGGCTAAAGCCCTGGCCCTAAAATTTGGTCTATCACCGGTGCAAAGGACGGGATGCACTAAGGCCACCGTGGGAGAGGGTGAGGAGGTAAGCGAACATACAGATGGGATTCCATGTGTTGAAATAAAAGACGTGGAATCATTGAGATCTTGTGTCATGATTATTGGGTTAGGGAAGTGTGGTGTTTTTTCTCTGTTGCAATTGCACGACCTCTTTTAGTAGTCTTCTCTAATGACGTTTTAAATCACAATTGTTAATCCCTCAAGATCTCACGCTGATGATTCTCCCATTGAGGTATATCTTAACTTCACTTAATCCACTGCTCGTGAAAACTGTCATTGTTTCCTCAATCCTTATGCTTTCTGCTTAGGTGTCCCTTGATCCAGATGTCCCACTGATCCGGCTGAATTAGGTAGGCAAATGGTACCCTACCCTCTGACACTAACTGGTTCAACCATACATTAATTTGCATCCCTGAGATAGATCTAGTTGTATTTTATCTTAATGATTTAGAAGACCGTTTTGCTTATCCTGCCCTTGTAAAAGATCTTTAAATCCCAAATCAAAAAAATCTGAATAGTGCTCTCATAGATACACTCTTTGAACAACCTGCTGCCAATGTCATAAAAAAGACTCCCATTATCCAATGTGAAGATGATTATATCCTCTGATCTAACTCCAACATGTAAATGCAATTCAAAATCAGCATATAGACTTTGCCTTCTGGTTATGCACGAACAAGGTGAACCTAGACCAAGACAGGTGCCCTCACATATCAAGGCGATTCTCCAAGAGATTTGAAAAACAAGCACATACCTCATAGAGTTCAAACTTTTGGATGGTAAATTATTATATGGGAAATCCCCACAAGTAAAAGAGCTGGTTCATTTTCTACACACATAAACAAATATTGCTCTAGGTGCAATGAAGAAGAAGATGATTTGTATCTATTTTTCTATTGCACCTTTGCTCGAGCTTCTTGGTTTGCTCAGCCTTGGTGTATCAGAATAATGTATTGCTCCAAAAGTTGAAGCCATCCAAACTCTTGTTTCCATAAACCACCCTCACGCTCCACTAGAGAACATTCTGACTTTCATGTGGTGTTTATGGAAATCTAGAAATGATAAAAAGTTTGATTGGAAGGCAGGTACACCTCGACAAGTTCATCACACGACACAAGCAATTGCAACAAACCAAGAACTAGGGAATTACTTAGAGCAGGACCAACACAAATTTTTTGCACAGTCTGGACAAAGAGCTCATATGCCCAACAGGGAGATTCAATCAAGACAGATCTCTTTATCCCAGGAGTCGAAATCTTCTCTGATGCATCCTGGAAAAATGCCAAAATTCCAGGTCATGTCGCAGGAACTACAACTACAAAAATTGGCATTTTCATTCAGATAATGGAAGGAAATCATTGCACCAAGGTTCAAATTCAAGCTTCTGCTCCCATGACTTCTACTGCTTTGCAGGCTGAAGCAGTAGCACTTCTCTTGGCAGCAACAACAACTCAACACTTACAGGTCCAGCAAGCCACATTTTGATAGTTTGACTCTTGCTAGAGCTGTAGCAAACAAAAAACTTGTTTCAGATAAAGTGCACCGGGAGATCATGAAAGCTTTAGCAGATTCTATCCTTGCTACCAAGGGCCTCCATACTCAGGTGTATCATATCTCTAGGGAACTCAACAACATTGCTCACAGTGTATCTCATCAGGTTCTTAATCATTCTATGGAACCTGTCTTTAGTTGTATCAACTCAGCTCATAGGAATAGGGAGTGCCCTGTAATTTATTCTCTTCAACATTTTGATCTTCAGGGATTTGTACTCCATGATGTAAACTATATTTAGCTGAATATATGGGCCTTTGGCGCTTTTCACTATTAAAAAAAGAGGTGGCATGGAGGGCAATGTCGCCACAATGGGGATTGGGGTGGATGTAGTAGGGTAGATAGCGTAGAAGGAGGTGTTCACCTAGTTGATATGATGATGTGGAGCATCCCACGTACATCCATGGTAAGTGCCCAATCATCAAGAGACACGCGCATTCGGACGTAGAGTTTCTACACCCGGGCTCAAATGCTCTTGGGCGAATAGTAAATTCAAATAAATAGGAAATAAATTCAAAATTCCGAATTTTTGTTGCTGTAACATTTAAGTAATATTCAGAGTGTATGCCAAAATTGACCATGAAATCACATTGGTGGAAGGTGTGGTAAAAGAAAACAAAATTGATTCTCCGAAAATGTTACTTTCAAACGCATTTTGGAGCTCTAATTTTTTGCCATGACTTCCACCAATGTGATTTCATGATGAACATTTTTTAAAGGATGCCACAATTTTTTAGATTTTTTTGATTTTTTACTGTTCACACGAGGAGCATTTGAGCCTAGGTGTAGAAATGTACTTTTGGCATCATACACAATATTCATATAAAGTCGAATCTTCTTGACGTGTATCAACTTGATTCCTTCGAGGATGGTGTATTACTTGATAATTTTCCTTTGTGCATGTATATGTTTGAGCTAATTAAGCCTCACACAAGTTGAGGAGTGTAAGCACAAGAGTACATCCAGAAAGATTTTTTTTTTGATAAACTGTCAGATGTGGGGTTCCGGCAAACCCTTAAGGTTCGAACACTGGGGTGCACGCGAAGTCTTTCCCTCCTACCAATCTACGCCCTAACTCGCTAAGATCTCGTGGACGAACTCGACGAACTCGCAGCACAGAAAGACATGAGGTTTATACTGGTTCGGGCCACCGTTGTGGTGTAATACCCTACTCCAGTGTGGTGGTGGTGGATTGCCTCTAGGGCTGATGATGAACAGTACAAGGGGAGAACATCCTCCTGAGGTTGAGGTGTTCTTGGGCTCGGTGAGCTTGTGTGAGTGAGGATGGTCTGAATGATCCGTCCCCTTCTTGATGTCCCTCTACTATGGTGGCTAGCTCTGCTTATATAGGCCCTGGTCCTCTTCCCAAATATCGAGCAGGAAGGGAGCCAATAATGGCGGGCTAATTTGAAGGGGGACAGCTAGTACAAGCTATCTTGACAAAGGTGGTCTTCGCCTACCAAAAGCTCTGGTGGTGACGCCGCCTTGGGCTCCACGATGACCTCCGCCTTGCCGTCCTCCTGGTCTTGGTCTCGTTGCACCAATATGGCAACCTTTTCCTGATGCCTCGGTACTCTTCGCCTACGCTGGCCTCCTTAGCACCAAAGAGGAAACAAGGACGCTGCGCACGCTGGCGCCCGCCTGGTGCCGTGCGTCATGGCTCACGTCATGAGGGTCTCGTGAGGTTTGCCCCGCCTTGATATCTCCGCTCCTCGTGAGCCTGCCTGGCTAGGCCACTCCCGGGGAGGCCTTGCGTCGTCCTCCTCGCGAGGCTTGGACCCTCGCGAGGGTCTTGGATGCCTTGCTGGTGAAGATGGGCCGTACGACCTGTAGGCTCAGCCACGCCGCGGGCCGCAGGCAGGCAAGTCCGGGGACCCCCGTTCCCAGGACGCCGACAGTAGCCCCCGGGCCCAAGGTGCGCTCGGTCTTGGCTTCGCGGCAAAGCCAAGGGCGAAGTTCGGAGCGCCGCAGGCCCCAAAAGCCTACGGCCTCGATTGACACGTGGTGGATGATTGGACGTGGGCATCTCCGCTTCCCCATGTTGCCTTAGCAACTGCTCGACTTGATAAGTCCCTGTGACATGCAAGGTAAGACCATCATTACCTGCGATCGTGGGATACGCCGGTTGGCCTTCACTTGCTAGAAATGGGGAGGGGGGCAGAGCCCCCGTTGCCCATCTCTTCCTCGCTTGCTTGCTTCTTCCTCCTTGCTCCACTGTTGACAACAATGGCACCCATCAGAAAGTTTTCCACTGCAGAGAAAGGAAAGGCTCCCCGTGATGATCCGGGGCCTCTTCCGCCGAAGAAGAGGTCGATCCACCGTCGTGATGAAGCGGCGATGCAGGTGGTGACAAGGCCTTGGTGCGAGCGGCCTCCTCTGGGGTACCCGCCGCCCTTGTACGCCCAAGACGAGGGCTCGGGAGGACGGAGTGACGAGCAGCGCTGCCCACGCCGCATCCAGGGTCACCGCGCTACGGCGACGCGCGCTGTCACCCCTGGAGTCCACATCGCGAACTCCTCGCGCGAGTTGGTGCTATGGGCGCCGATGCCTCCAAGCTCCTGGATCCGCTTCCCACGGTTCTTCTCTGATGTGATGCCGCCGAGGGGGCCTCTCGAGCTCTGGCTGCAGCATGCCAACTGCAGCGCTCCGGCGACCGGAGCGGAGATCGAAGCGGCCCCCACCGACAAGATCTTCATGACCCGCGGATGGGGCGAGATCACGCGGGTCTGCCGCGCGAGGGGCGCCCTCACGATCCACTTTGAGTACGACGGCGTTACCACGCTCTTCTTAAGGTCTTCGACGCTGAGGGCCTCCACCTGGGGTGGTGCTCTGGAGAGGAGTGCGAGGCTGACGCGCGCCCTGCTCGCGACCACTCCAGCAGCAGCAGCCCTTGGGAGTCCAGCAGCTCTCTCGAGCTCTATGAGACTCCGGAGACGAGCAACGACAGCTACGTGCCCCCGAGCTCTCGCCGCGCTCGGAGCAGAGCCGCGGCGTCCGGCCGTCGCCGCCGCTGATCTGGATGGGGTTGGCGCCGACCTCCTGTGGCCCACTGTTGATGATGGCGTCCACCACGGGAGGATGTAGATAGGATTCCCCCTAGTATCGGCTTTTGTTTCCTGCGAAGAATCATGAATTACCCCGTGGGGGCATGTAAGGGTCCGTGATGTCTTTTGTGATTATCTTCCTTGTCATGAGAATTTGGTGAACGCATGTCCCGTTAAGGCTTGGTCCCCCTTTTTTCCTCGCGATAGCTTGTTGCTCTACGCTGACAGGTCCCGGTCCCCAGGCAGGCTACAACCATCGCTGGTATGCCAGGTCGCGTGCCATGGTTAAGGCCAGGAGGTGTGCGGCCCGAGGTCCAGTAAGAGCCCCTGAGGCGCGATGCTCAGGAGGTCCCCTTTAGCGCTCAAGCAGCCATGGTAAGGCGAGAAAGGAAGTTGACGTGGCCGCAACGGGGTTGCGGCAAGGCGTGAGTGACCATTAGGCCCAAATATTTAGCCAATCCGAGTGCGGGACTTATCTTGTCGATCTCGTGGCGACTCCTGACGTTGCGCTAGGGCTGCGCGCCTACTTGTGAGGCGTAGCTAGTCCGGCCTATACAAGTTTCCCTCCCCTCATGCTCTCCTTAGTGCTCTATGTCCTCAAGTCCCGGCCCTCGAGTGAGGTCAGCCGCCGCTGGTATGCCAGGTCGCGATGTCGTGGTCAAGGCCAGGGGGTGAGGGCTGGAGAGCCAGTAAGAGCTCCTGAGTCGCGATGCTCAGGAGCCCCCCTTTTAACGCACAAGCGAATTGCATGAGAGGAAAGGAGACTCGCGGTGCCGCCTACTATCCTTCCCACGGGGTCCCTGTGAATAGGCACAAGAAGAAAGACGGTTTGCCATTACAGCTGTCAGCCTGCCGCTGGTTGCTCTGGATGAGGAGAAGGCAGTGAGGGCCTGGTGAGGTGACGTGCGCGGGGCGTTCCGCGAGCCAGAGCTCGACCGCTCAGATTTGTCGGTGTGGCAGGGACGGACCCATGCACCAGCGCCGTGCCTGTGTGGAGGCCCCGGGGGAGGCGATGATCGAGCAGGTGATAGCAGTTGGCAGGTTAAGGATGGAGAGCAGATCAACTTGGATAAATGCAGGAAGATGCGTGCCACCGGGTCCGGCCCGAGCGGCTTGGGGATGATGCAGCCCGAGGGGCGCCTCCAACAAGGTAAGCTAAAGACATAAGCAAAAAGGGATACATGCCGCAAGGACAGACCCATGCGGCCTGGGAATAATGCAGCCCGAGGGCGCTCCCAGCTAAACGAGTTTGGAAGATGTCACCTGGTTCTGTAGACGAAGTAGAGTTGGTGCAGGCTGAAGGCATGCGTTGAAGGAACGACTCCTCATGAGCCACCAGAGCCCTGAGCCTCAGGAGGCTCTGGGGGCTCGGGAGGTTCCCTGAAGACCGTCTCCATCTCCTCCAGAACGGCGTGGTGCCTGGCTTCCTGAGCTGCCAGGACACGTCGCATGTTGCGCTGATAGGCCGACGCCATGCTCGGCAAGCCAAAGGGCACACGAACATAGCTGTGCGGCGGGCCCTCGCAGTGGCCCACACACGAAGGCCAGAAACGCTCCTGAGACGTGGCCCTGTTGAGCCCTGGGACGTCGATGCAGACGCGCAGCCCAACCCCCTCGCCAGGATGCAGAGCTACGCCCCGTGGACGGCTGTCGCCGCACATGGCTCTTGCTTCTTGCAATTCCTGGGTGATCTTGGTGATGAACTCCTGAGTGGTGGGCACTCCTTGCCCTATGCTCTCCTGAGGGCCAAGTGTCGCGAAGCACGCCTCCAAGTGGTGCCCAAGCGCCTCCCTCGTGAGGTTGGCAAGGTCTGGGGCCCTCCAAAAGAGAGCCCCCGAGCCCTGCCCGAGGAGGGCGCCGGGCGTGCCTTCCTATGCAATGGAGGGAGGCGCCCCTGGAGCGGGCGCTGGTCCTGTCGTGGCTTCTGCCGCGACGCTGTCCTCCTGAGGTCCTGCGCGGCGCGACTGCTTCTTCTTGGGGATGGCCTCCAGAGAGCCTTCATTTCTGCTGTCTGGGTCGTCAATTGCTGCGGCTTGAAAGGCGTGCTCGAGGGAGCACACCGCGTCACTCTCTTCACACGGGACCGTGATAATTCCTCCGCTTCCTGGCATCTTGAGAACGTTGTAGCCGTGATGAGTGACTACCATGAACTTGGCCAGGGCTGGATACCCGAGGATGGCATTGTACGACAGGCGGATGTGCGCGACGTCGAAGTCGATGAGCTCGGTGCGGTAGTTCTTGCGCTCCCCGAAGGTGACAGGCAGGCGGACCTGCCCTATCAGTGTGGTGGAGCCGTCGGTCACTCTCAGAAAGGCTTGGTGGGCTGGAGCTACTCGTACGGCACTTGGAGGTTGTCGAACGTGTCGACGGACAGGACGTTGAGCCCTGCGCCGCCGTCGGTAAGGGTCTTGGTGACCTGCATGTTGCTGATGACTGGGGAACATAGCATAGGGAGGGTGCCAGAGGTGGCCGCGCACTTGAGCTGATCCGCTGAGTTGATGGTGATGGCGCATTGGGACCACCTGAGCGGGCGCGTGGCCTCAAGCTTGGGGAGCGCCGCGTTCACCTCGCGAGCGAACTACTTGAAGATGCGCTGAGAGGCTGGGGCCTGTGCGCTGCCCAAGATGCAGGCGACCGCACGCGGCTCCTGGAAGCCCCCAGCCCCTCGTCCTGGTGGTGGTCGTCGTTCCTTCTTGGTGGCGGCAGTGGGGGAAGTCTGGCGTTGCCCTGGGGGCGATCCTCACGAGGCGGGTCCCTCCAGTCCCCCTCACGAGGCTGGTCCTGCCAGCGGTCCTCACGAGGCCGGTCGCGCCACTCCTGGTGTGGGCCACGGTCGTCCCAGCGTCCGCCTCCACGTCCTCCTCCGCGGCCGTAGCCCCGGTCATTGCGCTCGGGGCGCCGATCATAGTGTCCTTCTCATATGGCTCTGAGCTCTTGACAGTCGCTGGTGTTGTGGGTGTTCAGTTTGTGGAAGACGCAGAACGGTCAGCCGTTCTTGGATGACTCAGGCTGGTCTCTGCCCTGCTTGATGTCGGGCTCCGCTGCGAGCACAGCTACCTCCTTGCGCTTCACGTCCTTGGCCTTGGCCTTCTTCTCCTCCGCGCCCACGGCTGGCAGCTCAAGGAGAGAGAGACGCCCCTCCTCAGCTCTTGTGCACTTGTTCGCCAGGTTGAACAGCTCCTGAGATGTGCTGAGCTCCTCGTGGATGGCGAGCTCTTCCTTCATCTTGACATCACGGACGCCGTCGGGAAACGCGGAGATGATGGCCTCGTCTGTGACCTTGGGAATCTTGAGGCGGGTGTTGTTGAAGCGCTGAATGTACTTCTGGAGGGTCTCCCCTGGCTGCTGCCTGATGCAGCATAGATTACCCGCGGCCAGAGGACGGTCGCGAGTGCCTTGGAAGTTGGCTATGAAGCGGTCGCGCATCTCGTCCCAAGAGGAGATCGAGCCGTGCTGCAGGTTCAGGAGCCAGGAGCGAGCTCCATCCTTGAGAGCCATGGGAAACCAGTTCGCCATGACCTTTTCGTCGCCGTTGGCCGCTTCGATGCTCAACTCATAGAGCTGCAGGAACTCCGTGGGGTCGGCGGTGCCGTCGTAGCGAGGAGGAAGATCCGGCTTGAACTTGCCTGGCCAGGCGACGCTACGCAGCTCGAGAGTCAAGGCGCGACAGTCAGCCCTAGTAGCCGGGGTCCGCTTTGGAGGTGGAGCTTGGTCTTGACGAGGTTCGCGCTGTGCCGCTGCGGGTGGTGCGCGATCTTGACGAGGTGGCGCGGGGAGCGCAGGTGCAGCTTGGCGCGGCCGCGGAATTTCTTGGCAACTTCTCTCTTCACGCGCGGGCTCCGGGCACGGTGGATCACGCCATGGAGCCGCGCGCCTTGGTGCCAAGGTGACATCTTGGGGCTGAGGTGGTGGAGGCACGCCATGAGCCTCGTCGCCCGCGGCTGGTTGAGGGGGAGGCATAGATTGGGACGGTGCCGGAGAGCCCCCCCGCAGCGCGGACGAGCTCGGCGATGCGCTCGAGCCACTCCTCGTAGAGGTCGTCGATGGGGCGGTAGCACATGAGCTCGTTCGCTGCGAGGAGCGCGGCCCGTGCCTCCATGGGAGCGCAGTGCGCGTGAGACGAAGAACCGGCAGGGGTCAGCGATGGAGTGGCCGTGCGGCCATCCCGCCGCACCGAAGGATGCAGCGAGGACACCTGCTGCTCGTTCGCCGCTGGGCTGGTGGCAGCGTTGGTGGCGGGAGACGGAGAACGACGATGTGGCCCGCCGACGGGGGCCGTCTGAGGGACGTGGGTGGTGAGGGCAGCCCGACACTCAGCTCGAGCACGGCGAGCGTCCGCCATGGAGACGACAGAGCGACGGAGCGATGAACTGATGGAAGGGAGGCTACGGCGCACCCCTACCTGGCGTGCCAAATGTTGGATGTGGGGTTCCGGCAAACCCTTAAGGTTCGAACACTGGGGTGCGCGCGAAGTCTTTCCCTCCTACCAATCTACGCCCTAGCTCGCTAAGATCTCGCGGACGAACTCAACAAACTCGCAGCACAGAAAGACACGAGGTTTATACTGGTTCAGGCCACCGTTGTGGTGTAATACCCTACTCCAGTGTGGTGGTGGTGGATTGCCTCTAGGGCTGATGATGAACAGTACAAGGGGAGAACAGCCTCCTGAGGTTGAGGTGTTCTTAGGCTCGGTGAGCTTGTGTGAGTGAGGATGGTCTGAATGATCCGTCCCCTTCTTGATGTCCCTCTACTATGGTGGCTAGCTTTGCCTATATAGGCCCTGGTCCTCTTCCCAAATATCGAACGGGAAGGGAGCCAACAATGGCGGGCTAATTTGAAGGGGGACAACCAGTACAAGCTATCTTGACAAAGATGGTCTTCGCCTGCCAAAAGCTCTGGTGGTGACGCCGTCTTGGACTCCACGATGACCTCTGCCTTGCCGTCCTCCTGGTCTTGGTCTCGTTGCACCAATATGGCAACCTTTTCCTGATGCCTCGGTACTCTTCGCCTGCGCTGACCTCCTTAGCACCAAAGAGGAAACAAGGACGCTGCGCACGCTGGCGCCCGCCTGGTGCCGTGCGTCATGGCTCACGTCACGAGGGTCTCGTGAGGTTTGCTCTACCTTGATATCTCCGCTCCGCGTGAGATTGCCTGGCTAGGCCACTCCCGGGGAGGCCTTGCGTCGTCTGCCTCGCGAGGCTTGGACCCTCGCGAGGGTCTTGGATGCCTTGCTGGTGAAGATGGGCCGTACGACCTGTAGGCTCAGCCACGCCACGGGCCGCAGGCACGCAAGTCTGGGGACCCCCGTTCCCAGGACGCCGACATAAACCACTTAGGGTTAGTAGGGCCTTCAACATCGTCGATGGATAATCTCCAGTTAGCCGCCATGGCACAATTTAGTTAGGCTAATTAAGATCAGCTCGAGCCTGTGACGTGTGGGGCCCATCACTGTTAATGGTGTGATGATGATTAGTTTAAGGGATTTCTATTTCTGTGCCCCTCCTTCCTTATTTGTGCTTAGTTTTCCCCCACCAATCTAACTTCGCTCATGTTTGCCCTCCTCCACTCACCCGCGCCCCACAATAGGTCAAACGGTGCCTTGCCATCCGGTCAAAGCCTTTGACCGTTGATACGTCTCCAACGTATCTATAATTTTTTATTGTTCCATGCTATTATATTATCAACCTTGGATGTTCTATATGCATTTATATGCTATTTTATATGATTTTTGGGACTAACCTATTAACCCAGAGCCCAGTGCTAGTTTCTGTTTTTCCTTGTTTTAGAATATCGCAGAAAAGGAAAATCAAACGGAGTCCAATTGACCTGAAACTTCACGGAACTTATTTTCGGATTAGAAGAAGCCCAGAAGACTTGGAGTCCACGTAAGGGAAGCTTCAAGGAGGCCACGAGGTAGCAGGGCGCGCCCACCCCTTGGGCGCGCCCTCCACCCTAGTGGGCCCCACGTGGCTCCCCTGACATACTTCTTCCGCCTATATATCTCCATAGCCCCTAAAATGATCGGAGAGCACAATAGATCGGGAGTTCCGCCGCCAGAAGCCTCCGTAGCCACCGAAATCCAATCTAGACCCGTTCCGGCACCCTGCCGGAGGGAGAATGTAACACCCCATATGTAACTTTTCCCAATTTGGCATATATCCATCTTGTTCGTCATCAATTCCTAGTGGTCATCCTTTCGGTTTCCTATTTGGGTTTTATTTTGTTTCTCATTGCATTGTTTTGTCTTGTCTTGTCTTTAATTGTTGCATCATGGCCTCCTCACATGTTGCATTATGCTTGATGTGAGTTCATACATGTTGTGTTGTTGCATGCTTCATACATTTGATCTTGCATCATCACCTCCATCTTATATCCATTCCTTGCTTTCATTTTTGAAAGATCATATATCCTCACCCCATTAATGCCCATTTCTTCCTCATAAATCTTTCTACCTGTCCTAAACGCCCCCTGCCAATTCCATCAAATTTTAAGTTGTTTTGGTTAGGTTTTAAAATAGCTCAAGTTTGATCTATATTCACACTTGTCTTATTTTCTTACCTCTAAAAATATCCAAGACAATTTATTCAAATAGAGCACTATCTCAGGTTCATGAGACTATTTTTTATTTTTATTGTGCCCCTTTTCCTTTGACCCTGGCCTTTTCAGTTTATTTTTCGTTTGGAGAAAATATCAAAGAAAGAAAAGGGCTCACCTCTGCTTACCTGGGCCGGCCTCCCTGCGTGCAAGCCGCCGCAGCCCAGCAGCAGCAGACCGCACCCCAGCCCACTTGGGCCTCCCACTCTAGCCGGTCTGACCCAGTCGCCCTACAGGCAACCCTAGCCGCCAGGGAGCCCGCTCCCTCGACCCCATCTCCCTCTCCCTTCGCTCTCCTTCTGCGCCGCCTCCGCCCGACCCCCTTCTCTCACCCGCGATCCCTTCGCCCTCTCTCGACCCCCTCCCCTCGTTCCTCCAGTGCGAGACCCGCGCTCCACCCTCGCCGGAGAAGAGAACCAGGCGGAGCTTCCGCCACTGCGCCATGGATGGCCCCGAGCACCTCGTCCCGCGCTCATCTCGTGGCGCCCGAGCACCTCGTCCCCGCCATCTGGCCTCCGTGCCCGCAAGACCTCGTCACTCACCGGCGCCTCAACCGGAGCAGGACCCTGTCGCCCTCTCCTTCCTGTTTCCCTCTATTTTCCCTCCTCTTCAACTCACCTCGAGCTCCCTCCCTCTCTCTTTTCGAACAGATGCCGCCATGGATCCCGCGCCCGAGCAGAGGAGGTTGCGTCCTCGAGCTCCTTCTGGTTCCCGCACCTTCGGCAACCAGTGACCGCCAGCGAGCGCCCCATCCCACAAAGGAGCCTCGCCAGGATCTCCGAGCCGCTGCAACGCCCTCGTTTCGTCTCCCTCTCCTCTCCTGCACCTCATTCCCGGCGCCGGAAAAACTGCAGTCACGCCATGGCCTTCCTCCTCCCACGCCCTGCTTCTCGTTGGTGACCACGACCAGCCCCGACCACCTGCGACCCTGCCTTCACTAAACGTCCCCGGACAGGAGCAATTTTGAACTGCCAAGTACCATTGGATTCATCAAGACCGTCAAGTACCACGACCCGCAAGACCAACGACGCCCGAACGAGTGCTCCCGACCGAGACAGTTGTGCTGCTACGTTTTGGACACGCCAAGTCCCTCAGGTCAGATGCATCAAGACCGCCCCGACTTTTGTGAAGTTCCACGACACCGGGAGTCCTCGGATCCGTCAAGTTCCACTACGAGATGTACAACTACCGTCGACCCCGAAGACCTCGGATTCGCCAAGTTCCCACGATGACTTGAGTGTACCCCGTCGGATCCCCAAGTTCGGTTACCGTCGCAACCATGTACAACTACTTCCATGATGATACGAGAACGACTACCGCCGTTGAAGGCCGTTGAGTGAACAAACTACCGATGACGTGTATGAGTACTTCATGAACGTGGACCACTATTGGCGTGGACCGATAGTACCACTACTTCTACTACCACCGCGGAACGACTACTTCCTCTACTCCCCTCGACGAACCCGAACCATCCCGTTTGCACGCTTGGAAGGTATAACCCTGAGACGATGCTCGTGTTTGCGTCATGCCCGAATTGATCCTTGCACATTCCTCGTTTTCCTTGTCGCCATCATGTGGGACACCCGGTAACCGGGATCACCCCTCTATCTCTAGCATGTCCCGCACACTTTCTTGCGCACCGACGTCTCAATGAGTTGTCGGAACCGGAACGTTACCGTGGCACCGTTTCGTTATCACCGCCGTGGCACCCCTTTTGTTTCCGCCACGATGACAAATGCCTCATATCTTATCATGCCAACATTTTCATAAAAATTGCATAAACTTACATATGTCATCCGCATCATGTTAACAACATCAAGAATGTTTAAAATTGTTGTTTGCATTAATTTGCTAAATGCATATGGGGATTTACCAGATTTGTTGTTTTCTATATCCGGCCCCATTTAAATTGTTTAGATAGATAATTCCTTTATGTTTCACCTCTTGACATGCTTAACAACATTTAATATTGTTGGGTACATAAACGAGATCGAACTAAATAGTCGAATGTGGTGTTTCATCAATATGCAACTCGTTGCATATTGTGCTCCACTTAATTTGTAGGATTGTTTGTGCACTTTGCCATGCCATGCTTCATTAAAACGGACATGCATCATACTTGGTTGTGCATCGTGCCATGCTTATGTGATGTTTGTTTACTATGTTGTGTGCTTCTTTCCAGTGTTGCTTCTTCGGGTTGGTTCCGGTAACATCGCATTTTTGAGGAACCGTTTGACTAAGTCCGTTTGTCTTCTTCATGGACTCGTTCTTCTTCCTTGCGGGATTTCAGGCAAGATGACCATACCCTCGAAATCACTTCTATCTTTGCTTGCTAGTTGCTCGCTCTTTTGCTATGCCTATGTTGCGATACCGACCACTTGCTTATCATGCCTCCCATATTGTTAAACCAAGCCTCTAACCCACCTTGTCCTAGCAAACCGTTGTTTGGCTATGTTACCACTTTGCTCAGCCCCTCTTATAGCGTTGTTAGTTGCAGGTGTAGATTGAAGCTTGTTCCATGTTGGAACATGGATATTTTGTTGGGATATCACGATATATCTTATTTAATTAATGCATCTATATACTTGGTAAAGGGTGGAAGGATCGGCCTTATGCCTGGTGTTTTGTTCCACTCTTGCCGCCCTAGTTTCCGTCATATCGGTGTTATGTTCCCGAATTTTGCGTTCCTTACGCGGTTGGGTTATAATGGGAACCCCTTGACAGTTCGCTTTGAATAAAACTCCTCCAGCAAGGCCCAACATTGGTTTTACCATTTGCCACCTAGCCTTTTTTCCCTTGGATTAGGCCAGCCCAAGGGTCATCTTTATTTTAAACCCCCCGGGCCAGTGCTTGTCTAAGTGTTGGTCCAAACTAGAGCCCCTTGCAGCGCCACCTCGGGGAAACTTGAGGGCTGGTTTTAGTTGTACGGATTGCTTATCCGGTGTTGCCCTGAGAATGAGATATGTGCAGCTCCTATCGGGATGTCAGCGCATCGGGTGGTCTTGCTGGACTTGTTTTACCATTGTCGAGGATGTCTTGTAACGGGATTCCGAGTCTGATCGGGTCTTCCCACTAGAAGGAATATCCTTCGTTGAATGTGAGAGCTTGTGATGGGCTAAGTTGGGACACCCCTGCAGGGTTTTAAACTTTCGAAAGCCGTGCCCGCGGTTATGGGCAGATGGGAATTTGTTAATGTCCAGTTGTAGAAAACCTGAAGTTGACCTTAATTAAAATACATCAACCGCGTGTGTTACCGTGATGGTCTCTTCTCGGCGGGGTCCGGGAAGTGAACACGGTGTTGGAGTTATGTTTGACGTAGGTTGTGCTAGGATCACTTCTTGATCATAGCTTCTCGAATGTGCTTTGCCTTCTCTTCTCGCTCTCATTTGCGTATGTTAGCCACCATATATGCTAGTCGCTTGCTGCAGCTCCACCTCATACCACTACCTTACCTTTAAGCTTAAATAGTCTTGATCGCGAGGGTGTGAGATTGCTGAGTCCCTGTGGCTCACAGTTACTTCCAAAACCAGCTTGCAGGTGCCGAGGTTACCGTGTAGATGACGCAACCAAGCTCAGGAGGAGCTCGATGAAGATCTTGTCCTTTGTGTTGTTTCGTTCTAGTTGATCAGTAGTGGAGCCTAGTTGGGGTCGATCGGGGATCTGTGTAGCTTTTGGGGTAGTCTTCTTTTATTTTGGTTCCGTAGTCGGACCTTGATTGTATCTGGATGATGTAATGCTTTATTCATGTATTGTGTGAAGTGGCGATTGTAAGCCAACTATGTACCTCTGTCCCTTATGTATTACATGGGTTGTGTGAAGATTACCTCACTTGCGACATTGCTTTCAATGCGGTTATGCCTCTAAGTCATGCTTCGACACGTGGGAGATATAGCCGCATCGAGGGCGTTACAAGTTGGTATCAGAGCCATTTACATATAAAACTCCTCCAGCAAGGCCCAACATTGGTTTTACCATTTGCCACCCACCCTTTTTCCTCTAGGACTAAGATTTCTTTATCAAGTATCCTTTTTATTCTTTTGAAGTCTCTCCATTCTTTTCTGTCAATGTTCTTACCCGGTGATGCTCATGAAGATTTTAACGGACCTTATAGTTCATAATTATTCATTCTTTTCTTCTCCGGTGGAATCAAGTCAAGCTTTGTGGATCATATCCTTTTTCCTCGTTTCAAATACCTTCTCATGCCGGTGCAATTCTTAATCATTCACCTCTCGCTATTCAATTGTTCCGGAGTGCTGAGGATATCTCAGAAGATGCTAGTGCTTATTCTCATTCATTCAAACTCTTTCGAGGATGTTATCTCAGTCAAGCCATTTAATTCAACCGGTGGAATCTCTCTTTTCAAGCAATCACTTCAACGGTGTTTCTTTTGAGTGGGCCCTAACCCACATGTCTTTTTCCAGGTTCTTACCTGACTCTTCTTATTCTCCCGGAGTTATTCTCAAATTCTTTTCAAGTATGACGTAAGAATGAATTGTCATCAGTCATATGTCTTCCTCAAAGATCTTTCAAATTCTTTTCACCGTTGGCTCAACCTTTCTATTCGTCATCCCGGAGTATCTCAACAAGTCTTGGTGGTGTTTCTCGTCATCATTCTCGGATTTTGAGGACCGAAGAAGATTTTCCTCTCAATCTTGCTCCATTCTCTTCAAGATTCATGGTTCTAGCTTGTTGCCATCCTCTCATAATTGTTTTCGATTGTGAGAATTCTTTTCACCCTTCCGGAGCAATTCAGGAGTCTTTTCAGCTTGATTTTCTAAAGGCCATCTTTTCAAATATTATTTATTCTCAGCTTTCAGCTCTCTTTCTCTAAATCTTATCGGTGCTTCATTCAAGTGTTCTCTAATCATCTCGGAATCTCTTCGTTCACTTGTATCTAAATTTCCCCAAGTATCCTAATTCGTTTTCCAATTCTTCATGGTGTTTTTCTTTATCTTTTCTGCAATCGTTTTTTTAATTCTTACGGTGATTCGTGCAAGATTCCTCTTCTTTCGTTATCATATCAAATTCATTCGTTGTTTCGATTCCACCGGTGTTTCGTTGAAGGCATTCTCAAGTTGGCGCGATATCTATCTTAATCTTTTCTACGATAATAAGTAGTATGTCAAATCCGTTGCTTGTTAGCAATTAAATTGTTGAAGGATACGCATAACGTAATTCTTATTCTTGTTCCATCCAAGTGATTAATTCCTTTTTTTCCGGAGTGGTTCATCATATCACATTCTCAGTTCGAGATGCTTTATCTTTTCTTTTCCCGAAGTTCCAAGATCTCATCATCACGAAGTTCCATCTTAAATCATTACAAGGTTTCACCTTGTGTTTTTTAAACGTCTTTTTCTTGTCGTTGCCCTTTGTTACCGGAGTTCTTCATGAAGTTTCTACATGATGGGTCATCAAGGATTTATTTCCTTCTCGAAGTGTTCATCAACATTCTTTTCTAAGGAGCTCAAGTATTCTTCTTCGTGCAATCCGGAGTGCAATTCTTTCTACCAAATTATTGGAGATGGTATTATGTCATTGTTGATAATTCAGGTTCATGTTTCATGATTCACATGTTGTTAGGAATGAGGTATTTTAAATCCATCAATCCCTTCTTTGGAGTTATATTGGGTTATATTTCACCTAAAGCTTTCCCTAAGGATTGTTGCTATTATGGTGCTTATAATTGACCCAAGTTCTTCATTTGTCCTTCAGGTGAATAGTTTCTCGTCTCCTTGTCATATAAACCCAATCAAATTTTTTCCGTGAGTGGCAAGTTGTCACCTCATAATGTTGAGATGCCTTCTATAAGCCCACTTCAAGTTTGTCCTTCCGTTGTTGGTGTTCCAACAACTCCGTTCGACCCTTCTCCTAAAGATGCCTTTTCAAGCTCTTTTGTGGCAGAAGTTGGCTTTTCTTCTCCATTCTTTTATTTCAATGATCTATATTCTATTTCTCTCTTTCGGAGACATTGCGACGTTGTTCTTTTCACCCATCATCTCGCTTTGTCAAAGATCATGTTCTTTTCATGCCTATCCATTTAACCAGAGTGTTGTGCCCTTTTGCTCAAGTTCTTTTCGCCTTATCAAGCCTTGCATCTCTTTTCTACCGAAGTGTTGTCCGAATTTGTTCTTCCTTGTTACTCTTCTCTACTGGAGTGCCTTCAACTTTGTTCTTCTTTGTTGCATTCTTTCTTTCAATTTGTTCAACCTCTCAAGAGTCGTGGTTTCACTCGTTTGTCAAAGAAGCAACTTAGTTTTACCTCTTCTCTTCCTCTTCCGTTTTCCCTCCGGCGCCATCCTAGATCTCTGGACGAGATCCTCTTGTAGTGGTGGAGTGTTGTAACACCCCATATGTAACTTTTCCCAATTTGGCATATATCCATCTTGTTCGTCATCAATTCCTAGTGGTCATCTTTCGGTTTCCTATTTGGGTTTTATTTTGTTTCTCATTGCATTGTTTTGTCTTGTCTTGTCTTTAATTGTTGCATCATGGCCTCCTCACATGTTGTATTATGCTTGGTGTGAGTTCATACATGTTGTGTTGTTGCATGCTTCATGCATTTGATCTTGCATCATCACCTCCATCTTATATCCATTCCTTGCTTTCATTTTTGAAAGATCATATATCCTCACCCCATTAATGCCCATTTCTTCCTCATAAATCTTTCTACCTGTCCTAAACGCCCCTGCCAATTCCATCAAATTTTAAGTTGTTTTGGTTAGGTTTTAAAATAGCTCAAGTTTGATCTATATTCACACTTGACTTATTTTCTTACCTCTAAAAATATCCAAGACAATTTATTCAAATAGAGCACTATCTCAGGTTCATGAGACTATTTTTTATTTTTATTGTGCCCCTTTTCCTTTGACCCTGGCCTTTTCAGTTTATTTTCCGTTTGGAGAAAATATCAAAGAAAGAAAAGGGCTCACCTCTGCTTACCTGGGCCGGCCTCCCTGCGCGCAAGCCGCCGCAGCCCAGCAGCAGCAGACCGCACCCCAGCCCACTTGGGCCTCCCACTCTAGCCGGTCTGGCCCAGTCGCCCTACAGGCAACCCTATCCGCCAGGGAGCGGGCTCCCTCGACCCCATCTCCCTCTCCCTTCGCTCTCCTTCTGCGCCGCCTCCGCCCGACCCCCTTCTCTCACCCGCGATCCCTTTGCCCTCTCTCGACCCCCTCCCCTCGTTCCTCCAGTGCGAGACCCGTGCTCCACCCTCGCCGGAGAAGAGAACCCGAGGAGCTTCCGCCACTGCGCCATGGATGGCCCCGAGCACCTCGTCCCGCGCTCATCTCGTGGCGCCCGAGCACCTCGTCCCCGCCATCTGGCCTCCGTGCCCGCAAGACCTCGTCGCTCACCGGCGCCTCAACCGGAGCAGGACCACGTCGCCCTCTCCTTCATGTGTCCCTCTATTTTCCCTCCTCTTCAACTAACCTCGAGCTCCCTCTCTCTCTCTGTTCGAACAGATGCCGCCATGGATCCCGCGCCCGAGCAGAGGAGGTTGCGTCCTCGAGCTCCTTCTGGTTCCCGCGCCTTCGGCAAACAGTGACCGCCGGCGAGCACCCCATCCCACAAAGGAGCCCCGCCAGGATCTCCGAGCCGCTGCAATGCCCTCGTTTCTTCTCCCTCTCCTCTCCTGCACCTCGTTCCCGGCGCCGAAAAAACTGCAGTCAGGCCATGGTATTCCTCCTCCCACACCCTGCTTCTCGTTGGTGACCACGACCAGCCCCGACCACCTGCGACCCTGCCTTCACTAAACGTCCCCGGACAGGAGCAATTTTGAACTGCCAAGTACCATTGGATTCATCAAGATCGTCAAGTACCACGACCCGCAAGACCAACGACGCCCGAACGAGTGCTCCCGACCGAGACAGTTGTGCTGCTACGTTTTGGACACGCCAAGTCCCTCAGGTCAGATGCATCAAGACCGCCCCGACTTTTGTGAAGTTCCACGACACCGGGAGTCCTCGGATCCGTCAAGTTCCACTACGAGATGTACAACTACCGTCGACCCCGAAGACCTCGGATTCGCCAAGTTCCCACGATGACTTGAGTGTACCCCGTCGGATCCCCAAGTTCGGTTACCGTCGCAACCATGTACAACTACTTCCATGATGATACGAGAACGACTACCGCCGTTGAAGGCCGTTGAGTGAACAAACTACCGATGACGTGTATGAGTACTTCATGAACGTGTACCACTATTGGCGTGGACCGATAGTACCACTACTTCTACTACCACCGCGGAACGACTACTTCCTCTACTCCCCTCGACGAACCCGAACCATCCCGTTTGCACGCTTGGAAGGTATAACCCTGAGACGATGCTCGTGTTTGCGTCATGCCCGAATTGATCCTTGCACATTCCTCGTTTTCCTTGTCGCCATCATGTGGGACACCCGGTAACCGGGATCACCCCTCTATCTCTAGCATGTCCCGCACACTTTCTTGCGCACCGACGTCTCAATGAGTTGTCGGAACCGGAACGTTACCGTGGCACCGTTTCGTTATCACCGCCGTGGCACCCCTTTTGTTTCCGCCACGATGACAAATGCCTCATATCTTATCATGCCAACATTTTCATAAAAATTGCATAAACTTACATATGTCATCCGCATCATGTTAACAACATCAAGAATGTTTAAAATTGTTGTTTGCATTAATTTGCTAAATGCATATGGGGATTTACCAGATTTGTTGTTTTCTATATCCGGCCCCATTTAAATTGTTTAGATAGATAATTCCTTTATGTTTCACCTCTTGACATGCTTAACAACATTTAATATTGTTGGGTACATAAACGAGATCGAACTAAATAGTCGAATGTGGTGTTTCATCAATATGCAACTCGTTGCATATTGTGCTCCACTTAATTTGTAGGATTGTTTGTGCACTTTGCCATGCCATGCTTCATTAAAACGGACATGCATCATACTTGGTTGTGCATCGTGCCATGCTTATGTGATGTTTGTTTACTATGTTGTGTGCTTCTTTCCAGTGTTGCTTCTTCGGGTTGGTTCCGGTAACATCGCATTTTTGAGGAACCGTTTGACTAAGTCCGTTTGTCTTCTTCATGGACTCGTTCTTCTTCCTTGCGGGATTTCAGGCAAGATGACCATACCCTCGAAATCACTTCTATCTTTGCTTGCTAGTTGCTCGCTCTTTTGCTATGCCTATGTTGCGATACCGACCACTTGCTTATCATGCCTCCCATATTGTTAAACCAAGCCTCTAACCCACCTTGTCCTAGCAAACCGTTGTTTGGCTATGTTACCACTTTGCTCAGCCCCTCTTATAGCGTTGTTAGTTGCAGGTGTAGATTGAAGCTTGTTCCATGTTGGAACATGGATATTTTGTTGGGATATCACGATATATCTTATTTAATTAATGCATCTATATACTTGGTAAAGGGTGGAAGGATCGGCCTTATGCCTGGTGTTTTGTTCCACTCTTGCCGCCCTAGTTTCCGTCATATCGGTGTTATGTTCCCGAATTTTGCGTTCCTTACGCGGTTGGGTTATAATGGGAACCCCTTGACAGTTCGCTTTGAATAAAACTCCTCCAGCAAGGCCCAACATTGGTTTTACCATTTGCCACCTAGCCTTTTTTTCCCTTGGATTAGGCCAGCCCAAGGGTCATCTTTATTTTAAACCCCCCGGGCCAGTGCTTGTCTAAGTGTTGGTCCAAACTAGAGCCCCTTGCAGCGCCACCTCGGGGAAACTTGAGGGCTGGTTTTAGTTGTACGGATTGCTTATCCGGTGTTGCCCTGAGAATGAGATATGTGCAGCTCCTATCGGGATGTCAGCGCATCGGGTGGTCTTGCTGGACTTGTTTTACCATTGTCGAGGATGTCTTGTAACGGGATTCCGAGTCTGATCGGGTCTTCCCACTAGAAGGAATATCCTTCGTTGAATGTGAGAGCTTGTGATGGGCTAAGTTGGGACACCCCTGCAGGGTTTTAAACTTTCGAAAGCCGTGCCCGCGGTTATGGGCAGATGGGAATTTGTTAATGTCCAGTTGTAGAAAACCTGAAGTTGACCTTAATTAAAATACATCAACCGCGTGTGTTACCGTGATGGTCTCTTCTCGGCGGGGTCCGGGAAGTGAACACGGTGTTGGAGTTATGTTTGACGTAGGTTGTGCTAGGATCACTTCTTGATCATAGCTTCTCGAATGTGCTTTGCCTTCTCTTCTCGCTCTCATTTGCGTATGTTAGCCACCATATATGCTAGTCGCTTGCTGCAGCTCCACCTCATACCACTACCTTACCTTTAAGCTTAAATAGTCTTGATCGCGAGGGTGTGAGATTGCTGAGTCCCTGTGGCTCACAGTTACTTCCAAAACCAGCTTGTAGGTGCCAAGGTTACCGTGTAGATGACGCAACCAAGCTCAGGAGGAGCTCAATGAAGATCTTGTCCTTTGTGTTGTTTCGTTCTAGTTGATCAGTAGTGGAGCCCAGTTGGGGTCGATCGGGGATCTATGTAGCTTTTGGGGTAGTCTTCTTTTATTTTGGTTCTGTTGTCGGACCTTGATTGTATCTGGATGATGTAATGCTTTATTCATGTATTGTGTGAAGTGGCGATTGTAAGCCAACTATGTACCTCTATCCCTTATGTATTACATGGGTTGTGTGAAGATTACCTCACTTGCGACATTGCTTTCAATGCGGTTATGCCTCTAAGTCGTGCTTCGACACGTGGGAGATATAGTCGCATCGAGGGCGTTACAGAGAATCCCTCTCCGGTGGCCATCTTCATCATCCCAGTGCTCTCCATGACGAGAAGGGAGTAGTTCTCCCTCGGGGCTAAGGGTATGTATCGGTAGCTATGTGTTTGATCTCTCTCTCTCTCTCTCTCTCTCTCTCTCTTTGTCTGTCTCTCTCTCTCTCGTGTTCTTGAGGTGTTACGATCTTGATGTATCGCGAGCTTTGCTATTATATTTGGATCCTATGATGTTTCTTCCCCCCTCTACTCTCTTGTAATGGATTGAGTTTCCCCTTTGAAGTTATCTTATCGGATTGAGTCTTTAAAGATTTGAGAACACTTGATGTATGTCTTGCCGTGGATATCTGTGGTGACAATGGGATATCACGTGATTCACTTGATGTATGTTTTGGTGATCAACCTGCGGGTTCCGCCCATGAACATATGCATAGGGTTGGCACACGTTCTCGTCGTAATTCTCTGGTAGAAACTTTGGGGCACTCTTTGAGGTTCTATGTGTTGGTTGAATAGATGAATCTGAGATTGTGTGATGCATATCGTATAATCATACCCACAAATACTTGAGGTGACATTGGAGTATCTAGGTGACATTAGGGTTTTGGTTGATTTGTGTCTTAAGGTGTTATTCTAGTACGAACTCTAGGGCTGTTTGTGACACTTATAGGAATAGCCAAACGGATTGATTGAAAAGAATTACTTTGAGGTGGTTTCGTACCCTACCATAATCTCTTCGTTTGTTCTCCGCTATTAGTGACTTTGGAGTGACTCTTTGTTGCATGTTGAGGGATAGTTATGTGATCCAATGATGTTATTATTGTTGAGGGAACTTGCACTAGCGAAAGTATGAACCCTAGGCCTTATTTCCTAGCATTGCAATACTGTTTACGCTCACTTTTACCATTAGTTACCTTGCTGTTTTTATATTTTCAGATTACAAAAACCTATATCTATCATCCATATACCACTTGTATCACCATCCCTTCACCGAACTAGTGCACCTATACAATTTACCATTGTATTGGGTGTGTTGGGGACACAAGAGACTCTTTGTTATTTGGTTGCAGGATTGCTTGAGAGAGACCATCTTCATCCTATGCCACATACGGATTGATAAACCTTAGGTCATCCACTTGAGGGAAATTTGCTACTGTCCTACAAACCTCTGCACTTGGAGGCCCAACAATGTCTACAAGAAGAAGGTTGTGTAGTAGACATCAACCGTCACTACGTCGGTGCTGACGTGTGGGTCCAACATGTAAGGATGCATGCATTCGCATGGGGCCGATATGTAAGTCCACATGCATTCGCGTGGGGCCAACATGTAAGGCTGGATGCATTTGCGTGGGGCCGACATTTAAGGCAGCATGCATTCGCGTGGGGCCGACATGTAAGGCCGGATGTATTTGCATGGGACCCAAATTTTGGCCGCGTGCATTAGTGATTTCATCGATTCTACACAGTCTGCGGCTGATGCGTGGGACCCACCATGATGCGGAGCATCCCAAGGTCATCCCCATGGACCTACCATCGTCTCATCAACTGCCTAGTGGACCCATGACTCGATCTCGTGCAAGAGCTCTTGAAACCGAGGTGACATCTCTCCTCTCACAATTCCACTTCGATGAACATGAATCATGGCTATTACCTCATATGGATACTTTGTGCATAGTCAGGCACCATGGAGAAGCTAAGGAGCAAGGACAAGAAGAAGAGGAAAATGGACGAGAAGACGGAGAAGAAGGAGGGATGAAGGAAAAGTCCTAGCCACCGGACGACCGGCCGGGACCGGACGTCCGACGCCTGAAGCATCAGCCGAGCCCCAGCGAGCGGACGTCCAGCTCAGACCGGACGACCGGTGCCCCTGCACCCGAAGCAAATGAGCGGACGTCCGGTCCGGACCGGACGACCGGCGCACCAGCACCCGAGCCAACATCAGCGGAAGTCCGGAGCTACCGGACGTCCGGCACCCCCATCATAGAACGGAACTAGCGGACGACCGGAGGACACCGGACGTCCGGCAGCTCCTGAGCCACCAGACGATCGGTCCCCAGCGGACGTCCGGTACCTGTCTGCGCACAGTGTTTGGGCCCGAGGCCCATGTATCCCTTCACTTCACCCCCATTTGCACTTAGACTATAAATAGACCCCCCATTCATCCTAGCTAGGGTTAGCAAATGTTTAGCTTAGATTTGTGAGAGAGCTTTGCTCATCCACTTGGTTACCTTCTCCTCGGAGATTCGAGCCTCCACCGGGGAAGATCCCCCAAGCGGATTCAAGACCTCCTTGCAGAGAAGATCATCAAGACCCCCTCTTGGGCGGCCCCATCAAGACCTCCTCACGGAGAAGAACTGGTTATCGTGTATCGTCCCTAGTTGACTGTGGATTCGTGTATCGTTCTATGTACTCGAGGATCTAGCCCATGTGTGACTTATTCGTGTCGGTTTAGTGATTTCCTCTTGTGCTTTCCTTACGTTATTCCTCGTGTTCTTCGTGATTTCCCCGGGATCCGCTCCTTTCCTGAAAGATCGGGCGATTAGGGTCTCTACCCTACATCATCTTGGTATCTAGAGCAAGGTTGATCACGATTTCAGAGCCCCCTCTTCTTTTTCTAGCTTGATTTTGTTGTTTTTTGTTCTAATCCGAAAATCCCCACAAAAATAGCCCCAAAAATTTCTCTTGTGTTTTGTGAGTTTTGATGATGTTTTGTTGGTTGTGATTCGTGATTTTGTTGTGTTGCAAGTGGATCTAGCCTTCCCCCACCATATCCACCTCGAAATCCCTCCCAAAATCCCCATATTCCGCCCAAAACCGCCTCCCGGATCTGAAATTTCGCGTTGACCCCGACCCACCGGACGACCGTCACTTTACCGGATGTCCGGCGACCCAGGAAGCACCGGACGACCGTCACTGTACCGGACGACCGGCGACCGGACATCCGTCCACTTCCGGACGACCGCTCCTTCCACCACATCATCCGCTACACCACCATCGACTTTCCGCAAACTTTGCCAATATCCCAACCCACACCACCACTTACCCTCTACCTACTCCGACGATTTTGCTCGCACTTGGTTTTGAGAATTTGAGTTGCAATGCCGTATCCTTTTGTGTTTCGGCTATCTAGGTACGGTTCGACATCGACATTACCGCCGCTCATTTTTCGCCACGGATGCGTCATCAACAACGACCACCTCGACTATGACTTGGTATTCGTGCCACCATTTTGACACCATACCGGAAGCAAGACCGGTAACTTCATCTTGGTATTGGACATATCACTCTTGCCATTACATTGATAGCCACCTTAGCCTTACTCCTTTGCGTTGCTTACCCATCGAGACTAGCCATTGAGTATTGCCGGCAACGAGACTTGTGCACATTAGTGATCATACTTCCCATAGCATACATACATACATACATCATTGTTGCCTATATTGGTATCATCTCTTGTGTCACAAAGTTGTCATCGCATACTCACTTGCTATCTTGGTTCGTCAAGCATTGCATGAGAAAAGAGCTCACACATCAAAGAGCCAACCAAGCTTTTAAGCAAGGAGGAAAGATAAGCAAAGAGCTTCTAAGCAAGAACCATAGCATCATACAACATTAAGATTGTCATACTCGATCATCTTGGATCATATCATAGCAACACCTTGCATAGAACATATTTGGGATAGAAGTCGTTGCATTTTTGCTAAGTAGGTTGTGCACAAGTTCTTGTATCCGCCTATCGTGCAATCGTGCTAGAGTCTCTCTAGTGTTGTGCAACAAGAGCACTTTTGTGGATTCCACATTTTGGCTCACCTTGGTTGCACAACCCCACTTATCTATTTGCGCGTGTGTTTCTGTGTACCGTATATGCTTGGTCTACTTGTTACATTGCATCTTGTGAATCTTCTTCAACATTATTGAATCTTGCTTACATTCGCATTAAAATGGGAATCCTCCGCGACAAGAGCAACACGAGGTTGACAACCCTCCGCATCAAGAACACCACGAGTTGAACAATCATCTACAACATGGGCGTCATCATCCCCGACCCCAACACAATGAAGAACAACGCCACGACAAGCTCAAGTTCACCATGCCAAGTTCAACGGAAGCAACGATCCCGAAGAATACCTTTCATGGGCATTGAAAGTTGACAAGATCTTCCATTTGCACAATTATGAAGAAGAGAAGAAGATCGCGATGGCATCCCTTGAGTTCCAAGACTATGTCCTCATTTGGTGGGAACAAATCATAGAGCGCCGCGAGGCAAGAGGTGAACCACCCATCACTACTTGGGCACAAATGAAGGATGTCATGAGAGCACGCTTCGTGCCTACCTACTACAACTGCAACCTCTTCAAGAAACTCCAACAACTCAAGCAAGGAACCAAGAGCGTTGAAGAATACTACAAGGAGATGGAGATTGCAATGATAAGAGCCAATGTCACGGAAGACGATGAACAAACAATGGCACACTTCTTGAATGGCCTCAACCATCCCATCAAGAAGATCGCCGACTTCCAACCATACTCAAACCTCATCGAGCTAGTGCACCAAGCCATCAAAGCGGAACGCCAAGTGCAAGATGATTTCAAGTATGCCAAGTTCTCGTCCAAGACCTACGTCTCCTCTTATCAAGCTCCCGCGACTTCGGCAACTCCTACCTCAACTAGAGAATCACCAAGTACTGGCGACAAGTCAAGTTCCAAGAAAGCTTCGTCAACTACAAGCCATCCTCCTACGAGCAAGTTCAAGTCGAGAGCTTCTTCATCATCTACCCCGACCGATGAGACCGTCAAGACGAGTTCCTTCGAGTGTTTCACTTGCGGAGGCCGAGGCCACAAGTCCTACGAGTGCACCAACAAGCGAACCATGGTCTTCAACGACGATGGCACTTATGACTCCATGAGCGAAGGCGAAGTGGAAGCCCTCGAGCAAGTCGCCATGCACCGCCAAGTGAACAATAAAGAAGAACAAGTCTTTTGTGATGAAGACTCAAGTCCCACACTTGTTGTCTCCAAAGTCTTGACCCTCCAACATCACCAAGAAGAAGACCAAAGATGCAACATATTCCACACCAAGGCCGGCATCAATGGACGATCCGTCAAGGTCATCATCGATGGAGGAAGTTGTCATAATCTCGCAAGTGAAGAACTTTGCTCCAAGCTCCAATTGCCAAAAACAAAGCATCCACATCCATACAAAGTGCAATGGCTTAGCGACTCCGGCACTATCCAAGTGAGCACCGAGTACAAGTCTCCTTCAAGATCGGCGCCTACGAAGACACCTTGGAGTACGACGTTGTTCCAATGACCGTTTGTCATCTTCTCCTTGGACGGCCATGGCAATTCGATAGAGGAGTCGTACACAACGGCCTAACGAACCACTACATCTTCAAGATGAAGGGCAGGGAGTACGTCCTCCGTCCAATGTCGCCAATTCAAGTGATCACCTACAAGCACGCCACCCATCGTGGAGATCATAGTGAGAGAGCGAGCCACCAAAAAGAGAGTGAGCGCCACAAGCCAAAATCGAG
Organism: Triticum dicoccoides; assembly: GCF_002162155.2. Taxonomy (NCBI): domain Eukaryota; kingdom Viridiplantae; phylum Streptophyta; class Magnoliopsida; order Poales; family Poaceae; genus Triticum; species Triticum dicoccoides. The sequence continues at coordinate 180,105,789 of NC_041380.1, forward strand.
TGCCTCCACGATGAGCGAAAACAAGAACCTAGTTCTATTTTCCACCAAACGTGAGATGAGAGAAGTGTGTGAGAACCCATCTAGTGTCCTACACTACGTCCTTGTGTGCAAGGACAATGCACCACAGACTAACACTTCTTACACTCTTCCTCTAGTGTTGTCTTCTCTTTTGCAGGAATTCCAAGATGTTTTACCCGACGAGCTACCTCCGGGACTACCTCCACTACGAGGCATTGAGCAACGCATCGACATCATCCCCGGAGCACCGCTTCCGAACAACGCTCCCTACCGCGTCAAGTTCTTGAGTTACTTTTGGAAGACCTTATGCGCCAAGCTTGGAATCAAGTTACTCTTCTCCATGGCGTACCACCCTCAAACTGACGGCCAAACGGAGGTGACGAACCGTACACTCTCCACTCTACTACGAGTCTTAATCAAGAAGAACATCAAGGAGTGGGAGGAGTGCTTACCCATCGCCGTGTACGCCTACAACCGCGCAAGACACTCAACAACCGGCAAGTCTCCTTTCGACGTCGTTTACGGATTCAACCCATTGTCACCATTGGACATTCTTCCTCTACCCCTCCAAGAGCGCATCAATTTGGACGCAAGTGCACGTGTGACACATCTCAAGACGGTGCATGAAGATACAAGAAACACCATCGAGCGCCAAGTTCAACGCCTTGCGACCAAGCTCAACTTCAACAAGCAACCTATGGTCTTCAGCATTGGTGATCGAGTGTGACTACACCTTCACAAGAACCGCTTCCCACAAGCATGCGAATCCAAGCTTCGACCACGAGCGGATGGACCCTTCAAGGTGCTTGCACGCTACAACGACAACGCTTACAACATCGACCTCCCGCGCGACAAGTCCAACGTGAGCGACATCTTCAACGTCAAAGATCTCTCTCCCTTCCATGGTGATAAAGAATTTGATCCGAGGACGGATCTTCCCCAAGGGAGGGGAGATGATGCGGAGCATCCCAAGGTCATCCCCATGGACCTACCATCGTCTCATCAAGTGCCTAGTGGACCCATGACTCGATCACGTGCATGAGCTCTTGAAACTGAGGTGACATCTCTCCTCTCACAATTCCACTTCGATGAACATGAAGCATGGCTACTACCTCATATGGACACTTTGTGCATACTCAGGCACCATGGAGAAGCTGGGGAGCAAGGACAAGAAGAAGAGGAAAATGGACGAGAAGATGGAGAAGAAGGAGGGCCAAAGGAAAAGTCCCAGCCACCGGACGTCCGGCGCCTGAAGCATCAGCCGAGCCCCAGCAAGCGGACGTCCGACCCAGACCGGACGACCGGTGCCCCTGCACACGAAGCAAACGAGCGGACGTCCGGTCCGGACCAGATGACCGGCGCACCAGCACCCGAGCCAACATCAGCGGAAGTCCGGAGCTACCGGACGTCCGGCACCCCCATCACAGAATGGAACCAGCGGACGACCGGAGGACACCGGACGTCCGATAGCTCCTGAGCCACCGGACGACCGGTCCCCAGCGGACGTCCGGTACCTGTCTGCGCACAGTGTTTGGGCCCGAGGCCCATGTATCCCTTCACTTCGCCCCCATTTGCACTTAGACTATAAATAGACCCCCATTCATCCTAGCTAGGGTTAGCAAATGTTTAGCTCAGATTTGTGATAGAGCTTTGCTCATCCACTTGGTTACCTTCTCCTCGGAGATTCGAGCCTCCACCGGAGAAGACCCCCCTAGCGGATTCAAGACCTCCTTGTGGAGAAGATCATCAAGACCCCCTCTTGGGCGGCCCCATCAAGACCTCCTCACGGAGAAGAACTGGTTACCGTGTGTCATCCCTAGTTGACCGTGGATTCGTGTATCGTTCTATGTACTCGAGGATCTAGCCCATGTGTGACTTATTCATGTCGGTTTAGTGATTTCCTCTTGTGCTTTCCTTCCGTTCTTCCTCATGTTCTTCGTGATTTCCCCGGGATCCGCTCCTTTCATGAAAGATCAGGCGATTAGGGTCTCTACCCTACATCACACCGGAATGCAAAACTGAATCAGCATCACCTATTGTTTCCACAGAAGCTACTGCTCGCATTTTCACACACCAGGAGTCATGACTCCGCGCCGATTAATGGTGGCTTAACGCCGCAACCCACCCCTTCCCGTGCCATATATGCAACCCCCTTACCATTTTGCTGCCTACCTCCATAACCTTATTCGACGCCGACGACACTACGACACAAACCCTACCCCTCCTCTCCCTTCTCCCCTTCTGCATCCATGGTATGGCCGCGTAACATCACACTATGTGAAGCCCAGCTTCTCGCCATCTGCGACATCCCGGCGCCACCGGACACACGTCCGCCGGTGGGATGGGTACTGAGTTCGGGTGGTCTTCTGGTGGCGCATGTCCCCGTCGTTGGTACTCTTGCCTTTGCATGCACCGTCTATAGGTTTTGGGTAGGTTTGACGCCGAAGGAGAGGGCGCATCCAGCCTTCAAGCCTAACAACCCATTCTAGTCACAGATCATCGGCCAGGACCGCGTGCTTGGATGCAACACTTCAACGACCCCAACCCGATGCCGCACTTAAACATCGCCGGGCGACGTGCCTTCTAGGATGGCCTTAGCTTCGACCAGGTCATTGTCGCATGCCGCTCGCAGTTTAACAAAGAAGATTAGTTTCAGATTTGGGTGTAGGGCATGCTGATGTTGTTGTGTTATTTGAATAAAATATGTATGAATTCATATTGAATATTTGCGCATATCATTTTGAATGATTGTATTTCGAGTTGTTTGCATGAACTTGGAATGACTCGTGATTTATGTGCGCAAATCATTTGTAATGATTGTATTTCGAGTTGTTTGCATGCACTTGGAATGACTTGTGATTTCTGAGAAAATTATAGAAAATAAAAAAGGCTCAAAAATTGAAATCCTTTTGCATGGAGGCCTCTTATGTGCAATGGCTAGTGGAAAAAAGGTAAAGTGACAATACCAAAATAAAAAGTTAATTTTCTATTTTTCTAGTGCCATACACGACTTTTTTGTGAAGCAAGTGTCACAAATAATATTGTAAATTATGCCCTTACAATTTTCACCTAAAGTATATAACATGGTATTCCAACTACCAACTTTTTATGAATTTTCGAGTGATATTGCCATTTTTTATTAATTAATTGAATTTCCTGCGATCTACATTAATTAATTAAAATTTGAATAACAAGTGTGCTCTAGTTTGGTCCAATAAATTCTGAAAAATTATTTTCACCTGCCACATTACGAATGTAGGCAATATCCACAAAGAAAACTCAAATTCTCAACCATTTGTATGATTAGCCATCCATGCAATTTTGGCAGCAATATGAGAAAAGTTATAGGAAATGAAAAAAGGCTAAAAAATTGAAATCCTTCTACACGGGGGCGTCTTATGTGCAATTGCTTGTGGGAGAAATGGTAAACTGACACTACCGCAAATAAAAGTTAATTTTCCATTTTATTACTGCCATACATGACTTTTTTTGTGAAGAAAGTGCCATAAATAATATTGTAAATTATGCCCTTACAATTTTCACCTAAAGTATACTGCATGGGATTCCAACTGCCAATTTTTCATGCATTTCCAAGTGATATTGCCATTTTTCATTGATTTATTGAATTTCCCACGGTTTACATCAAGTAATTCAAATTTGAACTACAAGTGTGCTCTAGTTTGGTCCAATAAATTCTGAAAAATCATTTTCACCTACCACATTAGGAATGTAGGCAGTACCCACAAAGGAAACTCAAATTCCCAACCAGTTTATATGATTAGTCATCCATGCAATTTTGACAACACATTGAAATAAATTATTTTCCACAAAAAGATTGAAGACTTGGTTAATAAAAAGTCATTTTCCATTTTTCTAGTGCCATACATGACTTTTTTGTGAAGCAAGTGCCATAAATAATATTCTAAATTATGCCCTTACAATTTTCGCCTGAAGTATACCACATGGGATTCCAACTGCTAATTTTTCATGAATTTCTGAGCGATATTTCCATTTTTCATTGATTTATTGAATTTCCTACGATTTACATCAAGTAATTCGAATTTGAACCGCAAGTGGGCTCTAGTTTGGTCCAATAAATTCTGAAAATCATTTTCACCTACCACATTAGGAATGTAGGTAGTATCCACAAAGAGAACTCAAATTCCCAACCATTTTATATGATTAGTCATCCATGCAATTTTGATAACACATTGAAATAAATTATAGAAAACAAAAAATGCTAAAAAATTGAAATCCTTTTGCATGTAGGCCTCTCATGTGTAATGGCTTGTGGAAAAATGATAAACTAACAGTACCGCAAACTCGAAAAAACCCTTCACAAACTGACACAAAATGTGGAATAGATGAATGACTCATCCATGCATTTTTGACAATATTTTGAAAGAAATACAGAAAAAGAAAAATGCTCAACAATTGAAATTATTTGGCATGGGGCCCTGGGTTAGGTAAAAAAGATCTTTCTCCCATTTCCTTGCACGCACGATGAATTTCTTGTGAAGGAAGGACGAGAAATTTCAGTACATAAGGTTGCATACATATCTCGAATCCACAACATTAGAAGAATCAAAGACAAAGGAACAACTTCAGTAGATAAGGTAGCATAAACATCTCGGATCAACAACATTGGAACATCAACGATGAATATAGAAAACTTTAGTACATAGCGATAAACAAAGTAGAAGTACATCACAACTCCAATCACACAACTACGAGCGACCACTCATCCTCCTGCTTTGCTTTGTACATGATAACCCCTAAAATATCGTCGTCTTCACTCATACGCTTTATGATGTATGAATACATATCCTCCTCTGCATATTCATCCTCCTCCTCGTTGGTGGCCAGAGCAGGCTTTGACAACCAATCCTCTTCCTCCTCCTCATCCTCAACTACCATTTTCTCGTCTCCGGGCGCATGCCTTTCGATGGTCCTCATACCTCCAAATTATCAAGCATAATTATGTGTAGAGACATACCAAGAGGAGGCTGCACATATCTCACCCCCGGAATAGCTGCGGGGTCTCATTTGACCTTTATATCCAGCAGGTCGCGTTGAGATCCATATGAATACCAGCGAGCTCACTGACGAGTATCCGACGAGTCCATTGCCTCACACATTGCCCAGATGAAAATCCCCATACAAGTCACCTCATTGAATCGATATGGAATTATCCGCTGGATCGCATCCGGCCTCACATCTATCAACAATTGCAATGCATGCTCCGCTAGAGCTTGCGTGCTAGGAAACCAAGAGATGATCTCCTTGTACTTTTGTAGTAAGACATTGTCATTAACATAGAACACCTCCAACAGTGTCGTCATCACAGACGGCGGCCGCGAGATTGGGGGCTGAGGAAGGTGGAGGTGGAGGTGGGCTGCTCGGGATGCGGGGGATGCGAAATGAGAGAGAGATATATATTTTGTCCCCCCTTTTTAGAGAAATGACCTAGCCACCAACAAATCGCACATGTCAACATCTCTGGTCGGCCCCACATGCCAGCACTGGCGAGGTAACAGTCAAAGGCTTTGACCAAACATCCAGGCACCGTTTGGCCTTTTGTGAGGCGCGGGCGAGTGGAGGAGGGAAAAAGTGAGCACAATTGTGATGCCCGAATAATTAAGCTACAGTAATCCTCTGCTAATGATGCCACGTCACCATGATTACTCTTGATAAACTCGTGTTGGTTCGAAACCGGTTCAAATTTCAAATTAAAATTAAAGTCCAAAACTCAAAGTTTTCAAACATGAAAGCTAAAATGTTCAAAGTGTGGCAAATAATCTCTGGTTATTTGTCATGTTGGAACCAACCTCTTTTGGATTCCCAAGTGCCCCTGGAAATTTATTTAGTGGTCTGCCAACATTTGAAATTGGCCTTTTCAATTTCTAAAAATGGTTAGACAACTCCTTTTGGCCTCAAACTTTTTGTGACTCCTAGAAATAATGTGCTTGAGTTATGTGCCAAGTTTCTTGTTCACCAAAATTCATTTGCTACTTAAACTAAATGCAAAACAAAGGAGAAATAAATAAATAGAAGAGGAAAATGAAAAATGAGTAGTGCTGCAGTGCACTTATGGCCTGCTGACAATAGGCGGCCTGGCCCACACCGGCTCCTTCCTTTTCCTGTTCATTAGAGGCGGGGTGGACGCCTGCACGCCGTCCATGGCACCGCTTGGCATGCGTCGACAATCTGGAGATCCCTCACGGCGAATAAGGCCACTCCGCGGCCTCCCTCAAACCCTAGCACCCACTTTCCCCTCCCCCTCGCCCATTCGCTCTCTCTCTCTCTCTCTCTCTCTCTCGCTCTCTCTCTCTCTCTCTGCCGCTCCCCCTCACCCGAGCACCGCCGCCGCCGTGCGCTGGTCGAACCCGCAACCACCGTCACCATCTCGCCTTGCCGCCAGGTCCTTCAGCTCCACCATCGATGCTACTCCCTCTCCGGCCATGAGCTCAAGCTCGGCGCCACCACATCGACCGGATTGACGCCGCCTTCCCCGTTCGGTCGCCGCCGTCTTCCTCAACTCCGGCCACCTCTGCTGCTACTAATGCACTCGCTGACCTCCTTGCGCCGCCCGGTGAGCCACCGCTTCTATCCCCTATGTTCCCATGCTTATTTCATAGCCGTAGCTTCCTTCCCCGTCATGCCTGAGCCCGCGTTCGTTTGAGCTCGTCGCCGGCAGCCTTTGGGTGACCAAGTGTGTGACGCCCCGAGTCTGATGCACCAGGTGTCTTCCAGTTATTCGCCGTCATTGCCATGTCGTTTGCTTGCGTGTTGCATTTTGCCATGTCATCATGCACATTTCATCTCCATGTTTTTCAAAACTTGCATCCGTCCGGGTTCCCCACCTTTCTCCATTGTTCGTTTCGAAATCTGACACGAGCGGGATAAAAATGTTATCGGAATGGTCTGAAATTTGTCGAGTGGCCTTGGTATATCATCAGTAGACCGCCTGTCAAATTTCGTTCCATTTGGAGGTCGTTTGATGCCCCAACGGTTAACCACGTTGACCAAAACCCTCCTTCTCTTTGCAGCCCAGCACCCCTCCACAACAGCCCACTAGCCCATCTAAACCCCCTCCATGCTCTTCGCCGTTGGATCACGATCGTGTGGGCGAAAACCGCACCTCAATAGCCCTCTCCTAGCTCCCAGAATCTATATAAAGGCCTCCCCCGTCCAAGTTCATGGACAAACCCTCGCTTCTTCCTCCTCCTGCCGCCGGACATGTCCACCCCGTCGCCGGACATGTACGCCGCCGCTCCTCGCCCAATCGGGAGCGGCCACGCATGCCTGCCCCGCTCCCCGCTACCGAGGCCCACGGGGCCCATCGCCGGCCCGCCCCCAGGCCAAACCGGGCCGCGCCCCGCGCCCGACCACCCGCCGCCACCGAGTGCCTCGCCCTGCGCCGCCTAGCTCCGCC
>NC_041380.1:180113824-180138944 GCF_002162155.2 Triticum dicoccoides
GGATCCGGTCGGACCGGACCGGATCCGGCCGTCCCCGCCTCGCCGCCATGTCGTCGTCCTCCTCCGTCGTCACCGGAGCTCGCCGGAGTTCGTGCCGGCCAGATCCACCCCCCGTGGATCAGATCCACCCATCCCCGCATCCAAACGCCGCGCCCGTCCTAGATCTCCTCATCCTGGGATCTCGCCATCCAAATTATCCCCAAGGGTATATTATGTGTGCTTCTTCATCATGTCATAACTGTGTGCATGTTGCTCCGTTTTGCGTGTATGATATGTTAAATTGCTCATCTCTGAGTGCTCTAGACACTGGAGTAGTTTGCATGCATGTTACTGTCCATCTTGATGCCTTAATCATCATTGCAAAAGTGCTAAATGTTATAACCTACTGAAATTGTCATAACTTGCCGATTTGTCTTTTTCATAGCATTTTGTGTGTTTATCTTTTGAGCATCATGTCTACATGTTTTAGGAGCATATTCATGCCATCTTTGTAGTGGTGTAATCCATGTATTTTTGCGTGCCCTATGGTGACTAGCACAAGCATGCAAAGTGTGCTACTTGATGTTTGCTGTTTTCTGGGACTGGTGATTTTTGTCAAGTCTGTAACTGTTACGTTATGTTGCCATGTTATCTTGATGCTACCGTTGTCGGTGTCAATACCGCCGGATCTCGGGTAGGGGGTCCCGAACTGTGCGTCTAAGGCGGATGGTAACAGGAGGCAGGGGACACGATGTTTACCCAGGTTCGGGCCCTCTTGATGGAGGTAAAACCCTACGTCCTGCTTGATTATTCTCAATAATATGAGTGGTACAAGAGTTGATCTACCATGAGATCAGAGAGGCTAAACCCTAGAAGCTAGCCTATGGTATGATTGTCTGTTGTCCTACGGACTAAAACCCTTCGGTTTATATAGACACCGGAGGAGGCTAGGGTTAAACAAGGTCAGTTACAAAGGAGGAGATATGCATATCCGTATTGCCTAGATTGCCTTCCACGCCAAGTAGAGTCCCATCCGGACATGGGATAGAGTATTCAATCTCGTATCTTCATAGTCCAACAGTCCGGCCAAAGGATATAGTCCGGCTGTCTGGAGACCCCCTAATCACGGTCTCCCTCAGTAGCCCCTGAACCAGGCTTCAATGACAATGAGTCCGGCGCAGTGTTGTCTTCGGCATTGCAAGGCGGGTTCTTCCTCCGAATACACCACGGAAGAGTTTGAATACAAGGATAGTGTCCGAACCTGCAAAATAAGTTCCACATACCACTGTAGAGAGAATAATATTTCCACAAATCTAATTTGTTGACACATTTTGGCAGCATGACATCACGCCATGGCCCGATAATTATTTGAACCATTTTTCTTTAACCAACCCCGCACATAACGCGAGGCGGTTTCTTGACACATCTTGTCAAAGCAGAGATCGTGTTCCCCTTATCACGGGATTCTCATCAATACAAATGTGGGTAACCCAACCATGCCTGTTGGTTTGACTCCTAGATCTTAGGTAAGTCTTGAATGGCCACGAAGAGGACGCCTGATATTCATCCCCTTCATAAAGGGACAAGGATTTTTCTTTTTTCCCTCCCGTGCTCAATCGAATCCTTCCCCCACCTCGAGTTCTAACACCCAAAGCCCAGGTCAGGTGCTTCGGATCTTCAATCATGTCCGGATCCACCCTTCAAGGTCGGTGGATTCCTTCGTCCGTCACGGAGGAGGACATAAAGAAGTTGAGGGAGGCCAGATATCTGACCGCCGAAATTTTGCATAGGCTGCCCGCCTGAGGGCAGGTCGTCCCTACTCCCGAACCCAACGAGAGCGTTGTGTTCGTCTCCCACTTCCTCTGAGGACTAGGCCTCGCTCTGGATCCCTTTGTTAGGGGTCTTATGTTCTATTACGGGTTGGATTTTATGATCTGGCCCCGGATTCCCTTCTTCACATCTCGTCATTTATTGTCGTTTGTGAGGCCTTCCTCCGCATTACCCCTCACTTCGGCCTGTGGCTCAAGACCTTCGACGTGAAGTCGAAGATGGTCGAGGGGCAGTACGCAGCGTGCAGAGGTGCTCTAATAAGCAAAATTGCTGACGCTCCATGGCCAAAGGGTTCCTTTCCAGAGGTGTCCGGGTTGTGGCAACGAGAGTGGTTTTACGTCACAGCTCCCCGAAGTGCCAAGTGGGTAGCTGCCCCCACCTTTCGCTCGGGCCCTCCACCACAACTGATGTCATGGATGAGCAGGGGGCTGAGCTGGGGTCCAGCCAAGGACGTGCCAATACTGTAGAGCCGCATCCGAGATCTCTTCGAGAGAGATTTCAATCTGGTTATGGTAATGCAAGTTATGCTGGTTCGTCGAGTCCAGCCTTGCAAACGCCGGCCCCTCCACATGTGGGAATTCAACCCGGAAGGACCGCACACTATTTAGAATTTCCTCGGCATGACGCATGAGGAGATGTACAAATCGTTCTTCGGACCCCAAATAGAGTGTCCGGACACTACCGAGGACGTGGGCTTGAGCTGCAACCGCCCCACTGCCCAAGTAAGTAATCACATGGCCGAACACACTGTCCTTTTATTTATCATGACATCATTCTGAAGAATCGCTCTTTGACCAGGATTGGATAACCAAGGCGAAGATGATCCGGTGTTCGGCCCCCCTTCCTGAAGGCTTGGACAATTCGGTGCTGGAAAAGATGCTCGAGCCAGCACCTTGTCTAGTGCCCTCAAAGGAAGATGAAGGGGGAATAAAGAGGGCGAAAGCGGGCCTCCATCGCTACCTATTCCAATCGAGGGAATGAGCGCCTCCGCGAGAGAGGATAACCAAGGGGAAGAATCTGACATTCTCTCTCCCCGGGGAAGGAAGAGGACTACCTCTGAAGATCCGGAAACTAAGGTTTCCAAACGGGAGAAGAAATCTCCGCTAGAGGGTCCTACCTCGGAGGGTATTCTTGAAGCACAATGTCCGCGCGGGGATCAGCCCTCTACCGAGCTGTAAGGAATCAAAAAGTACTTAATAGTGAAGATATCCTACCTTACTTCCGAAGACAATAACCGATGCTTGTGAATTGTAGTCCGGATCGCAGCCCTTCTCGATAGAGTTCATCTTCGGGGGATCTTCTTTCAGAGATGATGGAGAGCGAAATGCCTCCCCCGGACTCCCCAGCTCAAGAAGCGGGCGAACTTGAAGTGTCGTCGCGAAGGGTATCTCCGGATCCAATATCGCCAGAGGATAACCCTTTGGCTGCCCGGCATCCCCAGTATCCGGCTCCTGAGGAGAGCGACAGCAAGGGTCCATACTGTGCGCGGTCGGACGCGCTGAAGGATCTTCTGGGGAAAGCTGTCATCTCGGAAGCGCATCGTACGCTAATGGGTACGGTAATTGAAAGGATTTCATCTGCCGAAAGCGGTTTGCACGAAGCTTTTATGAGTCTGCTGAAAGGCTTCGAGGTACATAAAATAATGTATGCCTTTAATAGTATCGCATACATTAGGTATGCCCATGCAGATAGTAGCCCCTGATACTCTGGTTGTCATCGAGAACGGCGGCAAACAGAGGATCATAGTCCCAGGTAATAACCAGACCGCCTTTATGTGCAGGTGGTTGAAGCGCCGGTGGCTAGCCGGATTGATGGGTTTGCCAAACTAAAGCGACAACTGGATGCGGCAGATGCCAACATCGTGCTTGTCAACAAGCGGCTTGACAAGGCACAGGGTGAGTGATTTTTTTGGTGATCGTCACATAATAAGAGCAACATGATGCTAGTATCTTTAATATGTTGTGACTGAAGATGGAGCGGCCACCGTGGACACCCTTCGGGCGGAGCTTGCCCGAGCCAAGGAGCAAGCAAGGAGTAGCAATGCGGCTGCTTTACAGGCGGCCGAAGAGTTAAGGGCCGAACAGGCCGCACATTGCGAGAGCAAAGAAAAAATTGCCAAGATGGCCGTGGAGTTAAAAGATGCTGCTGACCATTACCGGCTTCTTGAAGAGGAAAACCGGGCGAAGGCGACGGACCTGGAGAAGGCCCGGGTGGCTGCCAAGGAAGCCCGCTCCAAAATTAGAGCGACAAAGGAGGAGCTGAATCAAGCTGCAGATATCATGTCTGGGAAGCCCTTCTTGTTGCGGACTAAGTTCGAAGATCCGAAGTATGCTCCTCTGGACCGGCTATGGAGTTCTACGGACGCGTATATGGATTTGGCTGCAAGTGCTGCTGATGCAGCCAAGTACTTCAAGGATCAGAAAGGTCCCGAAGTGGAAAAGCTGTTCTGGTCACAGTTTCACGCTCCAGTCCATTCGCTGCTGCTGAATGAGTGATTGACCGGTTGGACCGAGCTCCATAGGTTGTCCGGACTTGCCATGAGGTCCGTTGTGGATCACCTGTGGCCGAGAGGGCCAAGGCCGAGTAGCTACTTTAGCTTAGTGCAACAATTCCTTGAAGCTGTGCCACACATCGATGTTGTAAAGAGATCAGCGTGCATAGAAGGTGCATGGATGGCCCTTGCCCATGTCAAAACATACTGGGCGGAGATGGCGGCCACCACTGTTCTGGCACAGGGTTTGGCCATAGGCCGAGTGGCTGCCAAGCACTATTTTGAAGAAGTCCTTGAAGGCGCTCATTCGATGGAGGCTCAGTGCTCGAAGAATATTATTTACCAGGACATGTAGTCCCATTGTACAAACAATGTTTTATTGAATTTATCAAGGCTATATTTATAATTTTGCCCCAAAGTGCTATGATGCCTCCTGTGCGGCCGTTTATGTATATATGTATATAACCTGAAAGATGGCAGTCGTCGGCTTCAGCCCCCACGCATATAATGCGGGGGTGTTTGCAGAAGACGCATGTTCACACTTGATCCAATGTCTTGGTCCATTAAGGAGGTGATAGCGCAGCGAACTAGGCAACCGAACTATAATGCTTTAACACTTTCACTTAGCCAGATGAGTTTGACAGTGGGGCTACTATATAGCCCCTGGTGGCTCCGCGCTCATCCGGATTCGGGGCGCGTACATGCCTGGCTGGGAAACGGCCCTTCGTTAAGGCGGAGGAATCTCGAAGATTCCTCTAGGTCATCGAGTGGTTAACCAGTCTCACGCTATATTATGACAGTCAGTTTTCGGCTTTCTCTACTGAGGTGCTCGTCCGGATGAACCAGGGCACAATCACAGTAGTTCTCCTGGTGCCGCTTTAGCCGATAGAGCGGAACATAAAGCAGCAAAACACAGGAGCCGGGCAAACCCAACATTTGACCAAAGACATGATTCAGAGCTGATGCATATAAGGCCAAACTCGCGACGCCGAACACTCCCTAGGGTATTCAGTCTTTATGTTGTAAACCGGGCTGAAGCAGTGCCCTTTGTAATAAGCCCCTGTTGTCCAGGTACGTGCAGTATTCTGACGTGGCCACATGCCAATACGTCAGCATCCTTCTCAATTGTACCGAGAATCCGGGGGATGTGTATCAACAAGAGACAGTAAAAAAGGTTTACGTAGGGTCTTAATCTAGAAAGAATCCTTGGAACAAGTCCCTGCTGCACGTCTGCACCTGTGTCTCCGTTGTGCCGTATCCTGGACGGGTGTAGCACGATGGTCATCTGTATTAATTACATATAGCTGTGCCGGACTCGTCCAACCGCGTCCGTGGTCTTAACGACCTGTCAGATGCTTTAGTTGGTGAGGCCGTTTAGTGTGCGGCTGCCAAGGCAGCCGCACGATATTCCGCGCACAAGGAGCGCTCAATATTTCCATTTATTGTAATGATGCCACATGGACCGGGCATCTTAAGCATGAGAGAAGCGTAATGCGGTATTGCATTAAAGCGAGCGAAAGCTTCGCGTCCGAGTAGTGCTTGATAGCCACTTTGGAACGGAGTGATATGGAACGTTAAATTTTCACTGCGGAAGTTATGTGGAAAGCCGAATATGACCTCTAGTAGCAGGGAGCCCGTGCAATGGGCCTCTGGGCCTGGCGTTACTCCTTTAAAGGTAGTATTGCTGCAGCTAATTTTTGTTGGGGCTATCCCCATTTTGCGGACTGTGTCTTGATATATCAGGTTTAAACTACCGTCGCCGTCCATTAGGACTCGTGTGAAGTGGTATCCGTCAATTATTAGGTCTAATACCAAGGCAGCCCATCCTGCACGCTGGATACTTGCCGAGTAATCCCGATGGTCAAAGGTGATCGGTTGGGACGACCAGTGGCAGAACTCCGCGGTGATAGGCCCTGGGGCATGTGTCACTAGGAGTGCCTCTTTGTTTCTCCCCTTTGTTACGTGTAACACGTTTACTGTTTTGACTTCTGGTGGGAATTTCTTCTGTTCCCCAGTGCTTTGCTTGCGAGGCTCGTCCTCGTCTTCGCTTGGTGCATCCTGCCCCTTATGTTCGGCGTTGAGCTTGCCGGACTGCTTGAAAACCCAACATTCTCTATGGGTATGATTTGCAGGTTTATCGGGGGTGCTGTGGATCTGACATATTTTGTCCAGAATCTTGTTTAGGCTGGACAGTTTGTCTCTGTTGCCTTTGGAGGGTGACTTTTGCTGACCTGGCCGAGAGCTTCTGAATCCGGCGTTTATCGCCGTGCTCTTTGGGCTATCTTCTTTATTCCGGTGCTTGTTTTTGCTGCATCGTGGTTTCTCGTTTTTGTCCCTGACTCGGATGTACTTGGGTCGCTAGTGCTGCATCGGGCTAACCATCTATCCTCGCCCGTGCAAAAGCGGGTCATGAGGCTTGTTAATGCTGCCATTGTTCTCGGCTTTTCTTGGCCGAGGTGTCTGGCAAGCCATTCGTCTCGAACGCTGTGCTTAAAAGCTGCTAAGGCTTCGGCGTCTGGGCAGTCGACTATTTGGTTCTTTTTAGTGAGGAACCTGTTCCAAAGCTTTCGGGCTGACTCTCCTGGCTGTTGAGTTATATGACTGAAATCGTCTGCATCCGGTGGTCGGACATAGGTCCCTTGAAAATTTCCCCGAAGAGCGTCTTCGAGCTCCTCCCAGCTTCCAATGGAGTTTCCGGGGAGGCTTTTAAGCCAGTGCCGAGCTGGCCCTTTGAGCTTGAGGAGTAAGTACTTGATGGCATGGAGATCGTCTCCTCGAGCCATATGGATATGGAGGATGTAGTCCTCAATCCAGACCCCAGGGTCTGTCATTCCGTCGTACGCCTCTATGTTTACGGGTTTGAATCCCTTTGGAAATTCGTGGTCCAGCACCTCATCGGTGAAACATAGGGGGCGTGCGGCACCCCTGTATTTGGGTGTACCGTGGTGTTGGGATGTTTGTTGTGTTGCATTGCATGCTGGGGCGCGCTTGCGTGGCCCGTAGATGGATCTGGTTGTGCCGTCCTTTTGATGCGAGCCCTCACGCGGATCGCGTACTGGCTTATGTGCGGCGTCGTTTGCCGCTCTATGTTGGCCACGAGGTCGTCTATCCGACCGGATGGCTATTTTGTTTTTTGATTGCGGGGGATCTAGGTAGCAACTTTCGCTTCAGGTAGCTCTTGGTGTGGCGATTACCGCCGTACTTCGCTTCAGTGTTGAGTACTTCACTCCATCTGACTCTGAGTGTGTCTTGTGCAGCCCTGAGCCTTTGCTTCTGCTTTTTCAGACTCCTCGCAGTGGCAACAAGCCTTTTATGGGTATTCTATTGCTCCGGGTGCCTGTCCGGTGTGATGTTATCCGGACTGTTATCTTCGACGGAGTCGGGTTGTTTGGTTTGATTCTCCGTGTTGCCATGGTCGGACGATGGTTCAATGACGTGTTTGTCGTCAGCTGGCTCGCCTTGCTCTATCGCTGGGTTTATATGATCTCTGCTTCTGCCGAGGCAGGATTTAGAGCGGCGCTTACGCCGCCGCTTTGACTGCTTCTCGAGGGAACAACCCTTCGCTGCGTTCTTCCATTCCTCATCGTCGTTTTCTTTGGGTGTGTCCACCATGTATACGTCATATGATGAAGTGGGCGTCCAGTGCCCTGTGGGCAGTGGTTCCTGTTCGTCTCCTGCATCGTCATCCATACCGTCGATGTCTTTGGAGTCAAAGTAGAGCATGTCGGTCAAATCATCGACAGTGGCTACTAAGTGGGTGGTGGGTGGGCAGCGAATTTCTTCATCATCCACGTCCCAATCCTGCCGAACATAGTTCGGCCAGGACTCTCCCGACAGGGAGAGAGACCTTAATGAGTTCAGTATGTCGCCGAAGGGCGAGTGCTGAAATATATCCGCAGAGGTGAACTCCATGATTGGCGCCCAGTCGGATTCGATAGGCACGGGTGCAGGCGGTTCGGAGTTCGTGGCCGGGGAAGAATCCGACAGTTTGGCGTCACGGCTCTCGTGAAGGGTAAGGTCGATACTCGGCTCGATCGCCGATGAAAACGCGGCCTCCGCGGCGGGGTCTGTCCACCCGTCACTAGATGGCGCAATTGGCTCCGATTTGAGGGTCGGAGCGGTCGCCGGTGTGATCTCCCGAACCTTGTCCGATGGTAGAGCTAAGTTGTGCTCATCGTGACCGTGCGACGCACTCGGCAAGGGCTCGAATCTGTCGAAGATCAAGTCTCCGTGGATGTCGGCTGTGTAGTTCATGTTTCCAAATCTGACCTGATAGCCAGGGGCGTAGCTCTCAATCTGCTCTAGATGGCCAAGCGAGTTGGCCCGCAGTGCGGAGCCGCCGAATACAAGGATCTGTCCGGGGAGAAAAGTCTCACCCTGGACTGCCTCGCTATCGATGATCAAAGGAGCCATCAAGCCTAATGATGACAACACAGAGGAACTCTCAATGAAAGCACCAATGTCGGTGTCAAAACCGGCGGATCTCGGGTATGGGGTCCTGAACTGTGCGTCTAAGGCGGATGGTAACAGGAGGCAGGGGACACGATGTTTACCCAGGTTCGGGCCCTCTTGATGGAGGTAAAACCCTACGTCCTGCTTGATCATTCTCGATAATATGAGTAGTAAAAGAGTTGATCTACCATGAGACCAGAGAGGCTGAACCCTAGAAGCTAGCCTATGGTATGATTTTCTGTTGTCCTATGGACTAAAACCCTCCGGTTTACATAGACACCGGAGGAGCCTAGGGTTACACAAGGTCGGTTACAAAGGAGGAGATATGCATATCCGTATTGCCTAGCTTGCCTTCCATGCCAAGTAGAGTCCCATGCGGACACGGGACAAAGTCTTCAATCTCGTATCTTCATAGTCTAACAGTACGGCCAAAGGATATAGTCCGGCTATCCGGAGACCCCCTAATCCAGGACTCCCTCAACTGTCATATCCATGCATAATCTGGAGATGCCTAGTTGACATGTTCTGATGTCCATGTTATGCTTTATCATTCCATGCCTTTTGATGCCTCATATATGTCTTGTAGCATATGTTTTCATTACCATGAACATGCCTAAATGATGTTCCAGTTTTCTGTTAACTTCATGATGCCTTGTTGTGAGCTTGTTATTAATTAATCTATGCCTCTTTTGGAGATGCTCCAATTACATGTTTTGAAGTATGCTATGAGTACTTTGTCCAAATGCCAAACTTGTTAATTTTGGACTTCATATGACCTATGTTCCAAGCTTGCAAACATGCTATGATGAAGTTGCTGTTTTACACTTGCTGAAACTGTTACAACATTCAAACTTGTCTTGATGGTTCCCACTAGTCCATGAGCCATATGGTTATGATGCCTTGATATTATCTGCTCTTTGTTATGTGTACTTTGATGCCATGCCCTTGGTTGCCATATAACTTGATGTAGTTTGTCTCTTTCTTGCTCTTAATTTGCCATCATGCCAAATTTGTCAACCTATTAACATTATGTTCCATTTTGCAAGTCATAGTAATTACTCCATGCATCATATGAACTTGTGTCCATGGACTAAGTTTAAGTATATCATGTCTACTACATGCCCATGTCTTTTTCATATGTATTAAAGTGCTATGCTTGTTGTTATGTGCCTCCAAAGTCAGCATCATAATGCTATTGTTTTGCATTCCCAGATTTCCTCTAAGTCTGAGAATCAGCTTATATCATGTTTGCATCTTGTCTTGATGATTCCCATGAACCTGTTGCTCATATGGTTATGCCATGTTGTGTGTTTTGAGCTCCATGATATGCACTAGCATGCCATGCTTTTGCTTGCCATGTCCTTGCACTATAGCTTAATTATTTATTACCTTCAACAAGTCAACATGTTATCTTTGCTCATGCATATGCTCTGTTTTTCACTAAGTCATAATCTATGTTATCAAGTTGCTTTTTGCATCGATCATCTTGGATTAATATTGATGCCTATGAACCTAAACCTTAATGTTATTCGAAGCATGTAATCTGTAATTTAAGTGCATGTCAAGTTTGTGCCCATATGTTTCCTGTAGCATGGTGTTCCATTGATTGCAAAGTGCCTAGGTGCTTTTTTGTACAGCTTGTCCTTTAAACTTGTATTAACTAGAAAGACGCGTAGATCATCATGGTGCACTTTAACTTGTTGTTTAACAACTTTAACATAATGTTTTGTTCAGATCCGAACCAATTTTGAAATTTGCATATGGGGACTTACCGGAATTGTTATATGTTGTTTCCGGCCTCATTTAAATTTTCTTTGATGTGTTGTTCTTGTATGCATCATCTCTTGCCATGCGTGGCTTCATGTAACCTTGTCATGCATCATACTTGGTTGAGCATCATGTCATGTTATGTGTTGCGTGTTTACCATGTTGTTTGCTTCTTTCCGGTTGTGCTCCTTCTCGACAGTTCCTGTTTCATTCCGATTGTGAGGATTCGTTCGACTACGTGGGATCGTCTTCTTCCTGGACTCGTTCTTCTTCCTAGCGGGATTTCAGGCAAGATGACCGTCACCTTGGATCTCACTACTATTTTTTCTATGCTAGTTGTCTCGATGCTATAGCTATGTCATGCTACCTACCACTTGTTTATCAAGCCTCCCAAATTGCCATGATAGCCTCTAACCTTTTCACCCTTCCTAGCAAACCGTTGTTTGGCTATGTTACCGCTTTGCTCAGCCCCTCTTATAGCGTTCCTAGTTGCAAGTGCAGTTGCAGGTTGTTCCATGTTGGGACATGGATATCATGGGATATCACAATATCTCTTATTTAATTAATGCATCTATATACTTGGTAAAGGGTAGAAGGCTCGACCTTATGCCTGGTGTTTTGTTCCACTCTTGCCACCCTAGTTTCCGTCATGCCGGTGTTATGTTCCTTGATTTTGCGTCTCTAACATGGTGAGGGTTTATGGGCCCCTCTTGACAGTTCGATTTGAATAAAACTCTTCCAGCAAGGCCCAACATTGGAATAATATCGAACTAAATAATTAAATGGCATAGGGCGTCATGAACCCGAGGATTCTTTCTACATAGCAGGGGGGCCAATGCTGATGGTGTTGGTCCCAAACTAGAGCCACTTGCGGTGCCACCCCTTCACCCGGGGTCTTCGGTTGCCGTACGTAGTGTTCATCCGGTCGTGGCCTGAGACGAGATACGCGCGGCTACTATCAGGGTGTCGACATGCCGAGAGGTTTTGCTGGATTAGTTTTACCATTGTCTAAATGTCTTGTGAACCGGGATTCCGAGTCTGATCGGAGGGTCCCGCGATGGAGGATTGTCTCCACGGATCGTGAGCTTGTCATGGGCTAAGTTGGGACACCCCTGCAGGGTTTTAAACTTTCAAGATCCATGCCCGCGGTTATGTGGCAGATGGGAATTTGTTAATATCCAGTTGTAGAGGACTTGAAGTAAACTCAACTAAAATACACCAACCGCGTGCGTAACCGTGACTGTCTCTTTTTGGGGAAGTACGAGAAGAGAACACAGTTGGTTTATGTTTGAACGTAAGTAGTTCAGGATCACTTATTGATCATTACTAGTTTGCGACCGTTGCGTAGTTTCTCATCTTACTCTTGTATTCGTAAGTTAGCCACCATACAATGCTTAGTCGCTTGTTGCAACCTCACCACTTTACCCCTTCCTACCCTTTAAGCTTTGATAGTCTTGATACCCATGGTAATGAGATTGCTGAGTCCTCATGGCTCACAGATTACTACAACTACAGTTGCAGTGTCGGGACCCCGATCCTAAATCACACCGATCTAGCATGTAACACATCATATCACTTTGCGGCCTCACGCACGGTATTCCCACGGGTGTGTAACACCCACGATGCGGCTATATCTCCCACGAGTCGGAGTATGACTTAGAGGCATAACCGCATTGTAGGCATGTCGCAAGAGGGGTAATCTTTACACATCCCATGTACTGAATAAGAAGGAGATACAGAGTTGGCTTACAATCGCCACTTCACACAATACATAAATATAGCATTACATCATCCAGATACAATCAAGGTCTGACTATGGAACCAAAATAAAGACAACCCCAAATGCATAAGATCCCCGATCGCCCCAACTGGGCTCCACTACTAATCGTCTGGAAAGGAAACGTAGTAACATCCCGAGTCCTCATCGAACTCCCGCTTGAGTTCGGTCGCATCTCCTGGAATGGCATCATCGACACCCGCATCTGGTTTTGGAAGTAATCTGTGAGTCACGGGGACTCAGCAATCTCACACCCTCGCGATCAAGACTATTTAAGCTCATGGGTAGGAAAAGGTGTGAGGTGGAGCTACAACAAGCACTAGCATATATGGTGGCTAACATACGTAAATGAGAGCGAGAAGAGAAGGCAAAGCACGGTCGAGAAGCTACAAAGATCAAGAAGTGATCCTAGAACTACTTACATTCAAGCATAACACGAGACCGTGTTCACTTCCCGGACTCCGCCGAGAAGAGACCATCACGGCTACACACGCGGTTGATGCATTTTAATTAAATTAAGTGTCAAGTTCTCTACAACCGGACATTAACAAATTCCCATCTGCCCATAACCGCGGGCACGGCTTTCGAAAGTTTAAAACCCTGCAGGGTGTCCCAACTTAGCCCATCACAAGCTCTCACGGTCAACGAAGGATATTCCTTCTCCCAGGACGACCCGATCAGACTCGGAATCCCGGTTACAAGACATCTCAACAATGGTAAAACAAGACCAGCAAGCCCACCCGCTGTGCCAACAAATCCCGATAGGAGCTGCACATATCTCGTTCTTAGGGCACACCGGATAAGCTAAGCGTACGGGGGCCAACGTAACCCAAGTTACCAAGGGACGGCCCCACACGGTGCTCTAGGTTGGACCAACACTTAGAGAAGCACTGGCCCCGGGGGGGGGGGGGTGTTAAAATAAAGATGACCCTTGAGTCCGCGAAACCCAAGGGAAAAAGGCTAGGTGGCAAATGGTAAAACCAAGGTTGGGCCTTGCTGGAGGAGTTTTATTCAAGGCGACCTGTCAAGGGGTTCCCATTATAACCCGACCGCGTAAGGAACGCAAAATCAAGGAACATAACACCGGTATGACGGAAACTAGGGCGGCAAGAATTGAACAAAACACCAGGCATAAGGCCGAGCCTTCCACCCTTTACCAATATATAGATGCATTAAAGTAGACAAGATATAATAGTGATATTCCAACAATAAACATGTTCCAACAAGGAACAAACTCCAATCTTCACCTGCAACTAGCAACGCTATAAGAGGGGCTGAGCAAAGCGGTAACATAGCCAATCAACGGTTTGCTAGGACGAGGTGGGTTAGAGGTTTGACATGGAAATATGGGAGGCATGATAAAGCATGTGGTAGGTATCACGGCATAGGCATAGCAATAGAGCGAGCAACTAGCAAGCAAAGATAGAAGTGATTTCGAGGGTATGGTCATCTTGCCTGCAAAGTTCTCCGAGTTAACATAAGCTTGATCCTCGTAAGCGTACTCAACTGGTTCCTCGATCACATACTCGTCTCCCAGCTCTACCCAAAGCAAGAACACAAGCAAAGGGAACCACAATCAACCACGATGCAATGCGCAAGCAACATGATGCAAAACATGGCATGATATGCGGGATGTAATATGCAATGCATATGCGTGCTTCGGAAAGGAAAGATTGAACCAGGCCTCAACTTGGTAAACCAAGAGTGCCGCTGGAAAGATGAGTTGATTTTGGTCGAAATCGATATAAAGATCACCAGGATCGGATGCACGGTTTGCAAATGGCAAGCAAAACAATAATGGCACTAATCTGTGATTAACAGCAGAATGCCATGTAAAATGCATCAATAAAATAAGCTACTGCACTCTAACATAGCAACAAAGCACATGGCAGTGATCCACTCAAGATGCTTGACAAAAGATGAACACTGAGCTACGGCTAAATCACAAAATAGCAGGTTCAAACAAGCATGGCAAAAGTGCAAAAGATAACAGCATCACAGACTTGGTGAAAATAACATGCCAGGAATTAACATTAGGAAGCAATGTTTAGAGCAAGATAACAATATTCAATAGGAACATATCATGGCAAAGCAAGGCATGGCATGAAACTACTCAAAGCATATAACAAAAGTCCCTTACTGACCATAAGCCAAAAAGGATAAGAAAATATGATGGCACCCATGTAAACATAGCAAGTTTCGTTAACAGATTCAGACTTAGCAGAAAACTGGACATGGCATAAAACAGAGTTACGTAGGCATGTTTGCGAGCTTGATGCACTCACCACAAGGCATTGCATGACAAACTAAGCATACACCCAGCAAGAAGACATGTTCAAGAAGCTAACCATGGCAAGAACTATCTCATAGCATGCAAGGATCAAGTGCAACAACCTTGGCAAAATTGAATAACATGTAAACAATCTGCCAGGAACATTTTACAGCAAACATAGAGCAAGATTGAGTCATGCTAGGATACTCCATAAATGCAAAAAAGATATGGATGGATAGATCATAATAATATCTCAAAATCATCCTTACTGAACATGCTCAAAAGAGGCATGGATCACTCTATAGCAACATGAATACATGGCATAAAAATAACATCAGGAAAATGACAGAAGAATTCTAAGTCCCTGAAATCAGCAACATCACGAGAGCTACTTTGCATGCATGTGCTAGTCACCACATTGATCACAAAAATACATGGCATACACCCCTATAAAGATGGCATGACATAGCACAAAACACATGTAGGGATCAAATTCATAGGAGGCACACATTAATCATGGCAAAAATGACAAATGATCATAATCTGTTAAGAAACATAAACTAACATTTTATAGCACTCTTGCAACAACATTTTAGGCATCAAGATGGACTCAAACAAGCATGGTGCAATGGAACAAAATGAAGAGCACATCCAGACGAAAAATTTGATATCTCACACGCGCAAAATGGAGCTACGAATGATGAAATATGACGCGATGAACATCGCTTAAAAAATATACAGAAAAGGACTTAGGCAAAATCGACCTAGGGTTTACTATAGCCAGATCTGGGCGCACGCGAACCGAGGTTAGCCGGGAAGTTCGCAAAGTGGAAGCAGAGGGTGGTGGCGTCGGAGTTGTCGGGGACGGCGAGGAGAGGCCGGACCCAGGGCGGCGGAGGCCGGATCCGGTGGAGGCGGGCGGCGAGGCGGAGGTCGGTGGCGGCGAGGTCGGTGGCGGGCGTCGGTGGAGCGGAGGCGGCCGGTGGGTGGCGGTGGAGAGGCGCCGGCGACTCGGGCGGCAGAGGGAGGAAGGCGCGAGGCGGCGGGGTCCCACACGGGGCAGCGGCAGCGACCCGGCCCGGGAAGGCCGGCCGTGGGCTCGCGGGCCCGCGTGCCGCGGCGGCTGGCGGCAGGGACAGGTGGCGGGCGCTGAGTGGGCGCGGGCAGCGGCGCGGGCTTTGTCCGGTTCAGCCAGACGTGTCCGGGGACGGGGGAGGGGCTAGGCTAGGGTTAGGGTGGATTTGATCCGTGATTTGGATGGGGGAAGGCCTTTATATAGGTAGAGGGAGTTTGGAGTGTCCAAATGAGGTGCGGCTTTTGGCCACGCGATCGTTATCGAATAGCCGAGAGGATGGAGGGGGTTTGGATGGGTTTTGGGCCACTTTGGAGGGGTGTTGGGCAGCAACACACACGAGGCCTTTACGGTTCCTCGGTTAACCGTTGGAGTAGCAAACATACTCCAAATGGCACGAAACTTGACAGGCGGTCTACCGGTGGTGTACCAAGGCCGCTTGGCAAGTCTCGGTCCAATCCGAGAACATTTAACACTAGCACATGAAAAGAGGCGAAAGGGGACACCGGAGGACATAGGAGTGCCAGAATGCAAAACGGACAACGGGGAAAATGCTCGGATGCATGAGACGAACATGTATGCAAATGCGATGCACATGATGACATGATATGAGATGCATGACATGGACAAAATGCAAAACGAAGACAAAACCCAACCACGAGGGAATATCATAACTTGGAGCCGAAAATGGCAAGAGTTGTAATACAAATATGGCAAGTTACATATGGGGCGTTACAACACTCCACCACTACGAAAGGATCTCGTCCCGAGATCTAGGACTGGAAAAACTCCGGATATTCGGAATGGAGGTGATCCTCGTGTTCCCAGGTGGCTTCACGGTCGGAATGATGTGACCACTTCCCTTTCAGGAATTTGATAGACTTGTTGCGAGTCTTGCGCTCAGTTTTTTCAAGGTTAGCAATGGGATGCTCATGATAAGACATGTCTTCTTGGAGATAAATCTCTTCGAAGTTGATGGTGCGGTCAGGAGTCTTGAAACACTTGCAAAGCTGAGACACATGAAACACGTCGTGCACGTTTACAAAGTTGGATGGAAGCTCAAGTTGATAGGCGAGATCGCCTCTTTTGCCAATGATCTTGAAAGGACCCATGTATCTAGGGGCAAGCTTCCCTTTGATACCGAAGCGACGAGTACCTTTCATTGGAGAGACGTGGAGGTAGACATGGTCTTCGATCTCGAAAGCCAAGTCACGATGCTTGCTATCATAGTAACTCTTCTGGCGCGATTGCGCGGCTTTGAGATATTCACGAATGACTTTGCACATTTCTTCAGCCTCTGTGATCAAGTCATTGCCAAGAAGTTGGCGTTCACCAGTCTCTGACCAGTTAAGGGGAGTATGCCACTTTCTGCCATAGAGAATCTCGAATGGGGCCTTGCCCGAACTCGCTTGAAAGCTGTTGTTGTAGGAGAACTCGGCATATGGAAGACAATCTTCCCACTTCATGCCGAAAGAAATGACACAAGCCCTGAGCATATCTTCAAGAATTTGATTGACTCGCTTGACTTGGCCACTAGTTTGAGGATGAAAGGCTGCTGAAGCGAATGTTGGTGCCCATGGCCTTCTAGAAGGAATCCCAAAACTTAGAAGTGAAGATGCTTCCACGATCTGAAGATACCAACTGCGGAATGCCGTGCAAAGAGACAATCCTGGAGGTATATAGCTCTGCCAACTGAGCTGCTGTGATAGATTCTTTGATAGGAAGAAAATGAGCCACTTTAGTGAGCTTGTCGATGACAACGAAGATAGCATCATTGCCACGCTTGGACTTGGGAAATCCAGTCACGAAGTCCATCTCAATATGGTCAAACTTCCATTCTGGAATGGCAAGAGGTTGGAGGAGACCAGCTGGCCGTTGGTGTTCCGCTTTCACTCTTCTGCAGACATCACATTCATTCACGAACTGAGCAATCTCGCACTTCATTCGAGTCCACCAATACGACTGCTTGAGGTCATGGTACATCTTTGTACTTCCAGGATGAATAGAAAGGAGTGAATTATGAGCCTCGTTCATAATGACTTTACGAAGGTCACCCTTAGGAACAACAATGCGATCCTCGAAGAAAAGAGTATCTTTGTCATCAATACGATAGCACTTGTATTTGGGTTGGCTCTTGGCAATCCCAATTTTCACCTTCTTCATCATAGCATCAATAAGTTGAGCCTCACGAATCTGATCTTCCAAAGTAGGAGAGACTTGGAGGTTGGCAAGGAATCCTTGAGAAACAACTTGGAGATTAAGTTTGCAGAAAGCTTTAGAAAGATCCGGTTGGAAGGGCTTAAGAATCAAACTATTGCAGTAAGCCTTCCTGCTCAAAGCGTCAGCAATGACATTGGCCTTGCCTGGAGTATATTCAATACTCGGATTATACTCTTGAATCATTTCGACCCAATGAGTCTACCTAAGGTTGAGGTTGGGATGAGTGAAGATGTACTTGAGACTCTTATGATCAGTGAAGATGTCCACTTTTCTTCCCAACAAGAGATGTCTCCATGTTAAAAGAACATGTACAACTGCCGCCAACTCGAGGTCATGAGTGGGGTAGTTCTTTTCATTGGGCTTCAACTGGCGAGAGGTATAGGCGACAACTTTCTTCTCTTGCATTAACACAGCACCGAGACCTTGAAGGGAAGCATCACAGAAAACCTCAAATGGTTTGGATTCATCAGGAGGAGTCAAGACTGGATCTGTGACTAACTTCTCTTTGAGGGTGTTGAAAGCGATGTCACATTCAGGCGTCCATACATACTTCACATGCTTCTGGAGGAGGTTGGAAAGAGGCTTCGCGATCTTAGAGAAATTCTCAATGAACCTTCGACAATAGCTTGCAAGCCCAAGGAAGCTGCGGAGTTGCTTCACATTCTGAGGCGGTTCCCAATTCACAATTGCAGACACCTTCTCAGGATTCACAGCTATGCCCTTGGCTGAGATGATATGCCCAAGGTAGAGAACCTCATCGAGCCAAAACTCGCACGTTGAAAACTTCGCATAGAACTGATGTTCTCTGAGTTTGTCCAGCACTAACCTCAAGTGCTTGGCATGATCCTCCTTGTTCTTGGAAAAGACCAAAATGTCATCGAGATAGACCAAGATGAAGTCATTTGTGTATGGTTGAAGATGAAGTTCATCATGCGAGAGAATGTTGGAGGAGCGTTGACAAGGCCGAAAGACATGACAGTGTATTCATAGGAACCATAGCTTGTCCTGAATGTTGTCTTGGGGATGTCTTGTTCACGAATGCGAATCTGATGATAGCCCATACGGAGGTCAAGCTTGGAGAAAACTTGAGCACCTTTAAGTTGTTCTAAAAGCTCATTGATGTTGGGAAGTGGGTACTTGTTCTTTATGGTCTTCTTGTTCAATGGACGGTAGTCGTCACAAAGTCGGTCCGTTCCATCCTTCTTCTTGACAAAAAGAACACCACAACCCCAAGGAGAAGAACTTGGTCAGATGAGACCCATACGCTCTTGAATATCGAGTTGTTTCTTCAGCTCCTTCAACTCTTCTGGTCAAGGCTTGTAAGGATGTTTGCAAACAGGTTCCGTGCCAGGCTCAAGATCGATGAAAAATTCAACTGGCCGGTGAGGAGGCATTCCTGGAAGCTCTTCTGGAAAGACGTCTTGATATTCACAACCGACTGGAATCTGAGAGATGGCATTCAACTCGCCCTTCTCATTGAGAGAAAATAGTCGAATGGTATCATCACGAGCGGCAAAGACGATCACATCCTCAGACGAGTGTGTCAATTGAATCTGCCTGGCAGCACAATCAAGTTGAGCCTTGTGCTTAGAAAGCCAGTCCATTCCGAGAATTAGATCAATATCCGAGTCACCAAGGACCATTGGAGAAGACATAAACTTATAGTCACCCATCATGATAGAAACATTCGGGATCATCGTGGTAGCCCTCATAGACTTGGCCGGAGAAACCACTCCCATAGGTTTACTCAACATTTCCGAAACAAAGTCATGCTTTGAAACAAATGATCTTGACATGAAACAATGCGATGCACCAGTATCGAAAAGGACTTTTGCAGGAGTAGTGTTAACTGGAAAGTTACCCATGATCACTTCTGAAGAGTCCTCTGCCTGAGCTGCGTTCACCATGTTGACCTTTGCAAACTTGGGATTATGCTCGACCACTGCATTGCTAGAAGATCTAACAGGAGGAGGAGGCGGAAGACACCTCTGGTTGAAGCATTTGTTTGCATAGTGACCCTTCTGCTGACACTTGTTGCATGTAACCTCTGAGAGCGGCCGGTGATGAGGAGCACTTGACCTTGGAGCATGAGACGAAGTTTTGTTTTGAAAGCCTAGGTTGGGTGGGTGGGAATTTCCATTGCCACCTTTGCTCTTTTGCTGATAAGGCTGACGGAACGGAGGAGGAGGAGGCAACCAGTACTTTTGCTACTTAGCTGCCACTTGAGTTGAAGAAGAAGAAGGAGTTGCATCCCTGACTCTCTTCTTGGAAGCATCGCACTTGAGCTGAGCAGCCTCTTGCTTTAATGCCATATTGTAGAACTCATCATACTTTTTTGGCTCAAAAAGCACAAGAGCTAGTTGCAGATCTTCTCTGAGGCCACCTCTGAACTGATAAATCATGCTCTTCTCGTCAGGGATGTCTTGCTTGGCGAAGCGAGCGAGCCTCTGGAACATGATGTTGTATTGGTAAACAGACAAGCTGCCTTGCTTCAGATTGCGGAACTCCTCACGCTTACTCTCAACAACACTCTGAGGAATGTGGTGAGCTTTGAAGTCTTGACGGAAATCATCCCAGGTAATCACACGACCTCCTCTAGAATCTTTGTATTGTTGATGCCACTCAGCAGCTTGGTCTTTGAGTTGGAATGAAGCAAACTTGACAAAGTCCTCAGGCCTGACGTTGCTACACTTAAAATGTTTGCAGATATCCACGAGCCAATCATCAGTGTCTGTGGCCTCAACACAGTTACTGAAAGACTTCGGCTGGTTTGCGAGGAACTGGTTGAGGGTAGCAAACTGAGTTTGATTGTTGCCATTGCCTTGATTTCCTTGGTTGCGCTCTTGCAAGGGTTGCATAATCAGCTGTGTGTTGGCGTTGGTAGCGGCCATCACAGCTTGCCATGCCTCCGGAGGTGGAGGTGGTGGCGGTGGTTCCGGATTCTGACGCGTTGGAGGAGCCATCCTGAAGAGGGTGACATCCGTAAGCATCTTGAAAGACATATATTCAAGCTGAATCAAATGGATCGAAATTGCAACATATAGCCTTAACATTCGAACAAGAATGAACGAATGAATTCCAAATTAAATGATCACACTTCCATAAATTGGGAAGCCACTTAGATAGAGGTAGATGAATAAAACAACAAGGTACGAACATGAACAAATACTTGGTAAGGACTACCCAATCACAAACCAAATATCTGCGGAAGAAATACTAGAGCTACCAGAATTCCCACCTATGAAACTTCCAAAACTTTCCGGTTATGCAATCAGGTGTTGGGGATACAGGGGAAGCATAATATCTCACCCAAAACTAGCAAATCCTACATCCAGCTGTATCCATCCTTCAACACATAACCAAGAAACCTTCGGAAATCATTTACCTCAACCTTCGAAAAGCATTCGTTATACAAGTTATGGCAATACTCCCGAACTCCCTCCCCAGTACTGGGTGGCGTCGAGGTTATCTCACCAACAACTACATAAAAGAGATTTTCAATGTCCGCGAAACTCAGGTATTCCAGAACTGCAATGATAAAATTGTGACGATAACACCTCGGAGCTCAACTCCCCGGGACACTGCCACAACCCCTAAATGTCAGGAGGCACCAAGAACAATGTTCTCGTCACAAAAACCATCGAAATGATTCCAAGATACCCGCGTGATCCTAATTTTTTTTAGTGAAATTTGAGAAGAGAAGAGTCAAAACTATACGTCAGGATGCCTTACCAGAGCGACAAAGGGACTAAGGAGTAAAAAGAATCCTACTCTCCAATATATATAATCCTAAAAGACTCAAAACATTTTTCTAGACTCAACAACGCCAGCTATTCGATCAAGCAGGAGGCTCCTAAGTCGGGGAAGGCTCTGATTACCAACTTGTAACACCCACGATGCGGCTATATCTCCCACGTGTCGGAGAACGACTTACAGGCATAACCGCATTGTAGGCATGTCACAAGAGGGGTAATCTTTACACATCCCATGTACTGAATAAGAAGGAGATACAGAGTTAGCTTACAATTGCCACTTCACACAATACATAAATATAACATTACATCATCCAGATATAATCAAGATCCGACTACGGAACCAAAATAAAGACAACCCCAAATGCATAAGATCCCCGATCGCCCCAACTAGGCTCCACTACTGATCGTCTAGAAAGGAAACGTAGTAACATCCTGAGTCCTCATCGAACTCCCACTTGAGTTCAGTCGCATCTCCTGGAATGGCATCATCGACAACTGCATCTGGTTTTGGAAGTAATCTGTGAGTCACGGGGACTTATCAATCTCACACCCTCGCGATCAAGACTATTTAAGCTCATGGGTAGGAAGAGGGTGTGAGGTGGAGCTGCAGCAAGAACTAGCATATATGGTGGCTAACATACGCAAATGGGAGCGAGAAGAGAAGGCAAAGCACGGTCGAGAAGCTACAAAGATCAAGAAGTGATCCTAGAACTACTTATGTTCAAGCATAACACGAGACCGTGTTCACTTCCCGGACTCCGCCGAGAAGAGACCATCACGGCTACACACGCGGTAGATGCATTTTAATTAAATTAAGTGTCAAGTTCTCTACAACCAGACATTAACAAATTCCCATATGCCCATAACCGCGGGCATGGCTTTCGAAAGTTTAAAACCCTGCAGGGGTGTCCCAACTTAGCCCATCACAAGCTCTCGCGGTCAACGAAGGATATTCCTTCTCCCAGGACGACCCGATCAGACTCAGAATCCCGGTTACAAGACATCTTGACAATGGTAAAACAAGACTAGCAAGACCACCCGCTGTGCTGACAAATCCCGATAGGAGCTGCACATATCTCGTTTTCAGGGCACACCGGATAAGCTAAGCGTACGGGAGCCAGCGTAACCCAAGTTACCAAGGGACGGCCCCGCACGATGCTCTTGGTTGGACCAACACTTAGAGAAGCACTGGCCCGGGGGGGGGGGTTAAAATAAAGATGACCCTTGAGTCCGCGAAACCCAAGGGAAAAAAGGCTAGGTGGCAAATGGTAAAACCAAGGTTGGGCCTTGCTGGAGGAGTTTTATTCAAGGCGAACTGTCAAGGGGTTCCCATTATAACCCGACCATGTAAGGAACACAAAATCAAGGAACATAACACCGGTATGACGGAAACTAGGGCAGCAAGAATGGAACGAAACACCAGGCATAAGGCCGAGCCTTCCACCCTTTAATAATATATAGATGCATTAAAGTAGAAAAGATATAATAGTGATATCCCAACAATAAACATGTTCCAACAAGGAACAAACTCCAATCTTCACCTGCAACTAGCAACACTATAAGAGGGGCTGAGCAAAACGGTAACATAGCCAATCAACGGTTTGCTAGGACGAGGTGGGTTAGAGGTTTGACATGGCAATATGGGAGGCATGATAAAGCATGTGGTAGGTATCGTGGCATAGGCATAGCAATAGAGTGAGCAACTAGCAAGCAAAGATAGAAGTGATTTCGAGGGTATGGTCATCTTGCCTGGAAAGTTCTCCGAGTTGACGTAAGCTTGATCCTCGTAAGCGTACTCAACGGGTTCCTCGATCACGTACTCATCTCCCGGCTCTACCCAAAGCAATAACACAAGCAAAAAGAACCACAATCAACCACGGTGCAATGCGCAAGCAACATGATGCAAAACATGGCATGATATGCGGGATGTAATATGCAACGCATATGCGTGCTTTGGAAAGGAAAGATTGAACCAGGCCTCAACTTGGCAAACCAAGAGTGCCGCTGGAAAGATGAGTTGATTTTGGTCAAAATCGATATAAAGATCACCGGGATCGGATGCACGGTTTGCAAATGGAAAGCAAGACAATAATGGCACTAATATGCGATTAACAGCACGATGCCATCTAAAATGCATCAAGAAAATAAGCTACTGCACTCTAACATAGCAACAAAGCACATGGCAGTGATCCACTCAAGATGCTTGACAAAAGATGAACACTGAGCTACGGCTAAATCACACAATAGCAGGTTCAAACAAGCATGGCAAAAGTGCAAAAGATAACAGCATCACAGACTTGGTGAAAATAACAACATGCCAGGAATTAACATCAGGAAGCAATGTTTAGAGCAAGATAACAATATGCTACAGGAACATATCATGGCAAAGCAAGGCATGGTATGAAACTACTCAAAGCATATAACAAAAGTCCCTTACTGACCATAAGCCAAAAAGGATCAGAAAATATGATGGCACCCATGTAAACATAGCAAGTTTCGTTAACAGATTCAGACTTAGCAGAAAACTGGACATGGCATAAAACAGAGTTACGTAGGCATGTTTGCGAGCTCGATGCACTCACCAAAAGGCATTGCATGACAAACTAAGCATACACCCAGCAATAAGACATGTTCAAGAAGCTAACCATGGCAATAACCATCTCATAGCATGCAAGGATCAACTACAACAACCTTGGCAAAATTGAATAATATGTAAACAATCTGCCAGGAACATTTTATAGCAAAAGTAGAGCAAGATTGAGTCATGCTAGGGTACTCATAAATGCAAAAAAAGACATGTCTGGATAGATCATAATAATATCTCAAAATCATCCTTACTGAAAATGCTCAAAAGTGGCATGTCACTCTGTAGCAACATGAATACATGGCATAAAAATAACATCAGGGAAATGACTTGAAAGAATTCTAAGTCCCTGAAATCAGCAACATCACGAGAGCTACTTTGCATGCATGTGCTAGTCACCATATTGATCACAAAAATACATAGCATACACCCCTGTAAAGATGGCATGGCATAGCCCAAAACACATGTAGGGCTCAAATTCATAGGAGGCACACATTAATCATGTCAAAAATGACAAATGATCATAATTTGTTAAGAAACAGAAACTAACATTTTATAGCACTCTTGCAACAACATTTTAGGCATCAAGATGGACTCAAACGAGCATGGTGCAATTGAACAAAATGAAGAGCACATCCAGACGAAAAATTTGATATCTCACATGCGCAAAACAGAACTACTGATGATGAGATATGATGCGATGAACATCGCTAAAAAAATATGCAGAAAAGGACTTGGGCAAAATCGACCTAGGGTTTACTGTAGCCAGATCTGGGCGCACGTGAACCGAGGTTGGCCGGGAAGTTTTCCGGAGTGGAAGAAGAGGGTGGTGGCGCCGGAGTTCGTCGGGGACGGCGAGGAGATGTCGGACCCAGGGCGGCGGAGGCCGGATCCGGTGGAGGCGGGCGGCGAGGCGGCGTC
>NC_041380.1:180139311-180171483 GCF_002162155.2 Triticum dicoccoides
CTGACGCGCCGGCTACTCGGGCGGCGGAGGGAGGAAGGCGCGAGGCGGCGGGGTCCCGTGCGGGGCGGCGGCGGTGACCTGGGCCGGGAGGGCCGGCGGCTGGCGGCAGGGACAAGTGGCAAGCACTGAGTGGGTGCGGGCGGCGGCGCGGGCTTTGTCCGGTTCAGCCGGACGTGTCCGGCGATGGAGGATGGGCTAGGCTAGGGTTAGGGTGGATTTGATCCGTGATTTGGACGGGGGAAGGCCTTTATATAGGTAGAGGGAGTTTGGAGTGTCCAAATGAGGTGCGGTTTTCGGCCACACGATCGTGATCGAACAGCCGAGAGGATGGAGGTGGTTTGGATGGGTTTTGGGCCACTTTGGAGGGGTGTTGGGCTGCAACACACATGAGGCCTTTCTGGTTCCTCGATTAACCATTGGAGTACCAAACAAACTCCAAATGGCACAAAACTTGACAGGCAGTCTACCGATGGTGTACCAACGTCGCTTGGCAAGTCTCGGTCCAATCCGAGAATGTTTAACACTAGCACATGAAAAGAGGAAAAAGGGGACGCCGGAGGACATAGGAGTGTCAGAATGCAAAACGGACAACGGGGAAAATGCTCGGATGCATGAGACGAACACGTATGCAAATGCGGTGCACATGATGACATGATATGAGATGCATGGCAAGGACAAAATGCAAAACGAAGACAAAACCCAACCACGAGGGAATATCATAACTTAGAGCCGAAAATGGCAAGAGTTGGAATACAAATATGGCAAGTTACATACAGGGCGTTATAGGGTGCCACCTTACCTGGCTCGGGACCGCTTTCGCCTTTTGGCTCACGTATATGATAGTGTCGCTAGCTTCCATATGACAGAGAACCCAGGCGGACATGACTAGTCGTAAACCCAAAGTGGCACTAACTTATAGGGATAGGCATACATGACCCAACAACAAACGTATCGATCATCAACATATGAACCCAAGTCGTAGCAAGCTACAAGGACTTAAAGGTACAACGCGTGACATTTCCCCGAAGGGATAGACACAGGAACGAAGAAGGACACATGCCGGCCAACCTAAGTGTTCTGGAGCAGTAGCAAGCTACCATGGCTCAGTGGAAGCACTAGGAGACATTTCCCGGTAAGAGAGGCTACCAAGAATAAACAACTAGGTTGTCGGATCCCACACATACCAAGCATTTCAATAACATACACACAACATGCCCGATATGTGCAAATACAACATGGTATCACAACAAGACCCTACGACTCAAAGTATTTATTTAATTCAAAGACCAAAAATGTCCTGAAAAAATGTGCATCATTTCTGGTTAAGGTTTTCACCTTTTTCCATAAATCATGAACATTTGTGAAGGGCATTTTGGGTTCATTGAAAATATTTTTAACTTGAACCTAGTTGAGTTCCATATGGTGCTAGGGTTTGAACATCCCCATTTCAAATTTCCTGAATTTAAACATGACGACATGAATGCTTTCATGCAATTATTTACAAGCAATTCTAGGGTTGTGACAACTCACCCCCCACCTTAACCAGAAATGATGCACATTTTTGAAGGGCATTTTGTGTTCATTGAAAATATTTTTAACTTGAACTTAGTTGAGTTCCATTTGGTGCTAGGGTTTATACATCCCCATTTCAAATTTCTTGAATTTAAACATGACGACATGAATCCTTTCATGCAATTACTATCGGATTTCGGTTTCCGGTAAAACCCTTAGGGTTCGAACTCTGGGGTGCGCATGAAGATCTCTCCTTCCCCCCAGCTCACTCACTCGCCACGATCTCCAAGCTCAGCTCGTCGAACTCGGAGAGCAAGGGACACAAGAGTTTATACTAGTTCGGGCCACTGATGTCGTGTAATACCCTACTCCAGTGTGGTGTGGTGGATTGCCTTGTAGGCTGAGGATGAACAAGTACAAGGGAAGAACAACCTCCTGAGGAGAGGTGTTCTTAAGCTCGGTGAGCTGGTGCGTATGAGGGTGGAATGGATCCGATCCCCCGTCCCTGGTGGTGGCTAGTCCTATTTATAGAGGCCTTGGCCCTCTTCCCAAATATTAGGCGGGAAGGGATCCCACAATGGCCAATTTGAAGGGGGCTGACAGAAGGTGGTCTTCGCCTGCCAAATGCTCTGGTGGTGACACCGTGGGCTCCGCAATGACCTCCCTCCTGCCGTCCTGCTGGTCCTGGTCTCGTTGCACCGATATGGAAACCTTTGCCTGATGCCTCGATACTCCTCGCCTGTGCCTGCTCCTTTAGCACCAAAGAGGCAACTAGTGCTCTACGCCCGCTGGCGCCCGCCTGGCCTTGGTCGTCATGGCTCACGTCACGGGAACCTCACGAGGTGCCCCTCACCTTGATCTCTCTGCTCCTCACGAGCCAGCCTAGTGAGGCTGCCCTTGAGGAGGTCTTGTGTCATCCGCCTCGCGAGGCTTGGCCCCTCGCGAGGGTCTTGAGTGTTTGCTGGTGAAGATGGGCCGTACCAGGCTGCTAGAGGAGCCACGCCATGGGCCGCAGGCAGGCAAGTCTGGGGACCCCCGTTCCTAGAACGCCGACAGTAGCCCTCGGGCCCTAGGCACGCTTGGACTTGGCTTCGAGGCGAAGCCAAGGGGCAAGTGCAGAGCGCAGCGGGCCCCAATCACCTGCGGCCTTGTGTAACACCCACGATGCGGCTATATCTCCCACGTGTCGAGGCACGACATAGAGGCATAACTGCATGGTGGTTTAGTCACAAGTGGGGTAATCTTCACTCAATCCCATGTACTAAATAAGAAAGGGATAAAGAGTTGGCTTACAATCGCCACTTCACACAAATAACAAGTTAAACATATATCATCTAGAATACAATCAAGGTCTGACTACGGAACCAAAATAAAAGAAGAAAACCCCAAATGTTAGATCCCCGATCGTCCCAACCGGGCTCCACTACTAATCAACTGGAAAAGACACATATCAACGATCAAGATCTTCATCGAGATCCCACTTGAGCTCGGTTGCATCACCTTCCCTGGTATCATCGGCACCTGCAACTGTTTGGAAGTATCCGTGAGTCACGAGGACTCAGCAATCTCACACCCGTGAGATCAAGACTATTTAAGCTTATGGGTAGGATAGGGTAATGAGGTGGAGCTGCAGCAAGCACTAAGCATACATGGTGGCTAACATACGCAAATAAGAGCGAGAAGAGAAGCAACACAACGGTCGAGAAGCTAGAAGTGATCAAGAAGTGATCCTGAAACTACTTACGTTCAAACATAACTCCAAAACCGTGTTCACTTCCCGGACTCCGCCGTAAAGAGACCATCACGGCTACACATGCGGTTGATGCATTTTAATTAAGTCAAGTGTCAAGTTCCCTACAACCGGACATTAACAAATTCCCATCTGTCACATAACCATGGGCATGACTTTCGAAAGTTTAAACCCTGCAGGGGTGTCCCAACTTATCCCATCACAAGCTCTCACGGTCAATGAAGGATATTCCTTCTCCCGAAAAGACCCTATCAGTCTTGGAATCCCGGTTACAAGACATTTCAACAATGGTAAAATAAGACCAGCAAAGCCACCCGATGTGTCGACATCCCGATAGGAGTCGCACGTATTTCGTTCTCAGGACACACCGGATAGGTCAAGGTACGAGTAAAACCATCCGTCAAGTTGCCCCGAGGTGGCCCCGCAGGTTGCCCGGTTCGGACCAACACTTAGAGAAGCACTAGCCAGGTGGGTTAAAATAAAGATGACCCTCGGGTTGGCCGACCCAAGGGAATGGTAATAGGTTGTTAGGAAAATGTAAAACCAAGGTTGGGCCTTGCTGGAGGAGTTTTATTCAAAGCGAACTGTCAAGGGGTTCCCATAATACCCAACCATGTAAGGAACGCAAAATCAAGGAACATAACACCGGTATGATGGAAACTAGGGCGGCAAGAGTGGAACAAAACACCAGGCATAAGGTCAAGCCTTCCACCCTTTACCAAGTATATATATGCATTAATTAAATAAGATATATTGTGATATCCCAACATATCCATGTTCCAACATGGAACAAACTTCAGCTTCACCTGCAACTAACAACGC
Organism: Triticum dicoccoides; assembly: GCF_002162155.2. Classification (NCBI taxonomy): domain Eukaryota; kingdom Viridiplantae; phylum Streptophyta; class Magnoliopsida; order Poales; family Poaceae; genus Triticum; species Triticum dicoccoides. The sequence continues at coordinate 180,143,396 of NC_041380.1, forward strand.
TATAAGAGGGGCTGAGCAAAAGCGGTAACATAGCCAAACAACGGTTTGCTAGGATGGTTGAAAAAGGTTAGAGGCTATCATGGCAGTTTGGGAGGCTTGATAAACAAGTGGTAGGTAGCGCGACATAGCGGTTGAGCGAACAGCTAGCAAGCAAAGAAAGAAGTGATATCGAGGGTATGGTCATCTTGCCTGAGATCCCACAAGGAAGAAGAACGAGTCCAAGAAGTAGACGACCCAACGTAGTCGAACGAATCCTCACAACTCCGGAACGAAACCGAAGCTAACCAGAGAAGCAACCCGGAAAGAAGCAAGCAACATAGTAAACATCCATCACATAAACATGGCATGATGCACAACCAAGTATGATGCATGTCCGGTTTAATGAGGCATGGCATGGCAAAGTGCACAAACAATACTACAAATTAAGTGGAGCTCAATATACAATGAGTTGCACATTGGCGAAACACCACATGACTTATTTAGTTCTCTCTCGGTTATGTACCCAACAATATTAAATGTTGTTAAACATGGCAAGAGGTGAAGCATAAGTAAACTACACACTTTAGGCAATTTAAATGAGGCCGGAAACATCAAACGACGATTCCGGTAAATCCCCATATGCATATTTTTGATTTGGTACTGTTCTGCCCTATACCATATTTTAGAGTTGTTAAACATGCAAGATGAGTGCACCAAGTTAAACTAGGCATTTTTCTACCCCATTTACATATAAAGATTATTTAGAACCGAGCTACGGTTAATTAGTTATGAAATAAATCATTTTAGCATGGCATTATGCAAAATAAATGAAAACAACAATTTAAACATTTTAAACATAGATGAAAGTAGGAAATTATGAAACTAGATGAAATTCTAGTCATTTTACATATTAAGTTTGTTCAATTTGGATGCACGGTTGGTGAGATATTATATGCATGAAGACTAGGGGTTTTTCTACCAAACTGGTAACTCTGGATAAAAGCTAAAATCGCAGGTAGGAAGAAACATGATATGGGCCGCATCCGGCTAGCCCAACAGAGGAAAGGCCAGGGAGCTGCTCATCCCGGGCCAGCTGGCGATGCTAGGCCTTGGTGCGGATCAGGCCCAAGCGGGCGACGTGCGCGGCCAACGGGGAGCGGCAACGGCAGCGGCCGAACTCCGGCAAGGGCGGCGCGTGGGGAAACGACGATGGGCGCGACTGACTCCGGTGGTGTCCGATCACGGGTTCCGGCAAAACCTTTAAGGTTCAAACACTGGGGTGCGTGCGAAGATCTCTCCCCTATTGATCCACGTCCTAACTTAGCTAAGATCTCACGAACTAACCCGACGAACTCGCAACACAAAGGACACAAGATTTATACTGGTTCGGGCCACCGTTGTGGTGTAATACCCTACTCCTGTGTGGTGGTGTATTGGCCTTTGGGCTGAGGATGAACAGTACAAGGGGAAGAACCGCCTCCTGAGGTTAAGGTGTTCTTGTGCTTGGTGGGTGTGCCGCCAAGGATGTGGTGGCTCCAATCTCAGATCTCTCTCTCTCTCTTTTCTTCCCCTGGCTATGGTGGTGGCTAGTTCTATTTATAGTGGCCTTGGTCCTCTCCCCAAATATTGAGCGGGAAGGGAGCCAACAATGGCCAATTTGAAAGGGGACGGCTAGTACAAGCTATCGTGACAAAAGTAGTCTTCGCCTGCCAAAGGCTCTGGTCGTGACGCCGTCATGGGCTCCATGGTGACCTCCGTCTTGCCGTCCTTCTGGTCTTGGTCTCGTTGCACCAATATGGAAACGTTTGCTTGATGCCCTGGTACTCCGCGCCTGCGCTTGCCTCCTTAGCACCAAAGAGGAAACAAGGACACTGCGCACGCTGGCGCCCGCCTGGTCTCGATCGTCATGGCTTACATCACGAGAACATCGCGAGGTTTGCCCGGCCTTGAACTCTCCGCCCCTCACGAGCCAGCCTTGTGAGGCCGCTCCTGAGGAGGTCTTGTGTCGTCCGCCTCGCGAGGCTTGGCCCCTCGCGAGGGTCTTGATTCCTTGCTGATGAAGATGGGCCGTACGGGCCTGCTAGCGAAGCCACGCCGTGGGCCGCAGGCAGGCAAGTCTGGGGACCCCCGTTCCCAGAACACCGACAGGTGGGGATGGGCATAGGAGGTCCTGGAGGCATAGATCCGGACGGGATCCACTCAATCCGTCCATCACTACAAGAAATATGTCAGTGACCCTCGAAGAATTGGTCATAAATTTATGACCATTTTAGACCAATTGGTCAAAAGCTGTTCAGGGGGCTCCAAACCCTAAACCATTGCGACCATTTTGGTCAGAAAGGTCGTAATTTCCTTACACGAAGTGGTCACAAAGCAAACAGTGCTAGTCCGCTGCCTTATTTCTAGTTGTTAATGACCAATATAGATGGTCATAGCCTTGTAGATTGTGGTGGGTTGTGATGACTAGGCACCATCTCATCAGTTTTGCCTATGTGTCATGTCCATGTGGCAGTTTTTGCCCTAGGTTGTGAAGCAACCTATATTTCTATCATTCCCAAAATTGCCAAAACAATCTCATAAATTCTTTGGGGCATATCTTCATCAAATATGTAAAAATCCTTCCTTGCCTAGTTCAAAACTAATTCAACAATATTCATTTTCCTATTCTGTTCACAACAACACTTTATGAAGGAAGTGCTATTTATATATTCTTGATTGCCCTCGGAATTTTTGGGCACTCTTTCCTATCCAAATAATTACCGCATGACAAAATTCAGCTCCATTTGCCTAGCAAATCTTCCTCGGCAAATTTCCAAAGTTTTTGTCCACCTAGAAGCATTGTGAAGGAAGTACCTTTTTTATATCTCTAAATGACATGAAATTTATACAGTTCCTTCATATGCCCAAATTATCACCCTCCTCCAAATTGCAGCTCAGTCAAATCATCTATGTGAGCCCAGGTTCAATTTATATTTTATGGCCAAATTGGCACGTTGCAAAGCAAGTGTTATATAGACCCCTCCTATTACCCTCAAACTTTTCGGGCACTCTTCCATACCCAAATCATTGCCACATGATAATATTCAGCTCAATTTTCCTAGTAAATCTTTCTTGGGAAATTTCCAAAGTTTCTACCTCGAGAGAAGCTTTGTGAAGTAAGTACTAGCTAGGCTTACCCAAATGATCTGAAAATTTACCAGCGCATGACCATACCTAAGTAACTTACCTACACCAATTTTGAGCTCATTTCATTCATCCAATCTCTCTCACTAGTTTTCCCAAGTTTCTGTCCATAGAAGAGCATTGTGAAGGAAGTACTACTTTGGCATGTCCAAATGGTATCAGTTTTCTACAATGCTTTCCTATGCCCAAATAACCATCCTCCACAAACTTTCAGCTCACTCCATTCATTATTTTGAGCCCATCTTCAACATTCATATTTTTGTCCAGCGTGGTACTTTGCAAAGCAAGTACCACCTAGGATCCTCCTTTTGAGCTAAAAATTTGTGAAGACATTCTCCTTAGTAGATGATCATCCTCAGCCAAAACTCAAGCCCATTGGCCATGTGCATTTCCCGTACCGCTAATCAAACACTTGGCTGCTAATTCATGTTTGAGCATCGATCGGTCTCCTCGTGAGAATCTTATGTTGTAATTTTCTTCCTAGCACCAACCTGGGGAGTGCCCAACCCACTAGACATGCCTAGGCCACCCAGAACACATGGCAACATTACGGTCACGCGGTGACCACGCGACGGGCATGCGAGTTTACGCGCTCTAGAGTTGGGGCCCTCGGCCACCGCACAAACCTCGACGTATCGCCACCAAACCATGTATTTATGATTAAATAGGTCCTTATGTAACTAGAAATGATTTTTGGAAAAAATAAATAGCAAACTATGAGGCAGCTGCAGTTCAAATTTGACCCGCTTCCAGCTGAATCGGTAGAAATTTGTCTTTTTCACGAGAGGTGGATCAAAAAAATTTACACCCAACCATTTTGTCAATTGTGAATTAAATATGGCCTAGTATTTTATAAAAATGATTTGGTCCAATTTTGCAACAATTATTTGGTAGTTCCTTCACAAAAAAACCTCCTTTCAGGCACTCGAAAAATGGAAAATGGTTTTTTTGTCCAACAAAAATGAAAACTTCCTTAGGCAACATTGTTTCCAATATGCACCCTTGTGCACAATATGAGATCATTTGAACAAACTATGCCATGAATGTGGCCATAAGATTGATCATTTGGCTTGAAAGCCATTGATCTCCACACGTGATAGCTCGTTTCTGAGAACACCTTTTTAAAATAATTGTCGTATTACAAGTTTGTTATTTTTCCTGGGAACTTGGCCACATATAATGACACAATGCAAAGGTTTCCCAATTTTTTGATTTTTTTTGATTTTTTTATGCCCGTTTCAAAATGCGGTCAAAACGGCGGGAATGACCGTTCCTAGCTAGTGGTTGAATCTTGGATTTTTTGGTGTTTCTCTGATTAAATAGGTACTTATGTACCTAGAAATGATTTTTGTAAAAAATAAATAGCAAACTATGATGCAGTTGCAGTTCAAATTTGACCCGCTTCCTACTGAATCGGCGGAAATTTGTCTTTTTCACGAGAGGTGGATCAAAACTTTGTACACCCAACCATTTTGTCAATTGTGCATTAACTATGACCTAGTATTTTAGAAAAATGATTTGGTCCAATTTTGCAACAATTATTTGGGAGGTCCTTCACACAGAAACCTCCTTTTGGGCACTCAAAAAATGGAAAATGGTTTTTTCGTCCAAAGAAAATGAAAACTTCCTTAGGCAACATTGTTTGCCATTCCAATATGCACCCTTGTGCACAATATGAGATCATTTGAACAAACTATGTCATAAATGTGGCAATAAGATTGATCATTTGGCTTGAAAGCCATTGATCTCCACACGTGATAGCTCGTTTCTGAGAACAATTTTTTAAAATAATTGCCGTATTACAAGTTTGTTATTTTTCCTGGGAACTTGGCCACATATAATGACACAATGCGAAGGTTTCCCAATTTTTTGATTTTTTTGAATTTTTTTATGCCCGTTTCAAAATGCGGTCAAAACGGCGGGAATGACCGTTCCTAGCTAGTGGTTGAATCTTGGAATTTTTTTGGTGTTTCTCTGATTAAATAGGTACTTATGTACCTAGAAATGATTTTTGTAAAAAATAAAGAGCAAACTATGATGCAGCTGCAGTTCAAATTTGACCCGCTTCCTACTGAATCGACGGAAATTTGTCTTTTTCACGAGAGGAGGATCAAAACTTTTTACACCAAACCATTTGGTCAATTGTGCATTAAATATGGCCTAATATTTTAGAAAAATGATTTGGTCCAATTTTGCAACAAATATTTGCGAGGTCCTTCACAAAAAAACCTCCTTTTGGGCACTCGAAAAATGGAAAATGGTTTTTTCATCCAAAGAAAGTGAAAACTTCCTTAGGCAATATTGTTTGCCATTCCAATATGCACCTTTGTGCACAATATGAGATCATTTGAACAAACTATGCCATGAATGTGGCCATAAGATTGATCATTTGGCTTGAAAGCCATTGATCTCCATACGTGATAGCTCGTTTCTAAGAACACTTTTTAAAATAATTGTCTTATTAAAAGTTTACTATTTTTCCTGGGAACTTGGCCACATATAATGACACAATGCGAAGGTTTCCCAATTTTTTGATTTTTTTTGAATTTTTTATGCCCGTTTCGTAATGCGGTCAAAACGGCGGGAATGACCGTTCCTAGCTAGTGGTTGAATCTTCGAATTTTTTTGATGTTTCTCTAATTAAATAGATACTTATGTACCTAGAAATGATTTTTGGAAAAATAAAGAGCAAACTACAAGGCAGCTACAGTTCAAATTTGACCCGCTTCCAACTGAATCGGCGGAAATTTGTCTTTTTCACGAGAGGTGGATCAAAACTTTTTACACCCAACCAATTGGTCAATTGTGCATTAAATATGGCCTAGTATTTTAGAAAAATGATTTGGTCCAATTTTGCAACAAATATATTATAGGTCCTTCACAAAAAAACTTATTTTGGCCACTCGAAAAATGGAAAATTATGTTTTCGTGCAAAGGAAGTAAAAACTCCCTTTGTCAATATTGTTTACAAATTCATGATGTAAACTTGTGCAAAATATGATATAATTTGAACAAATATTTGATAGGACTTTCACAAAAATACTCATTTTGAGCACTGAAAAATGGAATGAAAGTTTTTATCTTGAATCGATCATGACCAATTTATATGGTCATAAGGTCATCAAATGGATTGGTGCGTTCTGATTGGACCATGGGCATATCACGCGGATCACGCATCAACCACCGCCGGATGCTTTCGGATCCAACGGCCCAAACCCACCCGAGCCGAAACCCTAGGTCTGTCCTCATGGACATTTTCCACCCACCCCCATGCCTCCATTCTTTCTCTCGTTCCTCCCTCCCCCGCCTCCATTCTTTCGCTCCAGATCGACGACAACGGCCCCCCTGTCGCTTCCCCCTCCTTCCCCATCCCGCCGCGGCGAGGAGATCCATTCCCGCCGCCGTCGTCGCCCCCGCCCCTTTCTTCCCGTTTTAGACCACATCCTCCCACCATAGCTCGCCGCCGGGCCTCCCCCTCCCCTCCTCGCAGATCCAGAGCTGCGAGATCTGTCTCTCTCTGACTTCGAGGTCGACTGGGAGGGGCGCAATCCAGGACCAACAGGCTACACGCTGGCGGAGAGCAGAGCAGAGCACCGCCTTGCCTCTTCCTCCTCCCCTCCTCCTCCGCGCGCGGCCATGGCGCCTCTCTCCACCGCCGTCCGCCTCTTGCGCTCCCCCACGGCTCCGCGCGTTGTCCCTTCCCCGCCCGCCCGCCTCGCCGGGGCGCCAGCGCGCTTCCGGTGCCGCCGCCGGCTCCGGTCGGTGCGTGCGGAGGCGGCCAAGGAGGAGAAGGTGGGGGATCTCAGGGCCGGGGTGTCCATCTACAAGCCGCGCTCCTACGAAGTGCTCGTCTCCGACACCGCCCGCTCCCTCGCCGCCGCCATCAACGACGGCACGACCCGCCTCGATATTGAGTTCCCGTAAGCATCCACTCCACTCCACTATCCCATTCGTCTCGTTTCAATCTAATGCAATCTCACGAGTGTTCTCACATCCCCTCCATGTTTCTTCCATGAACCTCCACGAGTAATCCATGACTAGGCCTCTGCCCAGCAGCATCTCTTCTTACAAGGTACTGACTGCCCGCCCTTCTTCTCCAACCCCTACTCAAATTTCCTGCTGTGACATGTCACCATATATTATTGGATACAGTTTGATTCTAGTTACATATGCACAAAAATTCAGTCCATACATAAGAATCTTGTTATGGGACACTGCAGCAACATTGACTGAATGTTTCCTGCTGCAGCAACACTGTGGTCATCAATGGATACGAATTGACTAGTGATCAATGCACACGGATAAATAAATTCTATTATGTGGATGCACCCACATCATCAAAATAGAGTTGCAGATTGCTCACTATTTTTACTGTCCTGTGCTGCTCATACTGTATGTACAACATGTTGCTAAACTGAAAAATGCTATTTGCTTCACATTTTTGTTTGTTGAACTATCCCAGAGTATTTCAATTAATGTAAACCTATGAGTTAAATAAATTGTATGGGAGGCATTGACATAAGTGCTCTAGACCTACTCTGCTCATGTTTAGAGGCACCTTGTATTCTTTTTTGTAAAATCTCCTATCGTAAGCGAAAAAGCTTCAGGCATTGAGCCATTGAGCCATTGTATTGTCATGAATATCCATGTCACTTTATACCAGTAAGTTAGTCTGATGCTAGACTAGACGTCTCTTTATGCAAGTTTATTGTCATGTCTATTTATTTGTATAAAGTCGAATCAACTAGTAACATGTGAACAACACTTGCACTGGTGTATGAAGGAGTTAAGTACATGTTTGTTACAGTAGGACAGAGTAGATGTTTGTGTTACCATCCAATCCACTGACAACATGTTTCTGTTATTGTGGTGCTTGCTTAACTCACTGCCATCTTACATTCTGTTCTTTTTTGTATACAGCTCGCCAGAAGAAGGCTATGAAGTTCTTCCCCTGCCCTACCTCTGGACCTCTTCGCCCCATCGTGCAATGCCAGACCCACAAGTACAACATTAAGGTGAGGGCTGGCAGAGGCTTTACCCTTGAGGAGCTTAAGGTGATGACATTTCTTTGCTTTGTTTCCTTCATCTCTGATTGCCTATGAATGGTGCAGCATCATCAGTTGCAATAATTGGTTTGTAACCGAGCATGGATTTTTAATGTTTGCTCTATAACAATAGTAAATTTCCATTGTACATTTCATCGATTTCTTTCTTACTTTTGTTATCTAGGTACATAGAACTTGTGTTCTATCTGTAGCTTTTAATTGCTTGCCCCCTCCTACAATTGATGCATGCTGCTTGAGTTTAGATTCAGATGCTAGATGAGATTATCATCTGTCGAGAAATTATCAGATGCTAGTTAGCTTCCTACTGTCAATGTTGTGGTGTTAGAATACTTGTATATATATACTTGTATATATACTCTGTGCGCTAGAATATCATCATGCCGTTTTCCTCGAGTCGTCATCTTGTTGATAGTTCTGACATAACACTCTGGAGCAAAACAGCTGATGGTTTCCAACAGGAAGGAACAATAGCTGATCCACTTGTTATTGTGGTTCACCGGTTATATTTGGAAATGCAGCCGGTCTTGCTATTGTGAGGTTCCTTCTTTAAGTTCCTTGTGACCCATGTTTCCCTATAAATACATTCACGAAAAGTTGCAGCCATTACTATAACCGGGTTCATGGATTTCACTTTTGAACAGGGCTAGCCGACCAGGTTAGCTAGCAGTGAACTGATAACTAACTTAGCTTGGTTTTGATTCTTTAGACACTCATGTGATTTATCTAACTGCTGAATCTCTTTGAACATTGCAGAGTAATGCGCTTAAGGAGTTGCATCAAAGGCATCGTTGGTGTCCGGTGTCCTCGTCAAGCTCCTTCAGCATATGAACACGGATGTCAAAGTTGTAGGCGAGCATAGGTCGTCCCTTCTTCAGGTTGTCCTTCGCCTAATCAAATGCCCTTTGTTTTGCCGCTCTGCTCCTTCTCACCATCACCATCAGTCCACCACCACCATGGAAAATCCTTTGTTTTTTATGATGGAATTCCATTTCTGAATCCACTAAACCTGCTGCTGCAATTCTTCTCGGAACCTCTTTATTGCTGCTTGCTGCTACTCCTCTCTTCATTCCCATGCTTGCTTCTTCTTCTCCTCACCTTGATGCTTATCTTCTCTGAAGTCTGAACCCCCTGTTGCTGCTGCTGCTCTCTCTCCCTTTCCGAGATTTTCCTGAGATGTGTATGTATGTGTCCTGCATAATAAGTGCTTGTTCTTTTCTCTAAACTTTGTTTGTATGATTGAGGGCAAATTTACTTGGTTCTTTTCTCTAAACTGTGGTTGGAACATTCATTTTTATGATCTAAAATTACCTTCCTGTGATGATGCAGGTGCCCAGTTTGTGCTCTCTCTACACTGTGCTTCCGAAGGAGCTCCATGTTGAAGAAGATTGAAGACACTTGTAGAGCTTGTATATTCTCTAGTTATTACACATAGAGCTTGTAAAACCATGATTGAAAATGTATTATGTGTTATTTGTAGAGTAGCAGCCCCATACTGATTTTGGCTCCTGTTATTTGAAGTACTACTTGTATTTTTTGTCTGGCCAATTTAAATACATGCTATTTATTTACTATGAAATTGAAATCTGAAGAATATGACCTTGACAATTGGGACCCACTTACTAAAACTTGAAAACTGGGACCAATTACCAGAACTTACAATTGGGACCCATCTGACTAATTGACCCATCATAAAAAAGAAAAAAGTAATTATAAAAAATCTGGAATTGTTGAGCCAAAAAGGCCATGGCCCAGAAAATAAAAAGGCTGCATTGCTGGGCTAGGCCCGTGTAGTTCACCAAAATTAGTAGCGAAAAAAACACAAATAGGATGAATTGTTGGGCTAGGCCCATGTAGAAAATCGAATTGGACCGGGCTGAATTTTGTGCCACGTCAGATTGCCACGCTGGATGCCTACGTGGCCTGGGGAGGTTGCTAGTGACCAAAACGCCACAGTAGACGTATTTTGGTCATAAACGTCTTCGACCATTCCAGAAGAAAGGTCGCTATAGTCAGTTTATGACGGCCAGCTTTTGACCTTATGTTTTTGGTCACAAAAAGGTCACAAATGGAAATTTGTGACCATTCAGTGACCAATAGTGGTGGTCACAAGTTGACATATTTCTTGTAGTGCATCTCCGGCACCGGTGGCGGGAATCCCGGCAAGCTCGGGGAGGTCCAGCGGCGAGGGTTCGGCGGCGGGGCGATGTCCTATAGGGCACGAGGAGGGGCTGGTGAGAGGGAGAGGGAGAGCAGAGGAGGGAAAAGGAGGCGCGAGGGGCGGCAGCATGACCTGGAGGTCGCCGGCGGGCGGCGGACAACTCCGGCGAGCTGTGGCTCGTCGGTGGCGCGCGGGAGGAGAGAACGGGGCTTTCCCGATCTGTATCGGCGGTGGCGACGCGCGGGCTTGGGGGCGGTCCCAGATGGGTTCCGCGGTCTTGATCCGGGCCTGGGCGGGCCACGACGGCATAGGGAGGCAGGGGGCGCGTGGCCTTCCCTGATTGGCTGGAAGGGGGTCGGCTGGAGGCGGCGCGCCCATTGGCGACTCGCCAAGTGGCGTTCAGGAGGTGGCTGGCATGAAACACGAAGAGGGCGCCGGCGGCTGATGATTAGGGTGCGGAAAACGAGGTAGGGGGGGTTGGAGGAGGCCAAAATTGGCATGTGGGGGTGTTTATATAAGGAAGGGGTTAGGGTTTGGTGGGTTTGAGGCCGTTTTCGGAGCCTCCGATCCCGATCCGACGGATCCGATTGAGATGGGGGGTTAAGCAGGCCTAGGTGGGCTGTGAAGAGAAGGTTGGGCTAAGGTCAAAGGGAAGGAGCACAGCCCGGCAACTGTTTTCGGAGACCGAAAACGTCCGACGATAGACCGTCTACTGTTGCCGCTATATTTATCCATTGGGGCATCAAACGAACTCCGAATGCGATGAAACTTGGCAGGCGACCTACCGACAACCTAACAACACTGCATGCCAACTTTCAACCCATTCAGAGAACATTTTCCAGCCACTTATAAAATAATATTTTGAACGTGCCGCGGGCGCGTGCAAGTGTGTCTGGGCTCAGAACGGACAATGGAAGGAACTGGGAGACCCGAACGAATGCAAGTTTCGAAAACATGCAGATGCAATGCGGATGACATGGCAAGATGCAACACGCAAGTGAATGATAAGGCAACAACAACGAATAGTTGGAAGACACCTGGCATAACGGACTCGGGGCGGTACACCTTGAATGATGTGTGGCGACTGACGGGACGTGGGCGTTGATACGTCTCCGTCGTATCTACTTTTCCAAACACTTTTTCCCTTGGTTTGGACTCTAACTTGCATGATTTGAATGGAACTAACCCGGACTGACGTTGTTTTCAGCAGAATTGCCATGGTGTTATTTTTGTGTAGAAATAAAAGTTCTCGAATGACATGAAAATCAACAAAAATTAGTTTTGGAATATATAAAAAATACTGGAAGAAGAATCCATGTCAGGGGGCCCACACCCTGTCCACGAGGGTGGGGGCACGCCTACCCCCCCTGGGCGCGCCCCCTGCCTTGTGGGCCCCCTGACGCTCCACCGACCTCAACTCCAACTCCATATATTCGTGTTCGGGGAGAAAAAAACCAGAGAGAAGGATTCATCGCGTTTTACGATACGAAGCCGCGCCAAGCCCTAAACTCTCTCGGGAGGGCTGATATGGAGTCCGTTCGGGGCTCCGGAGAGGGGAATCCGTCGCCTTCGTCATCATCAACCTTCCTCCATCACCAATTTCATGATGCTCACCGCCGTGTGTGAGTAATTCCATCGTAGGCTTGCTGGACGGTGATGGATTGGATGAGATTTATCATGTAATCGAGTTAGTTTTGTTAGAGTTTGATCCCTAATATCCACTATGTTCTGAGATTGATGTTGCTATGACTTTGCTATGCTTAATGCTTGTCACTAGGGCCCGAGTGCCATGATTTCAGATCTGAACCTATTATGTTTTCATCAATATATGAGAGTTCTTGATCCTATCTTGCAAGTATATAGTCACCTATTATGTGTTATGATCCGTTAACCCCGAAGTGATAGTAATCGGGATCTTTACTGGTGATGACCATAGTTTGAGGAGTTCATGTATTCACTATGTGTTAATGCTTTGGTCCGGTACTCTATTAAAAGGAGGCCTTAATATCCCTTAGTTTCCAATAGGACCCCGCTGCCACGAGAGGGTAGGACAAAATATGTCATGCAAGTTCTTTTCCAGAAGCACGTATGACTATATTCGGAATACATGTCTTGTGACGCCCCGAGACCGATGCGCCAGGTGTCTTCCAGTTATTCGTTGTTGTTGCCTTGTCATTCACTTGCGTGCTTGCATCTTGCCATGTCATCATGTGCATTGCATCATCATGTTTTCCCGCATCTGTCCGTGTTTCCCCAGTTCTGTCCATTGTCCGTTCTGAGCCCAGACACATTTGCACGCGCCTGCGACACCTTCGAAATAGTACTTTATAAGTGGCCAGAAAATGTTCTCGGAATAGGTTGAAAGTTGGCATGCAGTGTTGTTATGTTGTCGGTAGGTCGCCTGCCAAGTTTCATCGCATTCGGAGTTCGTTCGATGCCCCAACGGATAATTATAGCGGCAATAGTAGCCGGTCTATCCTCGGACGTTTTCGGGATCCGGAAACATGTGTCGGGCTGCCCATCTTCCTCTCCTCTCATCCCACTAGTCCACTTGCACAACCCATCACAGCCCACCTACTCCATCCTCGTGTCCGGAACCGTCCGATCGAGATTGGAGGGCTCCGAAACCCCTCTAACCCACCTAAACCCTAGCCCCTTCCTATTTAAGCAGCCCCCCTTGCCATTTTGGGCATCCCTAGCCCCTAAACCTACCCTAACCCTCCTCCCACCTGCATCCGGCACCCCCTCTTTAATTTCCGTGCCCGGCCACCCTTCCTCCGCCACTTGGCGCCGCCCCACTCGCTAGCGCCGCCGCCAGTCACCGCCAAAGCCACTAGGAGGGCGCCACCTATCCCCTGCCTCCCTCAAGCCACCGTGGCCCGCCGCAACCCGCGGGAGGCCCGCCCAGGCCCGCATGATCGCGGACACGTGCTCCCTCTCCCTCGCTCGATCGGGATCAGGACCGCCACCTCAGTCCCCGCGCACCGGAGCCCACCACACCGCCGGCAACCCCGCTGCTCCGTCCGCCGCCCAGGCCGCGTCCCCGGCCTCCCCTCTCCTCCCTTCCTCCGCTTCTCTTCCTCCTTCTTCCCTTATAGCTTGCTCTCTTTGGCCATGGACAACGCCGCCACCCAGAGCTCCTCGCTGCCGCCCAGCTTCTGACATCGCCCGGATTCGCCAGATCTGGGGTCCCCCGCCCCGGATCCGCCTCCCGCTCCGATCTTCGACCTCCGCTTCATCATGTGCTGCCCTCGTCGGAGAACCACGCTGTCGGCTCATCTCGCCTCGTGGGGAGGACGATGACCATGCCAGCGCTCCCCTGCCTCGTCTTTGCCATGGGCCTCCAGCACCAAGGCCCATCCGTAGCTTGCTCTGGGCCAGGCCCACTGGGTGAGATCCCCAGCCAGTTTCAGCCCAACTCTGTTTTTTCCCGTCAGTGAATTTATCTATTTCCTGAGAAACTCCAGTTTTACAGGAAGCCCCCTAGACCTCATGCATATAATAACTAACAAACCATGCATCATTTGTAAACACTTTGTATATGAAAAATGACTAGAATTTCATCTAGTTTCTTAATATCCAACTTTCATGCATGTTTAAAATGTTTAAATTGTTGTTTGCTTTAATTTGCTCCAATGCCATGCTAAAATGCTTTAATTCATAACTAAATAACCATAGCTCCAGATTTAATAAACTTTATATGTCAATGGGGAAGATGCCTAGTTTAATTTGGTGGCATTGCTTTGCATGTTAAACAACTCAAAAACATGCTTTAGGGCAGAATAGTACCAAATCTAATATATGCTCATGAGGATTTTTTCGGACTTGTTGCTTGTTGTTCCAGCCTCATTTAAACTTGCGTAGATAGTAGTTTTCATTTGCTTCACCCCTTGCCATGTTTAAGAACATTTAATATTAATGGGTACCTAAATGAGAGAGAACTAAATAAGTCACGTGGTGTTTCATCAATATGCAACAGAGTTGCATATTGAGCTCCACTTAATTTGTAGGATTGTTTGTGCATTTTTCCATGCCATGCCTCTTAAACCGGACATGCATCATACTTGGTTGCGCATCATGCCATGTTTATGTGATGGTCATTTACTATGTTGCTTGCTTCTTTTCGGGTTGCTTCTCTCGTTAGCTTTGGTTTCGTTCTGGAGTTGTGAGGATCCGTTCGACTACGTCTGTTTGTCTTCTTCATGGACTCGTTCTTCTTCCTTGCGGGATTTCAGGCAAGATGACCATAGCCTGAAAATCACTTCTATCTTTGCTTTCTAGTTGTTCGTTCTATCGCTATGTCGCGCTACCTACCACTTGTTATATCATGCCTCCCATATTGCCATGTCAAGCCTCTCACCCACCTTCCTAGTAAACCGTTGTTTGGCTATGTTACCGCTTTTGCTCAGCCCCTCTTATAGTGTTGCTAGTTGCAGGTGAAGTTGAAGATTGTTCCATGTTGGAACATGGATAAGTTCGGATATCAAAATATCTTTTATTTAATTGATGCATCTATATACTTGGTAAAGGGTCGGCCTTATGCCTGGTGTTTTGTTCCACTCTTGCCGCCCTAGTTTCCATCATACCGGTGTTATGTTCCTTGATTTTGCGTTCCTTACGCGTTTGGGTGTTATGGGAACCCCTTGACTGTTCGCTTTGAATAAAACTCCTCCAGCAAGGCCCAACCTTGGTTTTACATTTTCCTAACAACCTATACCTTTCCCTTGGGAGTAATTAACCCGAGGGTCATCTTATTTTAACCTCCCCCCCGGGCCAGTGCTTCTCTAAGTGTTGGTCCGAACTAGAGCATCGTGCGGGACCATCCCTTGGCAACTTGGGTTATGTTGGTACCTGTACGCTTAGCTTATCCGGTGTGCCCTGAGAACGAGATATGTGCAGCTCCTATCGGGATTTGTCAGCACATCCGGGTGGTCTTGCTGGTCTTGTTTTACCATTGTCGAAATATCTTGTAACCGGGATTCCGAGACTGATCGGGTCTTCCCGGGAGAAGGAATATCCTTCGTTGACCGTGAGAGCTTGTGATGGGCTAAGTTGGGACACCCCTGCAGGGTTTGAATTTTTGAAAGCCGTGCCCGCGGTTATGTGGCAGATGGGAATTTGTTAATATCCGGTTATAGAGAACTTAACACTTGACTTAAGTAAAATGCATCAACCGCGTGTGTAGCCATGATGGTCTCTTTTCGGTGGAGTCCGGGAAGTGAACACGGTTCTTGTGTTATGGCCGTGCGTAAGTAGTTTCAGGATCACTTCTTGATCACTTCTAGTTCACGACCGTTGCGTTGCTTCTCTTCTCGCTCTTATTTGCGTATGTTAGCCACCATATATGCCTAGTGCTTGCTGCAGCTCCACCTCACTCCCCTTTCCTACCCATAAGCTTAAATAGTCTTGACCTCGCGGGTGTGAGATTGCTGAGTCCTCGTGACTCACAGATACTTCCAAATAGTTGCAAGTGCCGATGATACCAGTGCAGGTGACGCAACCCAGCTCAAGTGGGAGCTCGATGAAGATCTTGATCGTTGTTTTGTTTCATTTCCTGTTGATCAGTAGTGGAGCCAAGTTGGGACGATCAGGGATCTAGCATTTGGGGTTGTCTTCTTTTATTTTGGTTCTGTAGTCGAACCTTGATTGTACTCTGGATGATGTTTGTTTAACTTGTATTTGTGTGAAGTGGCGATTGTAAGCCAACTCTTTATCCCTTTCTTATTCAGTACATGGGATTGTGTGAAGATTACCCCTCTTGCGACAAATCTACCATGCGGCTATGCCTCTAAGTCGTGCCCCGACACGTGGGAGATATAACCGCATTGTGGGTGTTACATGCCTACATTACATTGATGAACTGGAGCTAGTTTTGTGTCACCCTATGTTATGATTGTTACATGATCGATCACACCTGATATAATTCTCCATCATCGATCCATTGCCTACGAGCTTTCCATATATTGTTCTTTGCTTATTTACTTTTCCGTTGCTACTGTTACCATCACTATAAAACCCAAAATATTACTTTTGCTACCGTTACTTTTTGCCACTGTTACCACTACTATCATATTACTTTGCTACTAAATACCTTGCTACAGATATTAAGTTTCCAGGTGTGGTTGAATTGACAACTCAGCTGCAAATACTTGAGAATATTCTTTGGCTCCCCTTGTGTCGAATCAATAAATTTGGTTTGAATACTCTACCATCGAAAACGGTTGCGATCCCCTATACTTGTGGGTTATCAAGACTATTTTCTGGCGCCGTTGCCGGGGAGCATAGCTCTATTCTTTAAGTCACTTGGGATTTATATCTGCTTATCACTATGAAGAACTTGAAAGATCGAAGAACCAAGATTTTTCCCTCAACTACGAGGGGAGGTAAGGAACTGCCAGCTAGCTCTGCACTTGATTCACCTTCTATTATGAGTAAACTTGCGACACCTACACATGCTATTGATTCTGATAGGTCGCATGTTATTGATGATGCCACTTCTGCTTTGCATGATACTTATGATGAAACTACTTCTATGCTTGATACTACTGTACCACTAGGTGAATTTCTCGATGAACAACTTGCTAGGCCTAGAGAGAATGAAATTATTGAAACTGATAATATTGATGAAAGTGATGATGAAGATTCTCCCCCTAGATATGAATTTCCTGTTCTTCCTGAGGGTTATGTTATGGATGAAGAAACTGCTAGAGACTTCTTAGCTTGCAATGATAGATCTGATCTTAAGAAATTATTAGGTAAGCTTAAAGAAAAGTCTTTGAATGCTAGAATGAAATATGACCATGCTTTTGCTACTTCACCTATCTTTATTACTGATAAGGATTATGATTTCTCTGTCGATCCTGAGATAATTACTTTGGTTGAATCTGATCCTTTTTATGGCTATGAATCTGAAACTGTTGTGGCACATCTTACTAAATTAAATGATATAGCCACCCTGTTCACTAATGATGAGAAAACTCGCTATTATTATATCCTTAAGTTATTTCTGTTCTCATTAAAGGGTGATGCTAAAACATGGTTTAATTCTCTTGATCCTGGTTGTGTGTGTAGTCCCCATGATATGATTTATTACTTCTCTGCTAAATATTTCCCAGCTCGTAAGAAACAAGCCGCTTTAAGGGAAATATATAATTTTGTGGAAATTTAAGAAGAGAGTCTCCCACAAGCTTGGGGAAGGCTTCTTCGATTACATAATGCTTTGCCTGGTCATCCTCTCAAGAAAAATGAAATACTTGATATCTTTTATAATGGACTAACCGATGCTTCCAGAGATTACCTGGATAGATGTGCTGGTTCTGTTTTCAGGGAAAGAATTGTTGATCAAGCTGAATTAATATTGAATAATACATTGACTAATGAAAATAATTGGACACTTCTTGAACCAACTCCTAAGCCAACTCCGAAGAAAAGGGGTATTCTATTTCTTAGTCCTGAAGATATGCAAGAGGCAAACAAATTGTAACATCCCAAATTTTCAATTTGGAATGTTATAGATCATCCATGCATATCATGTTTTATTGCTTTTCCATTCCGTAATCCTCGAAATCCTAAGCAGCTCAAGGACCCTCGGAGAGAGTTGGGGATTTCCCTGTCTTCATATTTGATTCTTTTATCAAATAATGAAAAGAGGATTTGATTTTAATTATTTCTCTCTGAAAAATATTTCACATTAAAAATTAAAGAGAGGAGATAATATGACTTCTCCAAAATAAATGAAATATTGGAGGAAAACTATTAAAATCATTAAATTGATTTTTTATTTGATTTTATTCGGATTTTATTTGCATTAGAAAAATTGCATGTTTTTCAAAATTGCATTTTAGGGCCAAGAAAATGTTCATCTTGTTCTAAATATTTTATTTAGATGGTGAAATATTGTTTTGGCATTTTTAGGTTTTTTTCTAGGATTTTATTTCGGTCGACAAAGTTTAAAAAAAGGGTTCCGCGCCGACTGGGCCTAAGGCCCAGCCGCGCCAGGCCGCCGCTGCCACTCGGACCGGAGTCCGAGTTGGACTCCGCAGCCGTAGCGCCTTGCCCCCTCCTCCAAGTCGCCGCCCCCGCCCCTTTCTATACGTTGCCACCCCGCTCCAACACCACCACTACCGCCGCCTAGCCCCGCCGCCCCTGCCACGCTCGCCGCCGCCACCTAGCGTCGTCGCCGCCAAGCCCCGCCGCCCCGCACCCCACCCCGTCGGAGCCCCTCGCCGGAGGTAGCCACCGCGCCCCGCCGCTGGTTTTTTTATAAAGACTGTTCGGTTTTTTTCAGAAACCCTAGATCCGTTTTTTCAGATTCGCCGGTTTTTCTCGGTTCTTCTAGTTAGCGGACGTTCGTTTTAACGAACGGTTCCTCGCCCGTTATAAACAACTAACGAACGCTCGTACGTTAGTCTGTTCGTGAGTTTTCTTTTATCGGATTTATTCCGCGATTTTTCTGATCGTGATTTCTGATCCGATCTTAGTTTTTGTTTATCTTTTCGCTCGTTTAACGGAATTAGGCGATTCAAGCGCCTGGAGTTTCGTCTCGAAACCCTCTTTCCGTTTAACCAACTCAAACAAGTTTTGCTACTGTAAAATTTGACCTAGTTTCAGATTAGTAAACGAAGCTTCTTTCTTTCGCCGTTTGAGTTTCGTTGCTCCGTTTGTTTTGATTCTTTTTGCGAGCCGGAGTTCTTAATTTGAACTTTCTGGTCAACCTCTCTTATTTGAGTTTTGCTTGTGCATCGTTACTCGTTACTTATGTATGTTATTGTTTGCTTGCGATAGAATTCCCGGAGTGCGAAGCGTGTTACTATGAGTCTCTAGGATTCGCGGATCGTCAACAATGGGATATGATCAAAGTGTTAATTGTCTTGCTGACGATCCGCGAATCCTAGAGACTCGTAGTAACACGCTTCGCACTCTGGGAATTCTATCGCAAGCAAACAATAACATACATAAGTAACAAGCAACGATGCACAAACAAAACTCAAATAAGAGAGGTTGACCAGAAAGTTCAAATTAAGAACTCCGGTTCACAAAAAGAATCAAAACAAATGGAGCAACGAAACTTAAACGGCGAAAGAAAGAAGCTTCATTTACTAATCTGAAACTATGTCAAATTTTATAGTAGCAAAACTTGTTTGAGTTGGTTAAACGGAAAGAGGGTTTCGAGACGAAACTCCAGGCGGTTGAATCGCCTGATTCCGTTAAATGAGCGAAAAGATAAACAGAAACTAAGATCGGATCAGAAATCATGATCAGAAAAATCGCGGAATAAATCCGATAAAAGAAAACTCACGAACAGACTAACGAACGAGCGTTTGTTAGCTTTTTCCAACGGGCGAGGGACAGTTCGTTAAAACGAACGTTCGGACGAATGTCCGCTAACTAGAAGAACCGAGAAAAACCGGCGAATCCGAAAAAACGGATCTAGGGTTTCTGGAAAAAAACCAAACGGTCTTTATAAAAAAAAACGGCGGCGGGGCGCAGTGGCTACCTCCGGCGAGGGGCTCCGGCGGGGCGGGGTGCGGGGCGGCGGCTCGCGGGGTGGCGACGTATATAAAGGGGCGGGTGCGGCGACTTGGAGGAGGAGGCAAGGTGCGGCGGCTACGGAGTCCACCTCGGACTCCGGTCCGAGTGGCGGCGGTGGCGGTGGCGGCCTGGCGCAGCTGGGCCTTAGGCCCAGTCGGTGCAGAACCCTTTTTTTTAAACTTCGCCGACCGAAATAAAATCCTAGAAAAAAAATAAATAAAAACCTAAAAATGCCAAAACAATTTTTCACCGTCTAAATAAAATATTTAGAACAAGATGAACATTTTCTTGGCCCTAAAATGCAATTTTGATAAACATGCAATTTTTCTAATGCAAATAAAATACGAATAAAATAAAATAAAAAATCAATTTAATGATTTTAATATTTTTCCTCCAATATTTCATTTATTTTGGAGAAGTCATATTATCTCCTCTCTTTAATTTTTAGTGTGATATATTTTCCAAGAGAAATAATTAAAATCAAATCCTCTTTTCATTATTTGATAAAAGAATCAAATATGAAGACCGGGAAATCCCCAACTCTCTCTGAGGGTCCTTGAGCTGCTTAGGATTTCGAGAATTACGGAACGGAAAAAGCAATAAAACATGATATGCATGGATGATCTATGTATAACATTCCAAATTGAAAATTTGGGATGTTACAAACCTACCCCCCTTAAGATGAATCTCGCCCTCGAGATTCGGGTTGGCTAGAAAATAGGTATGGGTGGTCCTTGCGGAGATCATCCTCTCGTTCCCAGGTAGCTTCATCCTCGGTATGGTGGCTCCACTGAACTTTACAAAACTTGATAACCTTACTGCGGGTGACTCTGCTGGCAAACTCAAGAATCTTAACTGGCTTCTCCTCGTAAGTCAAATCACTGTCTAACTGAATCGCCTCCAAGGGTACTGTATCTCTTAATGGTATTTCCGCCATCTTAGCATGACACTTCTTCAGCTGTGAAACATGGAACACATCGTGGACTCCTAACAATCCCTCAGGTAACTCCAACTTGTAGGCGACTTCTCCCATCCGTTCCAAAATGCGATACGGTCCGACAAATCTCGGGGCTAACTTTTCTTTAATTCTAAAACGTTTCACTCCTCGCAAGGGCGATACTCGCAGATATGCTCTATCTCCAATTTCGTAGGTTACCTCCTTGCGTTTTGAGTCTGTGTAACTCTTCTGCCTGGACTGACCAATCTTCAGTCGGTCTCGGATTAGTTTTACCTTCTCCTTAGATTCTTTAATCAAGTCTGGTCCAAACAACTGTCGGTCTCCTACCTCATCCCACATCAACGATGTTCTGCACCTGCGTACATACAGGGCTTCAAACGGTGCCATCTTCAAACTGGCTTGGTAGCTATTGTTGTATGAGAACTCTGCATACGGCAAATTGTCATCCCAACTAGATCCATAATCTAGCGCACAGGATCTCAACATGTCCTCCAAAATTTGATTGACTCTCTCAGTCTGTCCATCTACGGGTGAAACGCTATACTGAACTCCAATCTCGTTCCCAAAGTCTGGTGTAACTGATGCCAAAACTTTGAAGTAAATTGTGTTCCTCGATCCGATACGATGGTCCTCGGAACTCCATGCAGACATACGATTTTGGACATATAGATCTTGGCCAATTTTGCACTTGTATAGGTGGTTTTCACTGGGATGAAGTGAGCTACTTTGGTCAAATGATCAACTACTACCCATATGGAATCATATCCTGCTTTAGTCCTGGGTAATCCGGTGATAAAGTCCATGCCAAGTTTATCCCACTTCCATTCGGGTATCGGCATAGGCTGTAACAGTCATGCTGGCTTCTGATGTTCTGCCTTAACTCTCTGACATACATCACATATGGCTACATACTCGGCAATATCCTTCTTCATACCAGTCCACCAGAAATGTTCCTTCAAATCCAAATACATCTTGGTGTTTCCGGGGTGTATCGAGTATGGTGAGTCAGGGGCCTCTTGAAGTATTAACTTCCTAATCTCCTGGTTGTTGGGCACATAAACTCGGTCCTCAAACCATAGGGTATCGTGCTCATCCTCACAAAAACCTTTGGCCTTTCCTTTGCCCATCTTATCCTTTATCTTGGCAATCTCTTTATCATCTTTCTGAGCTTCCTGAATCTTGTCTAGCAATGTCGACTGAACCTCCATTGTGGCAATGAACCTTCTAGGTACAATCTCTAACTGAAGTTCCATGATGTCCTTTGCTAATTCCTTCGGCAGTCCTTTACTTTCAAGGGTATTAGCATAACTCTTCCGACTCAATGCGTCTGCTACGACATTGGCCTTTCCTGGATGATAGTGTAGCTTCATGTCATAGTCCTTTATAAGCTCCAACCATCTCCTCTGCCTAAGGTTTAGCTCCTTCTAGGTGAAGATGTACTTCAAACTCTTGTGATCCGTGTACACATCACAACGGTTTCCAATAAGGTAATGTCTCCAAGTCTTCAACGCATGCACTACGGTTGCTAGCTCCAAATCATGTGTGTCATAATTCAACTCATGAGGTTTTAGTTGTCGTGAGTCATACGAAACAACTCTTCCGTCCTGCATAAGCACACATCCAAGTCCTAAGCGAGAGGCGTCACAATACACTTGGAACTCCTTATGTATATCTGGCAGTACTAGCACTGGGGCTGTAGTCAAATGTTTCTTCAACTCCTGGAAACTTGCTTCACAATCTTCTGTCCATTTAAACTTGGTATCCTTCTTCAACAGTTCAGTCATTGGTTTTGCAATCTTGGAAAAATTCTCAATGAATCTCCGGTAGTATCTTGCGAGTCCAAGAAAACTGTGGATCTCGCTAACTGAGGTGGGTGCCAACCATTCAGTGACTGACTGAACCTTGCTGGGGTCTACTGCTATACCTTCTCCTGATATAACATGTCCAAGGAATCCGACTTCCTTCAGCCAAAACTCGCATTTGCTAAACTTAGCATACAACTGGTGTTCCCTGAGCTTCTCGAGAACTAAACACAAATGCTCTTTGTGCTCCTCCTCGTTCTTCGAGTATACCATGATATCATTAATAAACACCACAACAAACTTGTCCAAATACTCCATAAACACCTTGTTCATCATGCTCATGAAATAGGCAGGGGCGTTAGTCAGTCCAAACGACATGACCGTGTACTCGTATAATCCATATCGCGTTGTGAACACCGTCTTTGGTATGTCCTTCTCTCGTATCTTCAACTAATGATACCCCGATCGCAAATCGATCTTCGAAAACACTTTAGCTCCTTGCAACTGATCAAATAGATCGTTGATCATCGGCAGTGGGTACTTGTTCTTAATCGTCACTTCATTCAATGCTCGATAATCAACAACCATCCTTATGGATTTATCCTTCTTCTCAACCAAAAGTACTGGGGCTCCCCAAGGTAATGAACTTCTTCGGATATACCCTTTCTCCAATAACTCCTTGATCTGTTTCTTAATTTCTTCCAGATCATTTGCAGGCATCCGATAGGGTCTCTTGGATATTGGTCCTGTTCCTGGTAACAACTCTATCAAAAACTCAATATCTCTGTCCGGTGGCATGCCTGGTAACTCCTCTGGGAAAACATCCGGGTAATCCTTCACTACAGGCATTTCCTCCTAAACAACTCCCGTAAGGGCATTCACTTGAATCCTCCTAGGCAGATGCCTAGATACATACTTAATCCTTTTTCCTTTCGGGGTGGTGAGATAAATCGACTTACTAGCACAGTCAATGCTTCCTCCAAACTTTGACATCCAGTCCATACCCAATATCACATCCAATCCTTGTGACTCCAAGATAATTAGGTCGGACGGAAAAACATGTGTACCAATGGTTAAGGGTATCTGGTCACACCATCGGCTAGCCATATACTCTGCTCCGGGTGAACTCACTAAAAGAGGGGTCCTAAGGGTTTGGGTTGGTAGCTTAAACTTATCCATAAATCCCCTTGATATGTATGAATGCGATGCACCAGTATCGAAAAGAACAAGAGCGGTAAATGACTTAACCAAAAACTTACCTATTACTGCGTCCGGCTGCTCTTCAACCTCCTCCATGTTAATGTGGTTCACTTGTCCTTTGTTGAATGGATTGGGCTTCTTCCCAGCGCTTCCATTTCCGTTTCCATTCCTTCCTTCGGGGCAATCATTGGCATAGTGCCCTGTCTTCCCGCACTTAAAACAGGTAACCTGACTTAAGTCTCTTTTGGCGGGAGTGGACGGGTTGGAGCGGTTCTGATTGTTGTTAGCTCCGTTCCCATTCCCATTCTTAGCACCACTATGGTTATGTGATCCTCCTCCAGTGTGGTTGTGACCTCCATGGTTGTGAACAAGTCCTCCCGTGTTCGGGGTTAGGCGAGGCTTCTGCTGAGCTCCTGAGTTATAATTCCCTTGTCCATACTTTCTCTTGTGGCTCTCAATCTGCTGTTGTTTCCCTTCAATCATAAGAGCCTTATCTACCAACTCCTGGTAGTTGTTGAAGGTTGCTACCATCAACTGCATGCTCATCTCATCATTCAGCCCTTCCATAAACATCTCCTGCTTCGCAGCATCTGTGGCCCCATCATCAGGGGCGTAGCGAGATAACTTGCTAAACTCATCCACATACTGAGCCACAGTACGGTTCCCCTGGCGTAAGTTGCGGAACTCCCGCTTCTTCATTTGCATAGCTCCAGTGGAGACATGGGATGTGCGGAAAGCTTGCTGAAACTGGTCCCAAGTGACATTGGCTATAGGAAAAGTGGTCGTGTAATTCTCCCACCATGAGGTTGCTGGTCCATCCAATTGATGTGCGGCAAAGCGCACTCTCTCAGCATCTGTGCAACCTGCGGTGGTCAACTCTCTTCCAATACGGCATAGCCAATCATCAGCAACTATAGGCTCGATGCTACTGGAAAACACCGGCGGCTGTAACCTTAGAAAACGGGCTAGGTTATCCACTGGCGGTGGGTTTTTGTTGTTGTTGTTGTTATTGTTGTTGTTGTTGCACTGGTTCTGAACTAGCAATTGCATCAAGGCATTCTGCTGCTGGATCAACTGGGTGAGCTCCGACGGGAAGGCAAAATCGGGGTCACGTCTCGGAGGCATCTGAGGGGTTTAGATGGGAGAGATTTAGAATAGAAGAGGTCTAATGAGAAAACACTACCCATATGCACATGAGACAAACACAATCATTTCACTCAATCAATCAAGCAAGGGCATACAAACAGTCTAGAACTATCGCAAAAGTGCTCACTACTACTATATACATGGGGGAAATACTACTAATATATGGTAGTCATCTAGAAATTTTGATCGGTGGAAGACTCCATGATGTCTGCTCCAGCTTCATCTTCAAAGTCATCATCAGTAGGGTCGGAGTCGGTGTCGTCGATGATGATGTAGTCCTCGGGGCGTATTTCCTTGGGTTCTTCTTCTTCTTCTATTGGTGCTGGTCCTCCCATGAATACTCCGATCTTCTTGACTAAGTCGTCATTCTTCTCCAGTAGGGTCTTGATTTCCTCCTCATATCCATCGCAGGTAAACTTGAGTTCTTCCTCCAGCTCGATGATCCTAGTCTTCACCTTCTTCAAGTCCATCATGTCCGCACACATCTGGTTCTCCTAACGCCGAATGTGCTGGTTTAACTCCTAGATGAAAGCTGCAATGGATCTATCCTTCTTAATGCTGATTACTTCCCATTGCTCGTCTCGGTGCCCACATATTTGGTAAATAGTGTCCTTAAGCTCCCTGTTGTAAACTTCTCCAATGCGTCCCATGGTGATGTGAGCTGCCATACTCTTTCCTAAACTCCAGGTTGGTGCGTCGAAGGAAAATTCTGTGGGTTTAGAAGTTGGCGAGAACGTCCTTCCTGGAACTTGTACTTGAATCATCCAGTGCTCCTCTTTAGGTAAAGTGGCGTTGAAACGTCCCGGTGAAGCTTGGTATTCCAATGTTCAAGTACCTAGTGAGTTCCTTCAAGTGGCGTCCAAAAGGTGTGTCTTTATCCGGTTGTGCAAACTTGTTCTTCATCTCCGTCATCCTAAAGAGTAGAAAATGGAGAGGAGTCAGAAATGAGAAGAGAAGTGTGACCTAGGGTTTATCTTAGTGGTCGTGTCCCACACTCAGCGTGTGCTCTGATACCATCTTGTAGCGACCCGACCTCAGATGGTCAAGTCTCTGTGCTTCAGTGTCATCCCTGGATCGGTAATGCTGACACACACAGTACTCGAAGGATTTATAACAGAGTAGCAATCACACACTATTACATCGAATGTCTCCAAAAAGAACTTATTACAATAATATGGCTTAAGGCCATCTAATGCGATAACAGCGGAAGGCTTGGAAGATAAGGTGAATCCATCAACTCCAATGGCATAGCTAAGCTGCACGGCAACGACCTAACTTAACTTACTCCTCGTCTGAAAAGTCTGCAACATAATACGTTGCAGCCCGAAAACGGGTCAGCACGTGGAATATGCTGGCAATATAACACAGTAGGGCAGAAACAGAATAATGCTATCACTACATGCATATATGGCTGGTGGAAAGCTGTATGGTTGTAGTTTTGCGAAAAGCCAATTTTTTCCTACAACCATGGAATAGATTTTAATTTACTATCATGGTGGTTGAAACATCATTGAGAAGGTATCCCCAACTCAATCCCAATTAAAGTGAATTAACATCCCAACAGTATTAATTAAGCATGGTGAGATACATGTGATAACCCAAGTACTAGATACTCAAGAATTGTCCATAACCGGGGACACGGCTAACCATGATTAGATTGTACACTCTGCAGAGGTTTGCGCACTTTTCCCCACAAGACTCGATCGCCTCCGTTGGATTTCTCGCACTACATGGTGTTTGAGAAACGGATGACCGAGACACAGTCTTTCAGAAACGTTAACTCTTTACTCCGGGTAGACCATACCAAACCTACAAAACCCACTACCTGCTGATCTACCTCTTCAAGAGCTTCACGTAACTTACTCAACTATGCTAGAGCCCATAATAGCTTGTGGCTGCACACGGAAGTTTCTAGCATGAATCATCTAAGTTCCCTTTGAGCCTAGGTGGCGGTCCATAGGAAGATCACACGGGTACCCCGGGATTTCCAAAAAAACAGACAACACTGGGTTCCCCAGGTGCCTCAATCCACCCAGTTGTTTGATTAAGTTGCCACCTTAAGTTGAACCATTAATTAACAATCTCACATCTGACATGAATTTCACTCAAACCCAAACCACGTCTACGAGCATA
Source organism: Triticum dicoccoides (assembly GCF_002162155.2). Lineage (NCBI taxonomy): Eukaryota > Viridiplantae > Streptophyta > Magnoliopsida > Poales > Poaceae > Triticum > Triticum dicoccoides. Next base: position 180,170,552 of record NC_041380.1, read on the forward strand.
GCATAGCAATATAAGCAATACGTAGAAGTAACTCCCAAGGGTTTGAATATAACAGGGCAATAGGTTCTACCTCAGCAACTACTTCCCAACCCACAAGTTAATGACATCCTAATCATGCAATGTTTGAGGATTGGAACTAATGCATAAAAACTGGGTAATGATGGGATATGATCAAAGTGTTACTTGCCTTGCTGACGATCCGTGAATCCTAGAGACTCGTAGTAACACACTTCGCACTCCGGGAATTCTATCGCAAGCAAACAATAACATACATAACTAACAAGCAATGATGCACAAGCAAAACTCAAATAAGAGAGGTTGACCAGAAAGTTCAAATTAAGAACTCCGGTTCGCAAAAAGAATCAAAACAAACGGAGCAACGAAACTCAAATAGCGAAAGAAAGAAGCTTCTTTTACTAATCTGAAAGTAGGTCAAATTTTACAGTAGCAAAACTTGTTTGAGTTGGTTAAACGGAAAGAGGGTTTCGAGATGAAACTCCAGGCACTTCAATCGCCTGATTCCGTTAAACGAGCGAAAAGATAAACAGAAACTAAAATCGGATCAGAAATCACGAAGCCTCCTTCTAATAGCATTTTGGGCATCAAGATGAGCTCAAATGAAAATGATGCAATGGAATGAAATGATGTAACCGTCGAGGCGAACATTTTGATATGCTATCTGCCCAAATCGGAGCTACAGATGCAAAGCTACGGCAGGTCAAAGTAGGCATAAAAAATTAAGGCAGAGAGGGAAAAACTCAACCCGAAACTCAGATCTGGATCTGGCACGGATTACAAGGATCGCCGGATTTACTGTAGCTCGTCGGAGACCGTCGTGGCCGAAGAAGAAGGAGAGGGCCGGGGCGAGGCCGGCCGGATCCGGGGCGGAGGCGGCGAGGTGGCGCGGTGCGGCGGCGGGGTCGGCGTGGAGC
>NC_041380.1:180172164-180257883 GCF_002162155.2 Triticum dicoccoides
CCTGAGCCGGGGGAGAAGGCGGCGGGAGGAGGCCGGGAGGCGCGGGGCTCCTCTGGCCCGCGGAGGCGGCGGCGGGGGCCGGCTACGGGCCTTCGGGCCCGGCGGCGGCGGGTGTGGAGCGGCACCACGTGGCACTTGGGGAGAGGGCGAAGGGGCGCGGCGGACGTGTCCGGCTAGGCTCCGGACATGTCCGTCGGTGCGGGGATCTGTTTTTTTTTAGACTAGGGTTTCGGGGAGAGTGAGATCCGAAAACGAAGGGGGTGTATTTATAGGCATAAGTGGAGCTAGGAGAGTCCAAATGAGGTGCGGTTTTCGGCCACGCGATCGTGATCGAACTCTCTAGAGCATGGAGCAGAGTTTGGTGGGTTTTGGGCCAAAATGAAGGGGTGTTGGGCTGCAACACACATGAGGCCTTTTCGGTCCCTCGGTTAACCGTTGGAGTATCAAACGAAGTCCAAATGATACGAAACTTGACAGGCGGTCTACCGGTAGTTAACCAAGGCCGCTTGGCAAGTCTTGGTCCAATCCGGAAATGTTTAATCCCCACACACGAAAGAAAGCTAGAAATGACCACCGAAGGAGAACGAAGCGCCGGAATGCAAAATGGACAACGGGGAAAATGCTCGAATGCATGAGATGAACACGTATGCAAATGCAATGCACATGATGACATGATATGAGATGCATGACAACGAAAACAACACACGGAGACAAAGACCCGAACCCGAGAAAATAAAATAACTTAACAACGGAAACGGCAAGAGTTGGAGTACAAATTGGGAAAGTTACATTCGGGGCTTTACAGTGTTATGCCTCTCTCTTTATATCGTAGACTTGATTTGAATAATTTGGCACCTACTGAAATATCTTTACAAATGGCCGATAAATCAACTGCTATACCTGTCGGTATTTTTGAGGATGTGCCTGTTGTGGTTGCAAACGTCACTATTTTAACGGACTTTGTTATTCTTGATATTCCCGAGAATGATAGTATGTCTATTATTCTCGGAAGACCCTTTTTGAATACTGCAGGGGCTGTTATTGATTGCAACAAAGGCAATGCCACTTTTCATGTTAATGGTAATGAGCACACGGTACACTTCCCGAGAAAACAACCTCAAGTCCAAAGTATCAATTCCATTGGAAAATTTTCATCGATTATTTTTGGAGGTTTTGAATTTCCTCTTCCTACTGTCAAGAAGAAATATGATATTCTTATTGTTGGGGACATGCATATCCCCATTGAGGTAACCTAGTGTCATTCGAAAATTCTCCGGTTTCATGCAATTCGGAATGAGTTTGTTAACAAGACTTGATCAACCTTGTTAGTGGATTCCTTTTGAAAAACATGAGATGGGTGAATTTAGAAAACACAACTCTCTATACCCTCTTTTTTACTTTCTGTTATTTACATTAAATAAAGCAAAAATAGTAATTTCTGTCAGTTTTCAGAATTATCCGTGCAATAAAAAATACCTCAAAAATAAAAGTTCTCCAAATGCCCTGAAAATTCAATATGATTTTTTCTGGAATATTTGAGAATATCTGGCACTGAGAACACATCAGGGGTAGCCAGCACCTGGCCACGAGGGTCTAGGGCGCGCCCTACCCCCTGGGCGCACCCCCTGCCTCGTGGGCCCCGGTGCCCCCCTCCACTTATTCCAGCCACCACACACTCCTTCCTCCCAAAAAATTCACCAACCAGCTCAAGCACGAGTTCTAGCTCATCTTGCTGCCATTTTCGATCTCCTAGCTCAAAGCTCCATTCACAAAACTGCTTTCGGGGATTGTTCTTTGCTATGTGACTCCTCCAATGGTCCAATTTGTTTTTGTTCTAGTGTTTTATTCATTGCAAATTTTTGCTGCTTAGGTGACCTTGTTCTTGAGCTTGCATGTCAAATTTATATGGTCAAAAGTTGTTTTAATGCATGATATATCCTCTAGGCACTTGTAGGAGTAGTTGCTATCAATTTTGTTGAGTTTGGTTCACTTTTATTTTAAGTTACTAAAAATTTCAGACATTTTTCAGAGGAAGAAATGTGTTTAGGAAAATGTACCAAGGTGGATCCTCAAGGAAGCAAGGACCCATGCCCGCAATACGCGAGCCAGACAATGAACCACCAAGGGATGCTCAAGTGCGGCCTTGTGAATGGCCGTCAGAGGACTTCATGGTTCGAGCAGGAATTAAGGAGGAATTTGAAGCATATGTGCGTAATGCCGATCTTGAGAGCTTCATGGCAGATAAGTGTCGTCAGTACCACTACCTCACTGATTCCTTTGTGAGAAGGTTTGAATTTTCATCATCACGCAATTCTCAAACTGTCTTGTTTGATCTTTATGATAAATCTTATACCATGGACTTAGAAAATTTTAACACTGCTTGTAAACTCCCACAGCGGGGTAATGTTACTGAACCTCGCAAATCTGAATATAGAGACTTTCTTGCTAGTATAACTATGGGGGAATCTAGAGAAATCACGCAAGCTACCATAGTGAGCATTCACTTTCCTGCTATACATTATTTTGCTCTCTTAATAGGTAGATGCATAAATGGTAAGGATGAGGTGTGTCACATGTGTGTTCCTGGTCTTAGTGTTCTCAAGAGTGCTGTATTAGGAGATAGACAATATAACTTGGGGGCCATTGTTGCACGCAGGTTGCATAATAACAAAATTAATGGAGATTTATTTGGTGGAATTTACGCAACCCGTTTAGTTGATTTTCTTGAGATACCCATACGTGGAGATGATATTGAGTTTCCTCCTGCTTATTTAGATTATAATGCCATGGTTCGTCATCAGTTTGTTGAGAGGAACAATCAGTTCCTCCAATACCGACTAATCTTTGACAGACGATGCACCTATCACGTCGCTCTCCCTACTCGTGCCTTCTTTGACTTTCAGGCAAAAGGGAGATATGTTATAACCAGGGAGGAGGCGACCGAGTATGAGAGGAGGGCGGAGGCAGCTCGCCTCCAAGCTGCAGCTCGTTAGGCAATAGCTGATGCATCTTAGTACGACCCTAGCTTCAACTTCGGATATCCACCAGGCCATCCATGGGCATAGACCAACTTAGTCCAAAAGCCTAAGCTTGGGGGAGTACGTATTTATCACCGACATTACATTCATGTTCACACACTCATGCTAGTTGTCGGTACTCATACTTTTTCATTGTATCATCCATGATAGTTTATTTCCCTTTTAGCTTTATTCTCGTGTGCCTTAATAAACCTTAAGAAAAAACAAAAAAATTAGTTGTAGCTTTTAGTTAGTTTACTTTCCATGCCTGTAGTAGTAATATAAAAGAAAACTCAAAAATATTTCTCTTTCTTCTTTTGCTTGTTGGGAGCTTTCCCGTGTAAATAGTTTTGTTTCTTTTCTTTGGGGGTCGAGAGGAGAAGACCACAATGAAAATGTTGAGTGGCTCTCATATGCATTATTGTTGATCTAACAAAGAGCCCATATTACCTTGTCTTCTCTCTTGAATTGAATGCTTGCAGATTCCAGCTTAGTCCAATGCACGTGCACTATTATTATTATCCACACTATTCGGTCGTGCAAGTGAAAGGCAATAATGATGATATATGATGAACTGATTGAGATGAGGAAACCTGGTAGAACTCGACCTCTCTTGTTTTTGTAAATATGATTAGTCCATCATCCCTGATTCAGCCTATTATGAAATAAACATGTTTGCAATGACAAATAGAGATTGTAGTTGCTTATGCCATGCTTAATTAGCTAGGAGTTTATAATGGTTTACCTTGCGTGCCAACATGCTATTAAAATGGTTGTGATGTGGTATGATAGGGTGGTATCCTCCTTTGAACGATTCGAGTGGCTTGACTTGGCACATGTTCATGCATGTAGTTGAAACAAAATCAACATAGCCTCCATGATATTTATGTTCATGGTGCATTACATCCTACTCATGCTTGCATTCGATGTTGATTAATTTTAATGCATGTTCATGACTGTTGTCGCTCTCTAGCTGGTCACTTCCCAGTCTTTTTCTAGCCTTCACTTGTACTAAGCGGGAATACTGCTTGTGCATCCAACTCCATAAACCCCAAAGTTGTTCCATATGAGTCCACCATACCTACCTATATACGGTATCTACCTGTCGTTCCAAGTAAATTTGTATGTGCCAAACTCTAAACCTTCAAATAAACATTATGTTTTGTATGCTTGAATAGCTCATGTATCAACTAGGGCTATCTGTATCCTCCATGCTAGGCGGGTTATTCTCAAGAGGAGTGGACTCCGCTCCTCACTCACGAGAAAATGGCTGGTCACCGAGATGCCCAGTCCCATGCTTTAAGCAAATCAAATCAAAATAATTGCAAACAAACCTCCCCTAGGATTGTTGTTAGTTGGAGCACCCGTTGTTTCGGGCAAGCCATGGATTGATGCTTGTTGGTGGTGGGGGAGTATAAACTTTACCATTCTGCTTGGGAACCGCCTATAATGTGTGTAGCATGGAAGATATCGAGATCTCTCAGTTGTTATGTTGAAAATGAAAGTATACCGCTCAAAATAGTATTCATATCTATTTCAAAACCGAGCTCTGGCACCTCTACAAATCCCTACTTCCCTCTGTGAAGGGCCTATCCATTTACTTTTATCTTGAGTCATCATCCTCTTATTAAAAAGCACCAGTTGGAGAGCACCATTGTCATTTTCATCCATTACTGTTAGTTTACATTGAGTATGACTGTGACTGGATCTCCTTTACCATGAATTACAATGTCTAGTCAGTCCTTGATCTTTAAAGGTGCTCTGCATTTATGTTTTGCGGTCTCAGAAAGGGCTAGCGAGATACCATCTTGTTATATCATATCATGATTGTTTTGAGAAAGTGTTGTCATCTAAGATTTGTTACTATTGATCGCTAGCTGATTATGCCATTGATATGAGTAAACATGAGACCTAAATGTTATTGTGAATATGGTAAGTTCATAATCTTTGCTAAAAAATTGAATGCTGGCTTTACATATTTACAACAACAAGATCAAACAGAGTTTGTAAAAGTTTTTCTTTATCACTTTCAGTTTATCAACTGAATTGCTTGAGGAGAAGCAAAGGTTTAAGCTTGGGGGAGTTGATACTTATCTACTTTTCCAAAAACTTTTGCCCTTGTTTTGGACTCTAACTTGCATGATTTGAATGGAACTAACCCGGACTGACGTTGTTTTCAGCAGAATTGCCATGGTGTTATTTTTGTGCAGAAATAACAGTTCTCGGAATGACCTGAAAATCAATGGAGATTATTTTTGGAATATATAAAAAATACTAGAAGAAGAATCCACATCAGGGGGCCCACACCCTGTCCACGAAGGTGGGGGCGCCCCCTGCCTCGTGGGCCCCCTGACACTCCACCGACCTCAACTCCAACTCCATATATTCGTGTCTGGGGAGAAAAAACCAAGGATTCATCGCGTTTTAGGATACGGAGCCGCCGCCAAGCCCTAAACTCTCTCGGGAGGGCTGATCTGGAGTCCGTTCTGGGCTCCGGAGAGGCGAATATGTCGCCTTCGTCATCACCAACCTTCCTCCATCAGCAATTTCATGATGCTCACCGCCGTGTGTGAGTAATTCCATCATAGGCTTGCTGGACGGTGATGGGTTGGATGAGATTTATCATGTAACCGAGTTAGTTTTGTTAGGGTTTGATCCCTAGTATCCACTATGTTCTGAGATTGATGTTCCTATGACTTTGCTATGCTTAATGCTTGTCACTGGGGCCCGAGTGCCATGATTTCAGATCCGAACCTATTATGTTTTCATCAATATATGAGATTTCTTGATCCTATCTTGCAAGTATATAGTCACCTATTATGTGTTATGATCCATTAACCCCAAAGTGACAATAATCGGGATCATTACCGGTGATGACCGCAATTTGAGGAGTTCCTGTATTCACTATGTGTTAATGCTTTGGTCCGGTACTCTATTAAAAGGAGGCCTTAATATCCCTTAGTTTCCAATAGGACCCCGCTGCCACGGGAGGGTAGGACAAAAGATGGCATGCAAGTTCTTTTCCATAAGCACGTATGACTATATTTGGAATACATGCCTACATTACATTGATGAACTGGAGCTAGTTCTGTGTCACCCTGTGTTATGACTGGTACATGATCGATCGCATCCGACATAATTCTCCATCACCGATCCATTGCCTACGAGCTTTCCATATATTGTTCTTCGCTTATTTACTTCTCCGTTGCTACTGTTACCATCACTATAAAACCCAAAATATTACTTTTGCTACTGTTACTCTTTGCCACCGTTACCACTACTATCATATTACTTTGCTACTAAATACCTTGCTGCAGATATTAAATTTCTAGGTGTGGTTGAATTGACAACTCAGCTGCAAATAGTTGAGAATATTCATTGGCTCCCCTTGTGTCGAATCAATAAATTTGGGTTGAATACTCTACCCTCGAAAACTGTTGCGATCCCATATACTTGTGGGTTATCAGGCGTCTCCACTTCCCCATGCTGCCTCGGCAACTGCCCGACTAACAAAAGGCTAGCGCGGGCTGTGTTGCCTTCATTGCTCCCTTTCGTCTTGCTCCAGATCCCCTTTCTTACTCCTCGCTCCCAAGGGCTCCAGATCCGCCCAAATCCTCCTCCGAACCCGCCGCCAATGGCGCCCAACAAAGCTCGGGCTGTCACTCCGCCATCCTGGTACGAGCCTGCGTTGAGCATGCCAAGCGTTTCGGAGAAGAACCTTGCCACCATGCTCTTGATGACGGCGGCAAGAGATGAGAAGAGCAAAACCGCGCTCCGGGCTGGCTCCAACGAGCCGGAGCCCTCGGGTAGCACCTTATATCCCTTCTTCATGAGCAGCATTGTTGCGGGGTTGTTTCCCCCCTTCTCCACCTTCTTCTACTCCGTCCTCATCCACTACAAGCTTCACGCCCTCCACCTTCATCCCAACTCCATCCTTCTTCTGTCGATCTTCACCTTCTATTGCGAGGCGTACGTTGGGGTGATGCCGTCTGTGGCGCTGCTGCGCCACTTCTTCTATCTCCGGATCAAGGACGGCCCCTGCTCGGGGTGTGCCAACTTTGTCGCAGCCAACAAGACCAATGCGATCTCGAAGGCCAGGAACAAGGCCGAGGGCTTCAGGAGCAAGTGGGTCCTGATGGATGCCAAGTGCTCTCACCCCCGGCTGGTGCTACCGACGGTGATGCCCATGTCTCACGACAGGTGGTTCCGCGTGAAGCTGGATGACCCTCGGGCAGAATTGGTGCAGGAGAAGATGACCGCCGACCTGAAGCCTGTCGATCCAAGGGCAGTGAAGCTGACGGGCCATGATCGTCAAGGAGTTCATGGCGCAGCATGTGGCTCCGCTCCAGTCGCACCCACAACCCTTGTGGAAGCTTGGGGATGGGGGTGACGACCTCCGCCTGTGCCCGAAGGCCTTGTCTAATGTGGAGCTAGGCACAGCCCTCCGCTCCTTGGTTGGGGATGACCAGGGGTACCCACCGGACACCTTCGTACACTTGTACCGCCGTCCGGATGGGGCGAAGATTGCCGCCGCCCCGCCTGTCTTTGATGGACGTGGTCTTGTGCCGCCGGCGCCTTCAGAGGCCCCGGCGGTGACGACTCTGGTGGTGGTGTCCTCCAGCAATTCTGGCGAGGAGAAGGAGGAGGACTCGGCGGCCACCCCGGAGGGGTCTGGGGAGACCTCCCCCTCGCGCAAGGCCGATTTCCTCCATGCCTTGCTTGACGACGACGATGTTGACAACCACCCAGTGAGGGAAGTCATGCCCCCTGCTGGGGTTACTATGAGGTCCAGGGTCTCCCCCTCAAGGAGGCTGACGCCCGGTGTCCCGACGAAGAGCAGATCATCGCTGATCTCTCGGGGCGACGCCCCTGCCTCACCACCGCCCGGGGCTACCGCGGCCTCGCCGACTTCTGAGGTTCCCGCGCCCGCACCTCAGGCCGCGAGCCCCCCCCCCCCCGGCTCCGCACTTCTGAAGAGGCGGCGGGACTACGCCGCCGTGGACTTGTGAGTGTCCTGTCATGACCTTGCCCTTGCTCCTGCTTCAGTTGCGGCTTCCTGGCATTTCCTTCTTGTGTTGCTAGGCCGACGCCATCGTCGAAGAAGAAGAAGGAGGTGCGGCCACATCCTCGGGGACCCAGCAGCTTGGTGCGGCCGCTCCTCCTCTGGCGCAGAAGGGCAGCGATGGCGCCCACACTTCTCCCGCTCGGTCGTCCTTGCGAGGCCTAGTGGACATGCCTCAGTAGAAGGTGATCTCCTCGGCCAAGCCGGCTCTAGAGGCGCCTATCCCCAGCTCGCCGATTGACGCGGCCAAGGTTCAGGAGCCCCTAGCTCCACTTCCTGTCGTCTCCAGCTCGCAGGTCCTGGAGATGGCGCTGCCTCCTCCTTTGGTTGAATCGCTGGCCCGTGATCCTTCCACTCCACCCGACGCCTTGGAGGAGGCCCTTTCCATGCTGGCACGGCTTCGGGGCGACCTCCAAGGCGCTGACCGCCGACTGGTGGCGGGGCGCCTTGAACTGATCTCTGGTTGGCTGCAGTCTGATGCGTCGGTCAAGGAGGCGCTGGGCCAGGCCGTGGTGGCTTCCGAGAAGGACAAGCAGGCCGCTGCCCAAGCCACGGGCGCCCGCGAGGTGGCGCTGAAGGACGCCGGGGCTGCCCAGGATCGCTGCCGGTTGCTGGAGGCCGAGCTGGAGGCCATGCACAATGAGCGTGCGGCTGAGGCTCGAGACCGCAAGGGGGAGGAGGAGAAGATGAAGGCCCGAGAGGATGCTGTCAGAGGTCGTGACGCCGAGTTGGAGCAGTTGGCAAGGGCACATGCCACGGAGCGCATCCGCTTGGAGAAGCTAGAGCAGGAGATGAAGACAGAGAAGGCCGAGCTGGAAGCCAAGGTGAAGGTCCTGGCTGAGGACCGAGTGGCCTTCAAGTCCCTTGAAGAGAAGTCCCACGCGGCGCTACGGGCACTCTACGAGAAGGGCTTGGAGGAGCCGCTGGTGACAGACGATGAGGGCCCTGCCCAGCTGCTTCCTCATCTTGTTGTGGCGCTTGAAGACATCGTCGACGGGATTGGCCCCTTGATGGAGGGGGAAGCCCGTGCGCTCTCCTCTGCTACACTGACGCGCGTCTTCAGCCACCTCCATCTTCACGATCCCAACGCCGACCTTGACGAGCTGATCAAGTCCGTGGATGACGAGCGCTGCACAGCCGCTGTTGAAGCCGTGAAGAGCCAGGTGGAGGCCTTGCTAAAGAAGTTCCACGCCTTCGACCCTGCGCCCTCAACTGGCGGCACTGCCAAACCTGCAACTCCGGCAGGCGGCGCTGGTGAGGGCAACGTCGTCGTTGAAGGGGCACCTTTTGCAAGTGACGGCAGTGCCCAAGGATGACGAGATGGCTTGCTGGTGGCTCCTTTTCCTGCTTTGCTTCTGCAACATGAACCATGCCTCGTGGAGGCATTTAAACTTGTGTTTGGTATTCGAAAAACAGTATGTCTTGTAATATTTGTTTGAGATTCCGTGATTTCCTTTCCATTTGCTTTGGTGTTCTGCGTCGGCAGGGCCCGACCCCGCGGGTACCTCAGCCGCCGTTGGATCGTCCGGATCACCAGGACGAGACCAAGGGGTGAGGGGCTACGTGTCCAGTTAGGCTCTTGAGTCGCGATGCTCAGGAGTCCCCCTTGACGTGCAAACAGCTTGCGGAAAGGAGGTGCGTAAGTAGGCCTAGTGTTCTACGTCGGTGGGGCCCGACCCCGCGCATACCTCAGCCGCCATTGGGCTGTCCGGATCACCAGGACGGACCAAGGAGTGAGGGGCTATGTGGCCAGTTAGGCTCCTAAGTCGCGATGCTCAGAAGTCCCCCTTGACGCTGAAACAACCTTCATACCTGTCCTCGCCGAGGTCCCGCTCAGGAGTGGTGCGCGACGACCAGGTCCGAGGGACCTGGCAGGGCGGCGTACGCTAGGCAGGACCTGAGCGTAGCCCCCGTGCCCAGCCTCCTCGCGCGACTCTCCCGAGGGGGAAGCATTGCGGTGAGGCCGGACACTGAGTCGGGTGGCTCCCTGAGGTTGGTACGGCCATGGGGCCGCCCTTAGTTGTTTGTCACCAGCATGGAGCATAGCACTTCCGCACTTGAACGGGCATAGCCGCTCCTCGACCGTGTCGACTGCCAGCATGGAGCATGGTGCTTCCACTGGTGCATGGGTGAGGGCTCCCTCTGAGTGGAGCCCCTAGGGCGTGTACAGCCCCGCCCTAACACGTGCCTTGCACGGCAGGGCTAGACGAGGTGTGTCTGGGCACCCGTGAGCTAGCACGGGACTCGTGAGGCCCTACCTCAAGACGGGTTGCACCTGGTCTTGATTCTTGATAGCTTCAGCGATCCTGCAAGATGGTTAGGCAACCTGCGCCGGACGAATTTCCTGAGGCGGACACATGAGGAGGCCAGACACCAATGATCCTGGGAGATGATGTGAATGGGGCCGGCCCGCCAGACAGAGCTCAATCATTGGGTTTATCGATGCTGCAGGGACGGACCCGAGCACAGATGACATGCCTAGACTACTCAAGCGAGGGATCCTAAAGAAAGACAACCGGCACGCGGCTCCCGTGATAACGAGGGCGGTCGCGGGTGGGGTATCAGATAAGCAGGTGATAGTCACAGAATGACTTAAGCAAAGCGGAAGGTTAGCTCAAATGTCGGATTTCGGGTTCCGGCAAAACCCTTAAGGTTTGAACTCTAGGGTGCGCACGAAGATCTCTCCTTCCCCCAGCTCACTCACTCACCACGATCTCAAAGCTCAGCTCGTCGAACTCGAAGTACAAGGGACACAAGAGTTTATACTGGTTCGGGCCATCAATGTGGTGTAATACCCTACTCCAGTGTGGTGTGGTGGATTGCCTTGTAGGCTGAGGATGAACCAGTACAAGGGAAGAACAACCTCCTAAGGAGAGGTGTTCTTAAGCTCGGTGAGCTGGTGCGTATGAGGGTGGAATTGATCCGGTCCCCGTCCCTGGTGGTGGCTACTCCTATTTATAGAGGCCCTAGTCCTCTTCCCAAATATTAGGCGGGAAGGGATCCCACAACAGCCAATTTGAAGGGGACAGCTAGTACAAGCTATCCTGACAAAAGGTGGTCTTCGCCTGCCAAAGGCTCTGGTGGTGATGCCGTCGTGGGCTCTGCGATGACCTCCGTCCTGCTGTTCTTGGTCTCATTGCACCGATATGGAAACCTTTGCCTGGTGCCTTGGGACTCCACGCCTGCGCCTGCTCCTTTAGCACCAAAGAGGCAACTGGTGCTCTGCGCCCGCTGGCACCCGCCTGGCGCCCGCCTGGCCTTGGTCATCATGGCTCACGTCACGGGAACCTCACGAGGTGCCATCATCTTGATCTCTCCGCTCCTCGCGAGCCAGCCTAGTGAGGCTGTCCCTGAGGAGGTCTTGTGTCGTCCGCCCCGCGAGGCTTGGCCCCTCGCAAGGGTCTTGAGTGTTTGCTAGTGAAGATGGGTCGTACCAGGCCGCTATAGGAGCCACACCGTGGGCCACAGGCAGGCAAGTCTGGGGACCCCCGATCCCAGAACGCCGACAGTAGCCCCCGGGTCCAAGGCGCGCTCAGACTTGGCTTAGAGGCAAAGCCAAGGGGCAAGTGCGGAGCACCGCGGGCCCCAATCGCATGCGGCCTTGATTGACGCGTGGCGACTGATGGGACGTGGGCATCTCCGCTTCCCCATGCTGCCTCGGCAACTGCCCGACTTGACGAGTCCCTAGTGCATGCAGAAAAGCCATCATTACGATCGTGGGGGTCGTCGGTTGGCCTTCTCCCGCTATAAATGGGGAGGGGCGGAGCCCCCGTCGCCCATCTCTTCCTCCGTTCCGCTTGCTTCTTCTTCCTCGCTTCACTTCTTCGTTGAGTCATCCATGGCGCCGATATGGAGGTTTTCCGCCGCCGAGAAGGGAAAAGCCCCCCATGAAGAGCTTGGGTCTCTCCTGTCGAAGAAGAGGCTTGCCTGCCCTCGCGATGTCGTCGTAAGGCCGGAGGTGTCGAGGCCTTGGCATGAACGGCCTCCCCCTGGCTATCCGCTACCCTTGTACGCCCAAGCAGCGGACTATGGAGGAGGAGGCAGGGACCGACGCCTCTCGCGCCACGGCCGCAATGCCCGTGCAGTGGTGGCGCGTGCCACCGCCCCGCGAACCCACATTGAGGGCTCCTCGCGTGAACTCGTGGTGTGGGCGGCGATGCCGCCGTGTACGTGGATCTGGTTCCCGCCGTTCTTCTCTGCTGAAATGCCGGCAAGGGGTCCCCTCGAGCTATGGCTACAGCACGCTGAGTGTGATGCCCCGACGACGGGGGTGGAGTTTGAGGTCATCTCCCCGGCAAGATCTTCATGACCCGCGGATGGGGTGAGGTCGCCCGGGTTTGCCGTGCGGAGGGCGCCCTCGCCATCCACTTCGAATATGATGGCGCCTCCATGATGTTCTTCAAGGTCTTTGACGAGGAAGGCCGCCACCTCGAGTGCTGTCCTGGAGGGGGTCATCAGGACGGCACAGCGGCAGGAGTCGGGCCTGCCACTGGCCTAACTAGCAGTTCCTCCAGCAACAACGACGGTGCTTGGGAGCCCAGCGACGCTCCCGAGCCCTATGAGACTCTGGAGATGAGCGATGACAGCTACGTGCCCCCCAGCTCTCGCCGTGCCCGGAGCGTGGTTGCGGCGTCTGCCCACCACCGTCGTTGATCTGGATGGGGTTGGCGTCGGCCTCCCGTGGCCCACTGTTGATGATGGCGTCGGTCGCGTTGACGCTTGTAGATAGGGCTCCTAGAAACCTTCTTCTTTTGTTCCCTGCGAGGAAACAAGGCGAACCCCATGGGGGCGTGTAAAGGATCTGTAGTTCCCTTTGGTTAATATTGTCCTTATTACGAAGATGCATGACTGCATGTCCTACTTCGGCTCAGTCCCCCCTTTCCAACCTCGCGGTAGCTTGGTGCTCTACGTCAACAGGTCCCGGTCCCCAGGCAGGCTGCAACCGTCGCTGGTATGCCAGGTCGTGATGTCGTGGTCAAGGCCAGGAGGTGAGCGGCCTGAGGTCCAGTAAGAACTCCTAAGGAGCGATGCTCAAGAGGTCCCCTTTAGCACGCAAGTAGCTAACCTAGGATGGGAAAGGAAGGCGGCGTCACCGTAGCAAGGTTGCAAGAGATGGGAATCCTATGCCGCAATGCTTGGCTGACCCGAGTGCGAAATTTATTGTAGCGGTCCAGAGTCGATTCCTTGTGCTGCGCCAGGCTCATGCGTCAATGCCCATAGTGTAGCCGGGTTAGGTCCGTGCAAGCCTTCCCTTCTTTACCACACTCTTCCGTGTACTCTACATCCTCGGGTCCCGGCCCTCGAGCGAGCTCAGCCGCCGCTGGTATGCCAGGTCGCGATGCCGTTGACAAGGCCAGGGGTGAGGGCTGGAGAGCCAGTAAGGGCTCCTGAGGCACGATGCTCAGGTGCCCCCCCCTTTAACGCGCAAGCGAATTGCATGGGAAAGGAAGGAGCCCACGGTGCTACCCGCTGTCATCCTCAGGAGGTTCCTGCAGGTTAGTCGGAGAGAGAGCATAGCCACGAGATGTAATCAAACAAGCGATAGCCGTAAGAGAACCACGCAAGGAGATAAGCTAGTTCAAATAGGTGTAAAAACGATACATGCCACTGGGACGGACCCGAGCGGCCTGGGGATGATGCAGCCCGAGGGGCGCCCCCAGCAGAGTAAGCAAAAGATGCAGAAAGATATGTGCCGCAGGGACAAGCCCATGCGACCTGGGAATGATGCAGCCCGAGGGGCGCTCCCAGCTAAGTAAACCGGAAAATGTCACCTGGTACCGTTGTCGAAGGAGTGTTGAAGTAGCTGATGATGCGTGCCGAAGAGTCTCTCCTCACGAGCCAACAAGGCCCTGAGCCTCAGGAGGCTCCGGGGGCTCGGGTGGTTCCTTGAGGATCGTCGCCATTTCTTCCAGGACTGCGTGGTGCCTGGCCTCCTGAGCCGCCAGGATGCTCCGTAGACGACGCTGGTAGGTGACAGCCACGTTCAGCAAGCCAAACGACATGCGAACATAGCTGTGAGGTGGAACCTCGCACCGGCCAGCGTGCGAAGGCCAGAAGCGCTCCTGAGACGCAGCCCTATTGAGCCCTGGAATGTTGACGCATACGCGCAGCCCGCTGATACGTCTCCATCGTATCTACTTTTCCAAACACTTTTGACCTTGTTTTGGACTCTAACTTGCATGATTCGAATGGAACTAACCCGTACTGACGCTGTTTTCAGCAGAATTGCCATGGTGTTTATTTTGTGCAGAAATAAAAGTTCTTGGAATGACCTGAAACTTCACGGAGAATATTTTTGGAATATATAAAAATATTGGTGAAAGAATCAACGTCAGGGGCCCCACACCCTGTCCACGAGGGTGGGGGTGTGCCCCCTGTCTCGTGGGCCCCCTGAGGCTCCACCGACCTCAACTCCAACTCTATATATTCACATTCGGGGAGAAAAAAAATCGGATAGAAGGATTCATCACGTTTTATGATATGGAGCCGCCGCCAGGCCCTAATCTCTCTCGGGAGGGCTAATCTAGAGTCCGTTCGGGGCTACAGAGAGGGGAATCCGTCACCATCGTCATCATCAACCTTCCTCCATCACTAATTTCATGATGCTCACCGCCGTGCGTGAGTAATTCCATCATAGGCTTGCTGGACAGTGATGGGTTGGATGAGATTTATCATGTAATCGAGTTAGTTTTGTTAGGGTTTGATCCCTAGTATCCATTATGTTTTGAGATTGATGTTGCTATGACTTTGCTATGCTTAATGCTTGCCACTAGGGCCTGAGTGCCATGATTTCAGATTTGAACCTATTATGTTTCCATCAATATATGTGAATTCTTGATCCTATATTGCAAGTCAATAGTCACCTATTATGTGTTATGATTCGTTAACCCCGAAGTGACAATAATCGGGACAATTATCGGTGATGGCTATAGTTTGAGGAGTTCATGTATTCACTAAGTGTTAATGCTTTGTTTTAGTACTCTATTAAAAGGAGGCCTTAATATCCCTTAGTTTCCAATAGGACCCCGCTGCCACGGGAGGGTAGGACAAAAGATTTCATGCAAGTTCTTTTCCATAAGCACGTATGACTATATTCGGAATACATGCATACATTACCTTGATGAACTGGAGCTAGTTCTGTGTCACCCTATGTTATAACGGTTGCATGAGGAATCGCATCCGACATAATTATCCATCACTGATCCATTGCCTACGAGCTTTTCACATATTTATCTTTTCTTAGTTACTTTTCCGTTGCCACCGTTACAATCACTACAAAATCAATATTATTACTTTTGCCACTACTACCGTTACTTCCATATTACTTTGCTACTAAATACTTTGCTGCAAATATTAAGTCTTTCAGGTGCGGTTGAATTGACAACTCAACTGTTAATACTTGAGATTATTCTTTGGCTCCCGTCATGTCGAATCGATAAATTTGGGTTGAATACTCTACCCTCAAAAACTGTTGCGATCCCCTATACTTGTGGGTTATCAAGACTATTTTCTGGCGCTGTTGCCGGGGAGCATAGCTCTATTCTTTGAGTCACTTGGGATTTATGTCCGTTGACCACTATGAAGAACTTGAAAGATGAAAGAACCAAGATTTTTCCCTCAACTACGAGGGGAGGTAAGGAACTGTCATCTAGCTCTGCACTTGATTCACCTTCTGTTTTGAGTAAACTTGCGACACCTACACCTGCTATCTATTCTAATATGTCGCATGTTATTGATGATGCCACTTCTACTTTGCATGATACTTATGATGAAACTACTTCTATTCTTGATAATATTGTGCCACTAGGTGAATTTCTTAATGAACAACTTTCTAGGGCTAGAGATATGAAACTATTGAAAGTGATAATATTGATGAAAGTGATGATGAAGATTCTCCCCCTAGATATGAATTGCCTGTTGTGCCTGAGGGTTATGTTATGGATGAAGAAACTGCTAGAGACTTTTTAGCTTGTGATGAGGACATCAATACCATTGTTACACCGACAGCCCCTGTTGTTGTACATACTGGACCAATTACTAGAGCTCGCGCACGCCAATTGAATTATCAGGTACTTTCGTTTCTTGGTAATGATTCTAATGTTCATGTGAATATGATGTTGCCTAAGTTGGATACATTTGTTTTGCTTACAGATGAAGGGCCTAGCTTGGACAAGAAAGATGAACCTTGGAGCAAGTTCAAGCATGGAGATGATGGCATGCGCAAGGGGAACAAGAACGGAGTTACAAGTGATGATTCCAGGACTCTGAAGCCACCATAATGAGTGCATGAAGCATGGGACGAAATATACAAGATGCCACTTCATAAATTTCGTCCAGAGGCTATTCTAGGTGCTGCGTCACCTTATTATTGGGCCAGGCCCATGTATTTTCGAAATACTTAAGTATAGGTTGTTTTTAGAGTCCCTATGTGTGGGGAAACAAGAGTTAGGGTTGGTTTCGGACCCCTCCACCAAGGGCCACGAAATTCCCCCTCTCTCCTCCATATATACAGCCCTTAGGGCATCGTTTAGACTTTGGGTTTTGTTTAGATTAAAAGTTCGCCATAGCTGCAACTTCGCGTACTTCGTTTGTGTCCAACGACCAGACCAAGACGTCAAAGAACCCCACCTTGATCAATAAAGCTTTCATCTTATATTCGCAATATCCAGATTGCAATCTCGGTTTCTTGCTTGTTCTTCATTTGCTCGCAGGAAACAGGCCCTCGTGGTCAGGTTGATCGTGCTCCGGCGTGGTCAATAATCCCTCGGAATTGGTTTAGCGATTGCTAAGGCGTGACGTCCTCGCATGTTCATAGTCGGATCGTCAAAGTCGACTTCCTCTAAAACGATAGCCACTATCTCATCGAAAGACGGGACACCTTTGCCTCTATCAAGTGGTATCAGATTTCCAGGTTGCTCAGTGAGATTTTACAGTTTTTCGTAGTTTAGACCGAGTCTGTTCTTCGTACCTATAGTCCACGAAAAAGCCAAAAAAATTAGGGTTAGTTCATTCTATCCGAACCAATCTGAGCCTTTGCATAATCTTTTCTATATTGGCTTTGTTGAATTTGCGGTTGCATCGTCGTGTCAAGTTGCTGGTCTTAGCGTCTAGTCCTTTAGAGTTTCGAGTTCTATTCACAGGTTGTCACGTCGCCGCTGCCATATATCACCACCGCATCATCATCATCGCTGCTTCCATATACGCCACCACATATCCACCGCCATCACGCCAATCTGAGTCCACCTGCAACATAAATCCGCCACCAGTCCGATTTCCACCAGATTCATCTCCGTCACTAGTCCGAGTCCAGTATTTGTTGCTTTGTTTCCGAGTTCCAGATCACGCGATACTCCGAGTCGTGACAGAGTAGGACTCCCCAACTTTCGAGCCACCAGTAGAAGAAAAATAGTTCCAAACTAAAAAAAATTCTGGAAAATTCCTCAAACTATTTGTAGACTGGAAAAAAGTCTGGAAAATAGTTCCAAACTCAAAAAAAATCTGGAAAATTCCTCAAACTATTTGTAGACTGGAAAAAATTCCTCAAAAAAAGTCTGGAAAATTCTGGCTAGGCAGTTTTTAGACAATTTGTAGACTTTTTCGGAAAAAATTTGCTGTGGAGCAAAAAAAAGAGGAAAAAAAGTGCAAAAAAAGTGAAAAAAAGAAAAAAAATCAGAGCGTGCTCCTCCCTTGTTTATGTGCAGCGCCCTGATTTTGTTAGTGTTCTAGGCTCGTGTCTCTAGCACGGTCTAGCCTAGGACCAACACGGTACCGTCGTTGAGCGTTTATTCAACTTTGCATCTCTGAATTGATTATTGCTGACCCTTTTTGCTACCATATTATAAGCCTTCCCAGCTCCAGATACATCTACGTCGTGCGTTTGACTCTCCCTGGTAATCGCTCTATCCAAGCTTTGAGAGTTTTGACTACGACGGTTGCCAATCACCGCCTGCTGATGGGTAAGAACCGGTAAGAATTTGAGATTTGCTTGACGGATTTGTGACACCACCACCACCTCTGGTGTAACATCCCAAATTTTCAATTTGGAATGTTATACATTAGATCATCATGCATATCGTATTTTATTTGCTTTGGGTTTTGATCCTAGAAAATTCTAAGCAACTCAAGGACCCACGGAGAGAGTTGGGGATTTCGTTATTTTCATATTTGAGTTTTTCTCAAATTTGAGAATAGGATCATTTGATTTTATTTATTTTATCATTAATTATTTCTATTACAAAAATATGAGAGAGGGAATAAAATGACTTTCCCAAAATATAGAAATATTGAAGATTTAGTAAAAAAATCAAATAGTTTTATTTCGGAGTTTTTTTGTTTTTTTTAATTAGGAAAAATGTGCGTTTTTTCAAAATTGCATTTAGGGCCCAAATAAATGTTCACTTTGTCGGGCTTGATTTTAGAAGCCCGGGAAAATTTATTTCGGGAATTTTGGAGTCCGTTTAGTATTTCTTTTTATTTTTCTTCCGAGCGAAAAAAAACGCAACCGACTTCGGGCCGTAACCGGCCAGAACTCTGCCGGCCGAGGGGCTTTATAAGCCGCGCCTCAGGCCCGAGCCAGCCCACCAGCAGCCGCCGCCCGAACCCTAACCCTAGCCGCCAGCCGACGCCGCCGCCAGCCGCCGCCGCCGCCCCGACGTCGATCCGCCGGAGCCGCGCGTCGCCCGAGGTTCGCCGCACCTCGAAATCCTTGCCGTTTAAAAAAAATCCGTTCGTCGTTTTTCTTTTTCATCGGATTTTTCCGCGGTTATTTTCTGATCGCGATTTCTGATCTGATTTTCGTTTTTAGTTTAACTTTTCGCTCGTTTATCGGAATCAGGCGATTCAAGCGCCTGGAGTTTCGTCTCGAAACCCTCTATCTGAATAAACAACTTAAACAAGTTTTTGCTACTGTAAAATTTGATTTAGGTTCAGATTACTAGAACGAAGTTGTTTTCTTTCGCCGTTTGACTTTCTTTGCTTCGTTCGATTTGATTCTTTTTGCCAACCGGAGTTCTTAAGTTGAACCTTCTGGTTAGATCTCTTATTTGAGTTTTACATGTGCATTAGATGAGTACTTATTGTATGCTTGTTTGTTTGCCTGCGATAGAGTACCCGGAGTGTGCCGCCTGTTACTTCGAATCGTTAGGTTTCACAGATCATCAGCAAGGCAAGTAACACTTTGATCATACCTTTTCTACAACCCAGTTTTTTTGTATTAGATCAATCTTCACACATTGCATGATTAGGATCTAATTAAACTGTGGGATGGGAAGTAGATGAGGTAGTACCTATTACCTATTTATTATCAAACCTTTGGGAGTTACTTCTACGTTTGCTTATTATGCCATGCTATGCTAGTAGACGTGGATTGGGTGAGTGAAATCCATGACAGATGTGAGATTGATAATTAATGGTTTATCTAAGGTGGCAACTTAAATACACATCTGGGTGGATTGAGGCACCTGGGTATTCCAGGACATGCCTGTTTTCTTTTGGACCGCCACCCAGGCTCAAAGGGATCATGAGATATTTTCAAACTAGAAACTTCCGTGTGCAGCCACAAGCCATTATGGGCTCTGGCATAGTTGATTAAGTCGTGCGAACTCTTACAGGGTAGACTAGCAGATGTAGGGGAAAGTAGGTGTACCGGTCTATCCATCGTAAGGTGCTAGCGCTTCTGAAAGACTGTGTCTCGGTCATCCGTTTCTCAAACACCATGTGGTGCGAGAAATCCAACGGAGGCGATCAAGTCTTGTGGGGAAAAGTGCGCAAACCTCTGCAGAGTGTAACAAACTAATCATGATTAGCCGTGTCCCCGGTTATGGACATCTTGAGTATCTAGTATCTGGATTATCATGTGAATCTCAACATGTTACTCTAAAATTAATGTTGTTGGGTTAATGATGATGCTTAATTGGGATTCAGAATGCTGTCAACCATTCTCAATGTTTAACAACCACCATGATAGTAATTAAATTTATTCCTTTGAAGTAGGGAAAAATTGGCTTCATGCAAAACTGTAACTGTCGTGGATTTGTCACGGCAGATGTCCTAGCGAAAGGACTTAGTCGTGGAGCCATCGCTACGAGTTTACTTGAAGGGGTTAAAGCGGACACAAAGACACGAGGGTTTTATACTAGTTCGGCCCCTTCGATGAAGGTAAAAGCCTACGTCTAGTTGCGATGGAATTGATGTGGTCTCGATGGCTAGGGAGCAAACAAGCTTCGCCTAGACTCGAGTTGTCGTTCTCCCCCTGAACCGCCGCCGGGTCATCCCCTTATATACACGGGTGACGCCCGTCCATAGAGTCCCAACCGGTCCATACTCGTATCCCGGTTGGTATCTCTCTGTTCCTAACTTACAATACAAGTTGCACATCAGGCCGGTTTACGGCTACAGGTTCTAAACCGGCTACAGGCCTTGGGCCTTCATCTGTTCATACCACTAATGAAGTTATCCCGGCCCAAGCAGGCCGGTTCACGCCTAGTGGTAATATCCCCAACATTAGGCCCCAGATTGATTTGAACTGGTTCATGTCAATCCCTCACAAAATCTGGTGTCTTGGACATCTTCGGGTAATTGGTAAACCGCCGTGTCGTCATCATTTCTGGTTGCTGTAAGCCGGCATGACGTCATCATGAAATTTTATCATTTATAACGCCCTCTTTTAACAATAGCTCCTGGATCCGCGCGCTTGACCTAGCTCTGTTGCTTATAAATAAGACCGAAGGGTCATTTCTTTCCCTTTCCCTTTGTCCCTTCTTCTTCGTCTTCCTCGCGTCGCCAGCCTTGGAGCTCCGCCACCGCTGTCGACCTCTGCCTCGTCTTGGGCCGCTGCATCAACCTGAATGTACCAGAGCATTGCGGCATCTTTCCGCATCTTCTCCGTTCCCGGTAAGCTTTCTCCTCTTCTTGACCTAGATCTGTTCTTAGGGTTCCATGTTCGTGTTGTGTTCGTCGCATGCTCATACCTGTTTTCTGACCTTGAATGAATCTGTGAATCCCTGCTGCGTTTAGTAGTAGTCTTTAAGCATCCACCTGTAGTTTCTCATCTAAGTCCATATATCTCTCGCACATACCCGCTCAATGGTTCACTTCTGTTTCTGCCTTACTCTTCAGAATATTTTCTGTTTTTGTGAGCTCGCGGTAGATCCGCGGCTGTGATAAGATCATGTGAAACTTGTTTCTGCATACCTAGTTATCCATAGCTTCAATTTCTTCCGATGCTTAGGTCAGGCGGTTTAACTTATCATAGAAAAAAATTACTAAACCGGTATATACCATTAGTCCCCTGGTTGAACCGCCAGAATCCACATGATGCCGCATTGTGGAAGACCGATTTATAGGTACTGTCCCCGGTTTATCGTAGTTTAGATCAACACCTTCTTTTACCCAGCGTGTTCTTGAACCGGATCACCTATTTCTTGTAGATCTCGCCATGGCCAAACAAGTGTATGAGTGCAATTGGGTTCCTTCTCGCGTCACGGAATCACAGTTGGACGATCTAGTCTTGATCGGCGCTTTAGACAGTAAAGATACGATCCACTGGAGGGTTCCTGGAAATGAATGTCCTCCCACCCCCCAGGAAGGAGAGGTTGTGGTCTTCGCAGATCACTTGGCTCGGGGCTTCAAACCGCCCGGCTCTAAATTTTACCGGGATGTGTTAGCCAATTTTTAGCTCCGTCCACAGGATATTGGCCCCAACTCTGTTACCAATCTATGCCACTTTCAAGTGCTCTCTGAGGTATACTTTCAAGAGGAGCCTTCAGTTGAGTTGTTTAGAGACCTCTTCCATTTAAACCGTCGCACTGAATTCACCGATGGCCCCAACACTGAATTGGGCGGTATGGCCATTCAGAAGAGGAAGGAGATCACTTATCCCCACGTCAAACTCCATACTCACCCCAAGGAGTGGAATGCAACTTGGTTTTATTGCAAGGATACCTCCCCTGACAATGAAAATCCCTTGCCTGGCTTCCGTCCGGAACGGCTCAGCAACACACACCCTTTTCCACAAAGACTAAGCGCCAAGTAAAGAATTAAATACGCTCCACAACTGTCCAAGCTCCGAGCTTTTATGGCCAACGGCTTAACGGGAATAGATCTTGCACGCTGTTGGATATCATGGAGCATACTGCCTCTGAGCCGGCGCTCCAGTTTGATGTGCAAGTATACTGATAGTGTCGATGACCCACTCCGACACACTAAAATCCAACTCCCCGATGATGAAGTCACAGAATCTGTAAAAAAGATGCTGAATGAACCGGAGCACCTTTGTGCTCAAACCGGTCTGCCTCCTTACTGCACCACCAACAAACCGCCAGCAATAAGATTTTAATTGCTCTATTGTTGAACCGGTTACTGCTTTATCTGTTTGACATTTAATTACTGCTGATCCAGGGCGATAATCCGTTTTGGAGCAAGAAGCTTTCTCAAGACAAAACGGAGAAAGCAGGGCAGCCAATCCGCCCCAAGACCAAGGTTATCAAGAAGCCAGCTCACAAGAGAAAAACCACCGCTTCATCTGATCCAGCTATTGATGACGATGTGGGTAACCCGGACCTTGAGGTAGAACTTGACTCGCTTGGCTTATTTTTTACACTCCTTATTGATGATGATGCTTGTCAGGACGACGCTGAAGCCAACAATGCGGAATTCGTTGAGGTAACTATTCTCTCTTCCGATTCAGAAATCTTGCCTTTGCCAAAATTTCGACAGGCAAACCGGAAAGTTAAATTTTCTCATCCTCTTGCTTATTTGGATCCTAAATTTCTTATGAAGACTCAGCAACATGAAGCTCGCCGCACAACCCGGCACAGTGGCCAGGTAGTTACCTCCACCGATTTACCAAACAGTCCGGTTCGAAAACGCCGCTCCGAGGTCTCTGACCTTTTTGTTGATTTACATCCTAAAGCGGGTTTCTTCCGTCAACCTCTTAACCCATCCGACTCCGATTATCAGGTTACTTCTCATTCATCTTCTGGTGAATCGTCGGCCACTCAGCTGCCACCGTTAAAAACGGTTCTTGGGTAAGCTAAGCTGAACATATGCTTCTAGTACACTATGTAATGGCTTATGCTTTTCCTTGACTCTTTGATTTTCTTTCAGGGCCAAACCTAAACCGAGCAAGAAAGCCCGCCTGGATAAAGCGGCTGAAGAAGATGTAGCCCCAGAACATGACAAAACGCCAGATCTTGAAGCATTTCCTCCTGAGGATATTCCCAATGATCCTCCTTTACAAGACGATGCTATTCCCGAAGAGAGGCCTATTAATACTTCAGTCTCTGCTGACCCGCCTGTCAGCTCCGTCCGGATTGAGAAATCCCACAGTCCTGCTGACAAACCGATCACACTAACACAAACCGGCGAGTCCAAAGATGATGATGTTGTGATTACCGGTGTAGGCCGCTTTGAACCCGGGAATCCTGTCACCTTAACCAAGCATACCATAAAAGAGGATTTTTCCGCTCTGAATAAAGAAAAATGGGATGTTGAACTGGAGACATATGCTGCTCTGAGTGCCCAAGATCTTCATTCCGGCTATCTAAACCGGCTTTATACTAGCCGTGACTGTGAAGCTGGTCTGGTAAAAATGATGAGGGATAAATTTGAGGTAACTTACTTCTTTACTGACTGCCTTTGCATCAATCCTCCTAGCCCCCAAGGGTCGGTTTGTAGCCTTCGTCAAACCGGGACTTGAATATGATCCTCAACACTTTTGAAATCCATTAATATAGCCCCCAAGGGCCGGTTTAACTTAGCAAAATTAGACCGGGGCTCCAACAGAAAACTACCCTTAGAACATAATTTGAGCAAATAGCCATTAGCCCCCAAGTGCCAAGTTGAATACATGTATTGAGCTTGGGACTTTGCAATCTAGTAACTTTTGAAAACTGAAGGTTCATTAGCCCCAAGTATCAGGCATATAACTTTGTTATGTGGTTGATACTTCAATTTCTTGGACCGCTTGTTTAAAGCTAAATGCTGTCTGTATGCAGGCTGAGGTGAGAATCAAGGAGGACCGGATTGCTGATTTGCAGGAGGCCTTGAAAACTCAACAAGCTGAAACAAACAAGGCAAAGGAAGAATTAACCAGCGCCTTGAGCACCGCTGAACAGCTGAAGGAAGGCTTCAAGAAAGAGCGGGCTGATTGGGCCACTGAGAAGGCCGCTTTAACCAAAAGAGCGGAAAATGCTGAAGCTGCCCTTAAACCGGTGGCAGATGAACTGACGTCCATAAAGCGGCAAATACACTCCATGACCGCTGCGATCTTTGGTAAGCTCCTTTTAACTTTTGTGATAATTTGAACCTGCTGCAGCGTAAATCCGGTTTGAAACCGTCCCTATATTGTTGTAGGCACACGCATCGGGCACTTGGGAAACGATGTGCGGAAGAAACTGAAGGCTGCCTACACCTTAGTGGAACAATTATATACCGGAGCCCAGCGGATCATCACCACAGCCTCTCATAACAACCTGGCACCTTCTTTAATCCAGGACACTCTTAACATGTTGTCGATGCTTCCGGCCCGGATGGAGGAGCTGAAGAAATCTGCTGCTCGAACCGGAGCTATTAACGCCTTGATCCGGGCAAAGGCATGGGTGCCAGATTTTGACCCTGGGGAAGCATCTCAAGGCTATCCTAGCCTGAAGGAAGATGGCTCTGAATTCAACGAAGAGGATTTAAGGGCAATAAACCGTGCAGTGCGCCCTCTGGCTTGTCAGCTAGCTAAAGAGGCAGACTTGACGCATTATCAAGCACAATACAACGACCAGAACAAGCGAGTGCCTGCCCCAACTCTTGAAGCGGAGAATCTGATCCCTCCAATCCGTAAGCACACTTACGCTCTCTGATATTGAACCGTCTTCCTTGATACATGAAGAGGTTGTTTTCCAAGCTTTAATGGGAATCGACTGGACCACTGTTGATTTCCAGCCAATGGGTAGGGACGAAGAAGCTGAAGCGGATGATGACGAGGAGCAGGCCTAAACCGAGAGCCGGTTTGTATAGCTGTCCTTGGAATCTTTCCAAAATAACAAATGATCTTTATTCGGGCACCGTGATGCCTTGTAACAGGATAGTTAATACTTCTATCTTCAATATGCCTTCGTGCATAAGTACTGAAGCTTTTGTTCGAAAAAACCTCCATTCATATTTCCTGCCATGTCTTGGCATGAAGCTGGTTTAGCCAAGCTTTGAAGCGGAGGTTTTATAAACCATTACCGTCAACAAGGGGGGAGAAAACAGCTCCCGTATAGACCGTACTGGGTCAATATAAACCCCCTTGTTACTCCATGATGTTAACAGGAAAAAATAAAAATAAACCAGGCATACTTCTCCGGATTAAAGGTGTTTGTTGACATAAAAGGAATCCAACAAAAAGCTAAGAACAAACAAGCCATGAAAATACCATGGAAACCAAGGCAATGATAAAAACTGTTTGCAAAAATATGCTATACTGAGCTGACCAGATGGTATTACGATGGTCGGACAGGACCAAGCCCCCAATAGGAGTGACAATGATTCAAGTCAGCCAGGTCCCCAAATGATTCGTGGCATATATGCCAGATCAAGAGGCGTGGCAATGGTTCGGGTTCGACCAAGCCCCCAAGTGATTTTGTGGCCTTAGGCCGACCAAGAGGCGTGACTGGTTCAGACTTGACCATGTCCCCAAGTGATCTGGTGGCTGTCGCCCATCAAAAGGTGTCGCGTTGGTTCGGACACGACCAAGGCCCCCAGTGATGTATAAAAAGCAAATGCCAAGGGGTAAACCGGAGTCCGCTTTAAAAACAGAGCCACTCCATGTAACCACGCATGATAAGAAAGACAGAGACCCCGCTTTAGCTGAGGCTCCGGTTTTATTATATCAAAGATAATATATACACTGTCATGATATGTACATAGATAGAGCCGATGGCTCAAGTGTAGTAAGGCCGAAGATGAGCTATATTCCACGGCCTGTTAGTCTCCTCCTCTGATGTACGTGAGTCTTTATGCTCTCGAATATCAATCGGATAGTACGACCCGTTGTGCAGATTCTTGCTGACCACGAAAGGTCCCTCCCAAGGTGGGGATAACTTGTGTATATCTGTTTGGTCTTGGATGAGCCGAAGCACCAAATCTCCTTCTTGAAAAGTTCTGGTTCTAACCCGGCGATTGTGATAGCGACGAAGATCTTGTTGGTAAATCGCCGAACGGGCAGCTGCTATATCACGCTCCTCGTCCAATAGGTCCAAAGCGTCTTGCCGTGCTGTCTCATTGTCCGCTTTGACATAAGCTGCCACCTGAGGCGAATCATGCCGGATATCACTAGGGAGAACTGCCTCTGCTTCGTAGACCATGAAAAATGGCGTGTATCCTGTGGATCGGTTTGGCGTAGTATTGATACTCCATAGCACAGATGGTAGCTCTTCAACCCAACATCCTGGTGTTCTTTGCAATGGGACCATAAGCCGGGGTTTGATGCCTCGCAAGATCTCTTGATTAGCTCGTTCTGCCTGTCCATTGGGCTGGGGGTGTGCCACTGATGACACGTCAAGCCGGATATGCTCTCGTTCACAGAACTCCTTCATCGCGCCCTTAGATAAATTGGTACCATTGGCAGTAATGATACTGTGTGGAAAGCCAAACCGGAAAATCACCTTTTTGATGAACTGCACCGCTGTTGCTGCATCACACTTGCTGATAGGCTCCGCTTCAACCCACTTGGTAAATTTGTCAACTACCACCAAAAGGTGGGTTTTCTTATCCTTGGATCTTTTAAAAGGTCCGACCATATCCAGCCCCCAAGTTGCAAATGGCCATGTTATTGGGATCATCCTCAATTCTTGAGCCGGCACATGAGCACGCCTTGAAAATTTCTGACATCCATCACACCGTTTAACCAAGTCCTCCGCGTCAGCGTGCGCTGTCAACCAGTAGAACCCGTGACGAAACGCCTTTGCCACCAGAGACTTTGAACCGGCGTGGTGTCCACAATCCCCTTCATGGATTTCTCTTAAGATTTCACAGCCTTCCTCAGGAGAAATACAACGTTGAAACGGCCCTGATACACTGCGACGATGCAATTCACCATTGACAATCGTCATAGACTTGGATCGCCGGACTATTTGCCTGGCTAGAATCTCATCCTCTGGTAACTCCCCCCGGTTCATGTACATAAGATAAGGAACTGTCCAATCCGGAATAGCATGCAATGCTGCCACCAATTGAGCCTCCGGATCAGGAATAGCCAAATCCGCTTCACCTGGGAGCTTGACTGACGGGTTGTGCAGCACGTCCATAAAGATATTAGGCGGGACCGGTTTGCGCTGAGAGCCCAAACGGCTTAAAGCATCCGCCGCTTCATTCTTCCGACGGTCCACATGATCCACTTGATAACCCTGGAAGCAACCCGCAATATTATCCACTTCCCGACGATATGCAGTCATGAGCGGGTCCCTAGAATCCCAAGTGCCAGACACCTGTTGAACCACGAGATCCGAGTCACCGAAGCACTTAACCCGGCTTAAGTTCATCTCTTTAGCCATCCGGAGACCATGGAGCAAGGCTTCATACTCAGCTGCATTATTAGTGCAAGGGAACATTAAGCGGAGAACATAACAAAACTTATCGCCTCGTGGGGAAGTTAACACGACTCCAGCCCCCGAGCCTTCCAGTTGCCTGGATCCATCAAAATGAATAGTCCAATATGTGTGATCCGGCTTCTCCTCTGGTGCTTGTAGCTCCGTCCAGTCATTGATGAAATCAACAAGTGCTTGAGACTTCACCGCCGTCCGAGGCACATACTTCAGTCCGTGTGGCCCAAGCTCTATAGCCCACTTGGCAATCCGGCCAGTCGCCTCCCGGTTCTGTATGATATCACCCAAGGGAGCTGAACTGACCACTGTGATGGGGTGCCCTTGAAAATACTGCTTCAACTTCCGACTGGCCATGAAAACACCATAGACCAGCTTCTGCCAATGCGGATACCTTTGCTTGGATTCAATAAGCACCTCGCTGATATAATAAACCGGCCGCTGAACCGGATATTCCTTGCCTGCCTCCTTGCGTTCCACCACAATAGCCACGCTAACTGCCCGAGCATTGGCTGCTACATATAATAATAGTGGCTCCTTGTCGACCGGAGCTGCAAGAACAGGCGGATTGGCTAACTGCCGCTTCAAGTCCTCAAATGCTTCATCAGCAGCCGGACTCCAAATGAAATGGTTTGTCTTCCTCAGCATTTGGTACAAAGGAATGGCCTTCTCTCCGAGGCGGCTGATAAACCGGCTTAGTGCGGCGATCCGGCCCGCCAAACGCTGAACATCATTGATGCACTTCGGTTTAGCCAGGGAGGTGATAGCTGTAATCTTCTCCGGATTAGCCTCAATTCCTCTATTAGACACCAGGAAACCCAGTAACTTGCCTGCCGGAACACCAAAGACACACTTGGCCGGATTAAGCATCATCTTGTAAACCCGCAAGTTGTCAAAGGTTTCCTTCAAGTCATCCACCAGCGTCTCCTTCTGCCTTGACTTTACTACAATATCATCCACATAGGCGTGCACATTGCGGCCGATATGTTTAAGCAGGCAATTCTGTACACACCGTTGATAGGTGGCTTGGGCACTCTTGAGTCCAAAGGGCATAGATACATAGCAGAAGGCTCCAAAGGGAGTAATAAACGTTGTTTTCTCCTGGTCCTTAACCGCCATTTTGATCTGATGATATCCAGAGTATGCATCCAAAAAACTCAAACGCTCACAACCCGCCGTGGCATCAATGATCTGGTCAATGCGGGGGAGGGCAAAAGGATCCGCTGGACAGGCCCTGTTAAGATCTGTGTAATCCACACACATACGCCAAGTACCATTTTTCTTCAGAACCAGCACCGGATTAGCAAGCCACTCTGGATGGAACACCTCAATGATAAAGCCAGCTGCCAAAAGCCTGGCCACTTCCTCTCCAATGGCCTTTCGCCTTTCTTCGTTAAACCGGCGGAGGAATTGTTTCACCGGTTTATACCTAGGATCCACATTAATAGTGTGCTCAGCGAGTTCCCTCGGTACACCTGGCATGTCGGATGGTTTCCATGCGAAGATGTCCCGATTCTCACGGATGAACTCGACGAGCGCGCTTTCCTATTTGGGATCCAAATTGGCACTGACAGTGAACTTCTTAGATGAATCGCAGGGCACGAAGTCAACAAGCTTGGTCTCAGCTGCCGATTTGAACTTCAGATCTGAATCATGCTCCGTAGTCGGCTTCTTCAAAGGAGTCATATCCGCCGGATCAACATTGTCCTTATAGTACTTCAACTCCTCCGTGGCACAGACCGACTCTGCATAAGCCGCATCACCTTCCTCACATTCCAAAGCGACCCTACGGCTCCCATGAACCGTTATTGTCCCCTTGTAACCCGGCATCTTGAGCTGCAAGTAGATATAACAAGGCCGCGCCATGAACTTGGCGTAAGCCGGCCGGCCAAACAAGGCATGATATGGGCTCCGAATCTTCACCACCTCAAATGTTAGTTTTTCCGACCGGGAGTCGTGCTCGTCCCCAAAAGCCACGTCCAGGGCTATCTTACCAACAGGATATGCAGATTTGCC
The DNA here is from genome assembly GCF_002162155.2 of Triticum dicoccoides. NCBI lineage: Eukaryota > Viridiplantae > Streptophyta > Magnoliopsida > Poales > Poaceae > Triticum > Triticum dicoccoides. The sequence goes on from NC_041380.1 coordinate 180,201,834, forward strand.
AGGCACCACCCCATGGAACACCGTATTAGACGGTCTGAGATCTTTGTCTGTTAAACCCATGCGGCGGAATGTCTCATAGTACAGTATGTTAATACTGCTTCCTCCATCCATGAGTACCTTGGTGAATTTATAACCCCCCACCTGAGGGTCTACCACTAATGCTAGCTGGCCCGGATTATCAACCCGGGGCGGGTGATCCTCTCTGCTCCACACGATAGGCTGCTCCGACCAGCGCAAGTAACGTGGTAAGGTCGGTTCAACAGAATTCACCGCTCGCTTGTGGAGTTTTCGGTCGCGTTTATCCAAGCTAGTTGTGAAAACATGATATTGCCCATTGTTCAACTGTTTTGGCTGGCTCTGATAACCCGACTGCTGCTGCTGCTGCTGCTGGCCGTTCTGATTATTCTGGTGAGTGTGACCGCCCTGATTGCGACCTCAACCGGAAGCTCCATCGTGATCCGGCCCATGAAAACCGGATCCTGAACCGCCACCTGACCCGTGATCATACCGGAAGGCATTAGAGTTTTTAAACTCCTGCATGATATAACAATCCTTCCAAAGATGGTTAGCCGGCGCCTCCTTCGTCCCGTGCTTCGGGCAAGGCTGATTCAGCAAATAACTCAAGCGGCTTGCGTTAGGATTGGGAGCCCCATTACGATTTGTCGCTTTACCTCTGCGCCGCTGCCCCCTGACCTGTGCATTAGTGTTGGCCACAAAGTCCATGCTGCCATCCGCCTTGCGCTTGCCTCCGTTTCCATGACCCGCCGGTTTGTACTGCTGCTGTTTGGAGTTGTTATTCTTCCTTCCCTTCCCTGCTTCATCATCATCAGTCTCGGGATCCTTGGTACTGTCTGAATCAGCATACTTCACTAGAGCGGCCATGAGGGTTCCCATGTCATTACAGAACCGCTTCATGCGTCCCAATTTCAATTTGAAAGGCTCAAACCGGCAGTTGCCTTCCAGGGTTAAGATCGCAGAGTCGGCATTAATCCTGTCGGACGAGTGCAAAATTTCCGAAACGCGACGCACCCAATGGGTCGTTGATTCTCCTTCCCCCTGGACACAAGCCGCCAGGTCTACTATGGACTTGGGCTGCTTACACGTATCCTTGAAATTCTGGATAAACCGGGCCCGCAATTGGGCCCATGAGCCGACAGAATTGGGCGGTAGGCTCTTCAACCAGGTACGAGCCGTGCCTTCAAGCATCATGGTGAAGTATTTTGCACACGCGGTCTCATCCACGTCTAACATTTCCATGGCCATCTCATAACTCTCTATCCACGCTTCAGGGGATAAATTAGCGGTGTAATTCGGCACCTTGCGTGGACCCTTGAAATCTTTGGGCAGGCACACATTGCGTAAAGCGGGGATTAAACAAGGCACTCCCAAAGCGGATGCGACTCCTGGTCCGGCGAAGGTGGTAGGGCGAACCGGTGTAAGTTGACCCGCATCATCCTGTGCTGCTAACTCGGCCTCCCTCCGTGCCCGGGCCCGGTCCACCACATCCTGAGCATTGCGAACACCACCTGCCAGGTTATTGCCACAGGCCGCTTCACGGCCTCGCGCATTGCTCGATATGGCCGGTTCATCCAAGCGCCTGCTATAGCTCCGGCTCGGACGGGGCGTAGAGTGAATCCGATCACGGCTGTATGAATATGCTTCCTGCTGAATCAGCGCGGTCCGGAGAAGCTCCTTAACCCGGCGCGTCTCTATCGCTTGCGGAGAGTCCCCTTCAACGGGGATATCCTCTAATCGCGCGGCAGCTGCAACAAGGTTGTCCATAGGATTAGAATAATGATCTGGGGGCGTCTGGACCGGCGGAAGAATCACAATGTTCTGCTGAGGAGGTTCCATCAGGCGAGGTTGGATCGTCCCCCTGGTCCTGGTGCCTCAATCCGGTTTGTCTCCGGGTGCTGCGGCGGATTACTGGGTCCAGCTCCTGGAGTGTGAAAGAGATTCCGAGGATCAAACCCTAACGGCAGGCGTGATCTGTGCTTCCGCTTTAAGACCTCCTGTGATGCGTTCTGGTCAAGCATGAGCTTATAAGCCTGGGCGTCCAAAGCGGCCCGCTCTGCGGCCATCCTGTCTTTTTCTGCGGCCAGATCCGCTTTGGCTTGCACGATCTGCTCTCTCACCTTTGCAATTTCTGCATTATGGGCCTCCTGATCCGCCGGATTGTCCTCTGCCATAAGCGCGGCTAGTGCATCAAACAGATCAGATAGAACTTGAACCGGCGGGCGCACAAGGCCTCCTGCCCCTGCTGATCCGGAGAGCATCGCTGCGGCGGTCGAAGAGTGATTCGCCGCCTGTGTGCCGGCCATGAATATTCCAACCCGGTTGACCTGGCCTGGGGGGTCCGGAATACTGTCGCCATCGGAACAGCCCCTAACCTGGTCGTCTTGTAACTGGTATAGTGATTCGGTCTCTCTGGTCGAGGACTCGTCGCCGGAATAGACGACGGTCTCGCTACCGTGTTCTGACTCGTCCTCACGCCCTCCTCCATGGATGACTCCAACGAAGGCACGCTTCACGGCCGGTTTAGCCTGGGTAGATCTCGCACGCTGAGCCATCTCGACGAGGTCGATGCAGATGTTCGGCTCAGGCCCCGGCTCACCGGTCTTGCCGATGAAAATGTGTATGCCACCAAAGGGGACCCGGTACCCGTACTCAATCGAATCGGCCTTGGGACCCCATCCTGCGTCGTCGATGTAGATCTTGCCACGACGACTCTTGGTCATCTGGCCCACAGCATAGCCTTCGAGTCCTTTGAGCTTGCCCTCCAAGATCGTCAAACCATCGTGCGACAGCCCCACGGTGGGCGCCAACTGTCATGGATTTGTCACGGCAGATGTCCTAGCGAAAGGACTTAGTCATGGAGCCACCGCTACGAGTTTACTTGAAGGGGTTAAAGCGGACACAAAGACACGAGGGTTTTATACTAGTTCGGCCCCTTCGATGAAGGTAAAAGCCTACGTCTAGTTGCGATGGAATTGATGTGGTCTCGATGGCTAGGGAGCAAACAAGCTTCGCCTAGACTCGAGTTGTCGTTCTCCCCCTGAACCGCCGTCGGGTCGTCCCCTTATATACACGGGTGACGCCCGTCGGTCCATAGAGTCCCAACCGGTCCATACTCGTATCCCGGTTGGTATCTCTCTGTTCCTAACTTACAATACAAGTTGCACATCAGGCCGGTTTACGGCTACAGGTTCTAAACCGGCTACAGGCCTTGGGCCTTCATCTGTTCATACCACTAATGAAGTTATCCCGGCCCAAGCAGGCCGGTTCACGCCTAGTGGTAATATCCCCAACAGTAACCATAGAGCTTTCCACCAGCCAAATATGCATATAGTATAGTTGTTGCATTCCATTACTCTCTATGTGTTACCTTGACAGCATATTCCATGTGCTGACCCGTTTTCGGGCTGCAACGTTAATGTTGCAGACTTTTCAGACGACGATTAAGGAGTTTTTAGGTCGTGGTTCTATACTCAGTGATGCCGTTGGAGTTGATGGACTCACTTATCTTCCAAGCCTTCCGCTGTTATCGCAATTAGATGGCCTTAAGCCATATTTATTGTAATAAGTTCTCTTTTGAGACACTCGATGTAATAAGTGTGTGATTGCTACTCTGCTATAAATCCTCCGAGTACTGTGTGGTGTCAGCATTACTGATCCAGGGATGACACCGGAGCACAGAGATCAGACTGTTTGAGGTCTGATCGCTACAGAGATGGTATCAGAGCACAGCTGACTGTAGGACACGACCACTAAGCTAAAGACCTAGATCACTACTCACTCTCTTCTCTTCTGACCTCTCATCTTTTCTACTCTTTAGGATGGCGGATGCAAGGAACAAGTTCACCAACCGGATGAAGATACACCCTTTGGATGCCACTTGAAGGAAGTCACTAGATACCTGAACATAGGAGTACCAAGCTTCACGGGAACCTACAACGCCACTTTACCTGAAGAAGAGCGCTGGATGATTCAAGTTCAAATCCCAGGAAGGACGTTCATGCCAGTCACTGAGCCCATAGAGTTTTCTTTTGATGCACCAACTTGGAGTCTAGGAAAGAGTATGGCAGCTCACATCGCCATGGGACTCATTAGAGAAGTCTACCGCAAGGATCTTAAGGATACTATATACCAGATTTGTGGGCGCCGAGATGAACACTGGGAGATGATTAACACCAGGAAAGATAGATCAATTGCAACTTTTATTCAGGAGTTAAATCAGCACATTCGACGACATGAGAATCAGATGTGTGCCGACAAGATAGATCTGAAGAAGGCTAAGACTAGAATCAAGGAACTGGAGGAAGAACTCAAGGCTACACGCGAAGGTTATGAAGAAGAAATTGAAGTATTGGTGGATAAGAATGCCGACCTAACTATGAAGCTAGCAGTATTTATGGGAGGCCCGACACCAGTAGATGAAGACGAAGAACCCAAGGAGATTAGCCCGGAAGACTACATCATCATTGATGGCACCGACTCGGAACAAGATAGTAGCAATGATGATTATGTTGATGAAGCAGGAGCAGATATCATGGAGTCTACAACCGTAGAATATTTCTAGTAGACCACCTCATCAGTAGTAGTAGTCCACCATGTAAATATAGTAGTCCGAGCACTTTGCGATAGTTAGATCGATTGTATGCCGTTGTTTGTTTGAATGAAGTGAATTGTTTGCTTTTGCCTCATGTGCATATGGGTAGTGTTTTCTCTTTAGACCCCATCTATTCTTATATCTCATCTTTTCTAAACCCTCAGATGCCTCCGAGACGTGACCCCGGATTTGCCTTTCCGCCGGAGCTCACCCGGTTGATCCAGCAGCAGAACACCTTGATGCAGTTGCTAGTCCAGAATTAGAATCAGGGGAACAACAACAACAACCCACCACCACCACCACCTGTTGACCACTTAGCCCGCTTTCTTAGGCTGAATCCGCCGGTGTTTTCCAGTAGCACCGAGCCAATAGTAGCAGATGATTGGCTCCGCAAGACAGCTAGGGAGTTGACCACAGCAGGATGCACAGATGCGGAGAAGGTTAAGTTTGCCGCACATCAGTTAGAAGGACCCGCAGCATCATGGTGGGAGAATTTCACAGCCACCTTTCCAGTCGAAATTGTCACATGGGACCAGTTTCAGCAGGCTTTCTGTACTGCCCATGTTTCAGCAGGAGCAATGGCCATGAAGAAGCATGAGTTTCGTAACTTGCGCCAAGGAGGACGGACTGTTGGCCAGTATGTGGAGGAGTTTAGTAAGCTAGCACGTTATGCCCCAGACGATGTTGCTACGGATGCAGCTAAGCAGGAGAAGTTCCTGGAAGGACTGAATGATGAGTTGAGTATGCATATGATGGTAGCCACCTTCAACAACTACCAGGAGTTGGTAGACCGTGCTCTTATGATTGAAGGGAAGCAGCAGCACATTGAGCACGGTATCTTTTAGAGCACGGTGGTGGATTTGTTTTATAGAAACTATTGATCTCTCATGCTTCACTTAGACTATTTTGAGAGTCTTAAATAGCATGGTAATTTGCTTAAATAATCCTATTATGCTAGGTATTCAAGATTAGTAAAAATCTTCTTATGAGTGTTTTGAATACTAAGAGAAGTTTGATGCTTGATGATTGTTTTGAGATATGGAGGTAATAATATCAAAGTCGTGCTAGTTGAGTAGTTGTGAATTTGAGAAATGCTTGTGTTGAAGTTTGCAAGTCCCGTAGCTTGCACGTATGGTAAACGTTATGTAACAAATTTGAAACATGAGGTGTTCTTTGATTGTCCTCCTTATGAGTGGCGGTCGGGGACGAGCGATGGTCTTCTCCTACCAATATATCCCCCTAGGAGCATGCGCGTAGTGCTAGGTTTTTTATGACTTGTAGATTTTTGCAATAAGTATGTGAGTTCTTTATGACTAATGTTTGAGTCCATGGATTATACGCACTCTCACCCTTCCATCATTGCTAGCCTCTTCGGTACCGTGCATTGCCCTTTCTCACATTGAGAGTTGGTGCAAACTTCGCCGGTGCATCCAAACCCTGTGATATGATACGCTCTTTCACACATAAACTGATGAGGACATCAATACCATTGTTACACCCACATCCCCTATTGTTGTACATACTGGACCAATTACTAGAGCTCGCGCACGCCAATTGAATTATCAGGTACTTTCGTTTCTTGGTAACTATTCTAATGTTCATGAGAATATGATGCTGCCTAAATTGGATACATTTGTTTTTCTTACAAATGAAGGGCCTAGCTTGGACAAGAAAGATGAACCTTGGAGCAAGTTCAAGCATGGAGATGATGGCATGCGCAAGGGGAACAAGAACGGAGTTACAAGTGATGATTCCAGGACTCTGAAGCCACCATAATGAGTGCATGAAGCATGGGACAAAATACACAAGATGCCACTTCATAAATTTCGTCCACAGGCTATTTTAGGTGCTGCGTCACCTTATTATTGGGCCAGGCCCATGTATTTTCGAAGTACTTAAGTATAGGTTGTTTTTAGAGTCCGTATGTGTGGGGAAACAAGAGTTAGGGTTGGTTTCGGACCCCTCCACCAAGGGTCGCGAAATTCCCCCTCTCTCCTCCATATATACAGCCCTTAGGGCATCGTTTAGACTTTGGGTTTTGTTTAGATTAAAAGTTCTCCATAGCTGCAACTTCGCATACTTCGTTTGTGTCCAACGACCAGACCAAGACGTCACAGAACCCCACCTTGATCAATAAAGCTTTCATCTTATATTCGCAATATCCAGATCGCAATCTCAGTTTCTTGCTTGTTCTTCGTTTGCTCGCAGGAAACAGGCCCTCGTGGTCAGGTTGATCGTGCTCCGGCGTGGTCAATAACCCCTCGGAGTTGGTTTAGCGATTGCTAAGGCACGACGTCCTCGCACGTTCGTAGTCGGATCGTCAAAGTCGACTTCCTCTAAAACGATAGCCACTATCTCATTGAAAGACGGGACACCTTTGCCTCATCAAGTGGTATCAGATTTCCAGGTTGCTCGGTGAGATTTTACAGTTTTTCGTAGTTTAGATCGAGTCTATTCTTCGTACCTATAGTCCACAAAAAAGCCAAAAAAATTTAGGGTTGGTTCATCCTATCTGAACCAATCTGAGCCTTTGCATAATCTTTTCTGTATTTGCTTGTTGAATTTGTGGTTGCATCGTCGTGTCAAGTTGCTGGTCTTAGCGTCTAGTCCTTTAGAGTTTCGAGTTCTGTTCACAGGTTGTCACGTCGCCGCTGCCATATACCACCACCACACCAACTTCATCATCGCTGCCATATTCACCACCACATATTCACCATCAATCCGAGTCCATATACGCCACCACATATCCGCCGCCATCACGCCAATCCGAGTCCACCTGCAACATCTATCCACCACTAGTCCGATTTCCACCAGATTCATCACCGCCACCAGTCCGAGATTCCACCAGATTCATCTCCGCCACCAGTCCTAGTCCGAGTCCAGTAATTGTTTCATTGTTTTTGATTTCCGGATCACGCGATACTTCGAGTCGTGACAGAATAGGACTCCTGAGATTCCGAGCTACCCGCAGAAGAAAAATAGTTCCGAACTCAAAAAAAGAGGAAAAAAGTGCAAAAAATTTGTAGACTTTTTCGAAAAAAATTGTTGCAGAGCAAAAAAAAGAGGAAAAAAGTGCAAAAAAAAGTGGAAAAAAAGAAAAAAAATTCAGAGAGTGCTCCTCCCTTGTTTACGTGCAGCGCCGTGATTTTGTTAGTGTTCTAGGCTCGCGTCTCTAGCACGGTCTAGCCTAGGACCAGCACAGTACCATCGTTGAGCATTTATTCAACATTGCATCTCTGAATTGATTATTGCTGACCCTTTTTGCTACCATATTATAAGCCTTCCCAGCTCCACATACATCTACGTCGTGCGTTTGACTCTCCCTGGTAATCGCTCTATCCAAGCTTTGAGAGTTTTGACTACGACGGTTGCTGATCACCGCCTGCTGCTGGGTAAGAACTGGTAAGAATCTGAGATTTGCTTGACGGATTTGTGACATCCACCACCACCTCTTGTTAGTAGTCTGTAGGATCATATTCTTATGTGTTTCTATTGCTGCAAACCATGGAAGGATCACAAGCCGACGAGAGTGACTGGGAGGACCTGACGAATAAGGAGTTGCATGATAAATTTCAACAAATGATGAGTGGACAGGTGCAAGATGTGCTAAACAGATTTGACGAGGCCATGGAGAAGATAGATGGCATGGAGAAGATGTTCGAAACAAAGCTCGATAACAAGTTTAATGAATTGCTCGCACGTCTTCCACCACCACCACCGGCTGCCCCTAATGCACCTCTGCAACAACAACAACAATAACAACAACAACAACAACAACAACAACAACAACAACAACGCCACTTTCCAAATCAAGTGGGACGAGCACAGCGCGTTCCCATTGACCCTGGGCAAACTTCTGGTGCCGTTGTTGATGCTTCTGCCGCTCCTGCTGCTACTGCAGAGGTGGAGGACCATTACGAGGATGAGGTTGACCAAAATCAGAACTACGTGCCACCACCAGCACCACCACCACCAGGTTGTCCTCATGCGTATCATCGCAACGGTAGGGCTGCACCACCACCTGAGGTACATGACCATCTTCCTAAACTAAAATTGAATATTCCACCATTTGAGGGTAGATATGTTCCTGATATATATCTTACTTGGGAGTTAGAAACTGAACAACGATTTACATGTTTACAATATCCTGAGGAGAGACGTGTTCTTGCTGCTGTTTGTGCTTTCACTAGCTTTGTATGTGTTTGGTGGTCTGAACATTGTAGATTATATCCTATTCCAGCTACTTGGGCTGCTTTGAAAACTGCTATGCGTACTCGTTGGGTTCCACCATATTATCAACGTGAATTGCTTCAGAAATTGCAGCGTTTAAGACAAGGAAAAAATTCTGTAGAAGAATATTATCAGGAATTACAAACTGGCATGATTAGATGTGGTATTGTTGAGGAGAATGAAGCTATGCTTGCACGATTTATGGGTGGATTAAATAGAAAGATTCAGACCATTCTAGAGTATAAGGAGTATACTAATATCACTCGTTTATTCCATCTTGCTTGTAAAGCTGAACGTGAAGTGCAGGATCGACAGACATTGGCGCGAACTAACTTTTCTGCAGGTCGATCTTCATCAAGGACACCACGTGCATCCTCTACTTCCACTCCACCAGCACCTCCATCAGGAGCCACCTCCAGCCGTGATACAAGAAAGTAGGCACAACCACCACTATCTGCCAAGAGCACACCTACTGGACCTGCGCAGAGCCCTTCTTCTTCCATGGCATCAACAGGGCACACAAGAGATATTATTTGTCGTCGTTGTAAGGGAAGAGGACATTTTGCGAGAGAATGCCAATCTCAGCATGTGATGATTGCTACTGAGGATGGTGGGTATGAGTCCGCTAGTGACTATGATGAGGAGACTTTGGCTCTTATTACACGTGAAGAACACGATGGAGAGGATTCTGATCATGAGACGCAATACATGGCTGCTGAAGATGCTGACAGGTATGAATGTTTAGTTGCTCAATGTGTTTTGAGTGTGCAGGTCACACAAGCTAAGCAAAATCAGAGGCATAATTTGTTCCATACAAAGGGAGTTGTGAAGGAACGTTCTGTTCGCGTCATCATAGATGGAGGGAGCAGCAACAACTTGGCTAGCATGGAGATGGTGGAGAAGCTATCTCTCACCACAAGACCACATCCACATCCTTACTACATCCAATGGTTCAACAACAGCGGCAAGGTTAAGGTAACACGTACTGTTCGTGTGCATTTTAGTATCGCTACATATGTTGATTATGTTGATTGTGATGTGGTACCTATGCAAGCATGTTCCTTATTACTTGGTAGACCATGGCAATTTGATAAAAATTCTGTACACCATGGTAGAAACAATCAGTATACTATTGTTCATAAGGATAAAAATATTACTTTGTTTCCTATGACTCCTCATTCTATTTTGAAAGATGATATTAATAGAGCTAATAAAGAAAAACAGGAGAACAATAAGAGTGAAAATCAGATTGTGGTAAAAGAATTTGAGCAATAAATGAAGCCTAATAATAGACCATCTAGTGTTGCTTCTGAAATTAAATTGAAAAGTGCATGTTTACTTGCCACCAAATCTGATATTGATGATCTAGATTTTAGCAAATCTGTTTTCTATGCTTTTGTGTGCAAAGAGGCATTATTTTCATTCGAGGACGTGCCTTCCTCTTTGCCTCCTGCTGTCACTAACATTTTGTAGGAGTTCGCTGACGTCTTTCCACAAGACGTGCCACCGGGATTACCACCTATTCGAGGGATTGAGCATCAAATTGACTTAATTCCCGGTGCATCATTACCCAACCGTGCGCCATACCGTACCAATCCAGAGGAGACGAAGGAGATTATGCGTCAAGTACAGGAGCTGCTTGACAAAGGTTATATACGTGAGTCCCTTAGTCCTTGTGTTGTTCCTATCATTTTAGTGCCAAAAAAGGATGGTACATCGCGTATGTGTGTTGATTGTAGAGGCATTAATAATATTACTATTCGTTATCGTCATCCTATTCCTAGGCTAGACGATATGCTTGATGAATTGAGTGGCTCTACAATATTCTCCAAAGTTGATTTGCGTAGTGGATACCATCAAATTCGTATGAAATTGGGAGATGAATGGAAAACGACATTTAAAACTAAGTTTGGTTTATATGAGTGGTTAGTCATGCCTTTTGGGTTAACTAATGCACCTAGTACTTTCATGAGACTAATGAATGAAGTTTTACATGCTTTCGTTGGACGATTTGTGGTAGTCTATTTTGATGATATACTGATTTATAGCAAATCTTTGGAGGAACATTTGGAACATTTACGTGCTATTTTTACTGCTCTACGTGATGCACGTTTGTTTGGTAACCTTGGAAAGTGCACATTTTGCACCGACCGAGTATCTTTTCTTGGCTATGTTGTTACTCCACAGGGAATTGAAGTTGATAAAGCCAAGATTGAAGCTATTGAGAGTTGGCCGCAGCCCAACACGGTCACACAAGTGAGGAGTTTCCATGGCCTCGCTGGTTTCTATAGGCGTTTTGTGAGAGATTTCAGCACCATTGCTGCACCTCTCAATGAGCTTACAAAGAAGGATGTGCCTTTTGTTTGGGGTACCGCACAGGAAGAAGCCTTCACGGTATTGAAAGATAAGTTGACACAAGCTCCTTTACTCCAACTTCCTGATTTTAATAAGACTTTTGAGCTTGAATGTGATGCTAGTGGAATTGGATTAGGAGGTGTGTTATTACAATATGGCAAACCTGTTGCATACTTTTCTGAAAAATTGGGTGGGCCTAGTCTGAACTATTCCACTTATGACAAAGAATTATATGCTCTTGTTCGGACCTTAGAAACATGGCAACATTATTTATGGCCCAAGGAATTTGTTATACATTCTTATCATGAATCTTTGAAACACATTAAAAGTCAAGCAAAACTGAACCGTAGACATGCTAAATGGGTTGAATTCATTGAGACTTTTCCTTATGTCATTAAACACAAGAAGGGTAAAGAAAATGTTATTGCTGATGCATTGTCTCGTCGTTATACTATGCTTTCACAACTTGACTTTAAAATATTTGGTTTGGAGACCATCAAAGATCAATATGTGCATGATGCTGAATTTAAAGATGTATTACAGAATTGTAAGGAAGGGAGAACTTGGAACAAGTTCGTTCATAATGATGGATTTGTGTTTCGTGCTAACAAGCTATGCATTCCAGCTAGCTCTGTTCGTCTTTTGTTGTTGCAGGAGGCGCATGGATGAGGATTAATGGGACACTTTGGCGTCAAGAAGACGGAGGATATACTTGCTACACATTTCTTTTGGCCAAAGATGAGACGGGATGTTGAGTGTTTTGTTGCTCGCTGCACTACATGTCAAAAGCTAAGTCACGACTCAATCCTCATGGTTTATATATGCCTTTACCTGTACCTAGTGTTCCTTGGGAGGATATATCTATGGACTTTGTTTTAGGTTTACCTCGAACAAAGAAGGGGAGGGATAGCATGTTTGTTGTCGTGGATAGGTTCTCGAAAATGGCACACTTTATACCATGTCATAAAAGCGATGATGCTGTTAATGTTGCTGATTTGTTCTTTCGTGAAATTATTCGCTTGCATGGTGTGCCAAATACTATTGTTTAAGATCATGATACTAAATTTCTTAGCCACTTTTGGAGATTTTATGGGCTAAGTTGGGGACTAAACTGTTTTTTAGTACTACTTGTCACCCCCAAACTGATGGACAAACTGAAGTAGTCAATAGAACATTGTCTACTATGTTTAGGGCTGTTTTGAAGAATAACAAGAAAATGTGGGAAGAATGCTTGCCTCATATTGAATTTGCTTATAATCGTTCATTGCATTCTACTACTAAGATGTGCCCTTTTGAAATTGTGTATGGTTTCCTACCTCGTGCACCTATTGATTTGTTGCCTCTTCCATCTTCGGAGAAGGTTAATTTTGATGCTAAAGAACGTGTTTAATTGATTTTAAAAATGCATGAGTTAACTAAGGAAAACATTGAGCGTATGAATGCTAAATATAAACTTGCTGGAGATAAGGGTAGAAACATGTTGTGTTTGCACCTTGAGATCTTGTTTGGTTACATTTGCGTAAGGATAGATTTCCTAATTTTCGCAAATCAAAGCTAATGCCACGTGTTGATGGTCCTTTTAAGGTGTTAGAGAAAATAAATGATAATGCATATAAACTTGAGCTGCCTGCAGATTTTGGGGTTAGTCCCACTTTTAACATTGCAGATTTGAAGCCTTATTTGGGTGAGGACGATGAAATTTCATCGAGGACGACTTCATTTCAAGAAGGGGAGGATGATGAGGACATCAATACCATTGTTACACCGACAGCCCATGATGTTGTACATACTGGACCAATTACTAGAGCTCGCGCACGCCAATTGAATTATCAGGTACTTTGGTTTCTTGGTAATGATTCTAATGTTCATGTGAATATGATGCTGCCTAAGTTGGATACATTTGTTTTGCTTACAAATGAAGGGCCTAGCTTGGACAAGAAAGATGAACCTTGGAGCAAGTTCAAGCATGGAGATGATGGCATGCGCAAGGGGAACAAGAACAGAGTTACAAGTGATGATTCCAGGACTCTGAAGCCACCATAATGAGTGCATGAAGCATGGGACGAAATATACAAGATACCACTTCATAAATTTCGTCCAGAGGCTATTTTAGGTGTTGCGTCACCTTATTATTGGGCCAGGCCCATGTATTTTCGAAGTACTTAAGTATAGGCTGTTTTTAGAGTCCGTATGTGTGGGGAAACAAGAGTTAGGGTTGGTTTTGGACCCCTCCACCAAGGGCCACGAAATTCCCCCTCTCTCCTCCATATATACAGCCCTTAGGGCATCGTTTAGACTTTGGGTTTTGTTTAGATTAAAAGTTCACCATAGCTGCAACTTCGCGTACTTCGTTTGTGTCCAACGACCAGACCAAGACGTCACAGAACCCCACCTTGATCAATAAATCTTTCATCTTATATTCGCAATATCCAGATCGCAATCTCAGTTTCTTGCTTGTTCTTCGTTTGCTCGCAGGAAACAGGCCCTTGTGGTCAGGTTGATCGTGCTCCGGCGTGGTCAATAACCCCTCGGAGTTGGTTTAGCGATTGCTAAGGCGCGACGTCCTCGCACCTTCGTAGTCGGATCATGAAAGTCGACTTCTTCTAAAATGATAGCCACTATCTCATCGAAAGACGGGACACCTTTGCCTCTATCATAAACCTCCTTATATCTTCCTCAAAACAGCCACCATACCTACCTATTATGGCATTTCCATAGCCATTCCGAGATATATTGCCATGCAACTTTCCACCATTTCGTTTATCATGACACATTCATCATTGTCATATTGCTTAGCATGATCATGTAGTTGACATAGTATTTGTGGCAAAGCCACCATTCATAATTCTTTTATACATGTCACTCTTGGTTCATTGCATATCCCGGTACACCGCCGGAGGCATTCATATAGAGTCATCTTTTGTTCTAGCATCGAGTTGTAATCATTGAGTTGTAAATAAATAGAAGTGTGATGGTCATCATTTTCTAGAGCATTGTCCCAAGTGAGGAATTAAAAAAAGAGAGGCCCAAAAAATGAGAGAAAAAGAGAGAAGGGACAATGCTACTATCCTTTGCCACACTTGTGCTTCAAAGTAGCACCATAATATTCATGATAGAGAGTCTTTTGTTTTGTCACTTTCATATACTAGTGGGATTTTTTCATTATAGAACTTGGCTTGTATATTCCAACAATGGGCCTCCTCAAGTGCCTTAGGTCTTCGTGAGCAAGCAAGTTGGATGCACACCCACTTAGTTTCTTTTGTTGAGCTTTCATACATTTATAGCTCTAGTGCGTCTGTTGCATGGAAATCCCTACTCCTTGCATTAACATCAATCGATGGGCATCTCCATAGCCCATTGATTAGCCTTGTTGATGTGAGACTTTATCCTTTTTTGTCTTCTCCACATAATCCCCATCATCATATTCTATTCCACCCATACTGCTATGTCCATGGTTCGCGCTCATATATTGTGTGAAAGTTTATAGGTTTGAGATTACTAAAGTATGAAACAATTGCTTGGCTTGTCATCAGGGTTGTGCATGACGAGAGCATTATTGTGTGATGAAAATGGAGCATGACTAAACTATATGATTTTGTAGGGATGAACTTTCTTTGGCCATGTTATTTTGAGAAGACATAATTGCTTAGTTAGTATGCTTGAAGTATTATTACTTTCATGTCAATATGAACTTTTACCTTTAATCTTTCGGATCCGAATATTCATGTCACAATTAAGAAGAATTACATTGAAATTATGCCAAGTAGCATTCCACATCAAAAATTCTGTTTTTATCATTTACCTACTCGAGGACGAGCAGGAATTAAGCTTGGGGATGCTTGATACGTCTCCAACGTATCTATAATTTTTGATTGCTCCATGCTATATTATCTACTGTTTTGGACATTATTGGGCTTTATTATCCACTTTTATATTATTTTTGGGACTAACCTATTAACCAGAGGCCCAGCCCAGAATTGCAGTTTTTTTTGCCTATTTTAGGGTTTTGAAGAAAAGGAATATCAAACGGAGTCCAAACGGAATGAAACCTTCGGGAACGTGATTTTCTCACCGAACATGACCCAGGAGACTTGGACCCTACGTTAAGAAATAAAGGAGGAAGCCACGATGTAGGGGGGCGCACCTACCCCCCACCCCCCCCAGGCGCGCCCTCCACCCTCGTGGGCCCCTGTTGCTCCACCGACGTACTCCTTCCTCCTATATATCTACGTACCCCCAAACAATCAGATATAGAGCCAAAACCCTAATTCCACCACCGCAACTTTTTGTATCCATGAGATCCCATCTTAGGGCCTATTCCGAATCTCCGCCAGAGGGGGCATCCATCACGGAGGGCTTCTACATCAACACCATAGCATCTCCGATGAAGTGTGAGTAGTTTACCTCAGACCTTCGGGTCCATAGTTATTAGCTAGATGGCTTCTTCTCTCTTTTTGGATCTCAATACAATGTTCTCCCCCTCTCTTGTGGAGATCTATTTGATGTAATCTTCTTTTTGCGGTGTGTTTGTTGAGACAGATGAATTGTGGGTTTATGATCATGATTATCTATGAACAATATTTGAATCTTCTCTGAATTCTTTTATGTATGATTGGTTATCTTTGTAAGTCTCTTCGAATTATCTGTTTGGTTTGGCCTACTAGATTGATCTTTCTTGCAATGGGAGAAGTGCTTAGCTTTGGGTTCAATCTTGTGGTGTCCTTTCCCAGTGACAGTAGGGGCAGCAAGGCACGTATTGTATTGTTGCCATCAAGGATAACAAGATGGTTTTTTTTATCATATTGCATGAATTTATCCCTCTACATCATGTCATCTTGCTTAAAGCGTTACTCTCTTTTCATGAACTTAATACTCTAGATGCATGCTGGATAGCGGTCGATGGGTGGAGTAA
The DNA here is from genome assembly GCF_002162155.2 of Triticum dicoccoides. Taxonomy (NCBI): domain Eukaryota; kingdom Viridiplantae; phylum Streptophyta; class Magnoliopsida; order Poales; family Poaceae; genus Triticum; species Triticum dicoccoides. The sequence continues at coordinate 180,217,940 of NC_041380.1, forward strand.
TAGTAGTAGATGAAGGCAGGAGTCGGTCTACTTGTCTCGGACGTGATGCCTATATACATGATCATACCTAGATATTCTCATAACTATGCTCAATTCTGTCAATTGCTCAACAGTAATTCGTTCACCCACCGTAAAATACTTATTCTCTTGAGAGAAGCCACTAGTGAAACCTATGGCCCCGGGGTCTATCTTCATCATATTAATCTTCCAATACTAGTTATTTCCTTTGCTTTTATTTTACTTTGCATCTTTATCACAAAAATACCAAAAATATTATCTTATCATATCTATTAGATCTCACTCTCGTAAGTGGCCGTGAAGGGATTGACAACCCCTTTGCGTTGGTTGCGAGGAGTTATTTGTTTTGTGCAGGTACTAGGGACTTGCGTGCAGCCTCCTACTGGATTGATACCTTGGTTCTCAAAAACCAAGGGAAATACTTACGCTACTTTGTTGCATCATCCTTTCCTCTTCAAAGAAATCCAACGCAGTGCTCAAGAGGTAGCAAAATGTACCAAGGTGGTTCTTCAAGGAAGCAAGGACCGAGGCTCGCGATACATGAGCCGGACACTGAACTACCAAGGGAAGCTCAAGTGCGGCCTTGCGAATGGCCGTCAGAGGAGTTCATGGTCCAGGCAGGCATCAAGGATGAATTTGACGCATTTGTGCGTAACGCTGATCTTGAGAGCTTCGTGTCAGATAAGTGCCGGCAATACCTCTATCTAACTTATTCATTTGTGTGAAGGTTTAAATTTACATCCTCGCGCAATTCTCACACTGTTTTATTTGATCTGTATGATAAATCATATACCATGGACCTAGAAGATTTTAATATTGCTTGTAAACTCCCGCAGTGGGGCAATGTCAGTGAACCTCGCAAATCTGAATATAAAAGACTTTCTTGCTAGTATTAGTGTGGGGGAATCTAGGGAGATCACACAAGCTAACATAGGAAGCATTCGTTTCCCTTCCATACATTATTTTTCTCTCTTCGTTGGTATATGCATTAACGGCAAAGATGAGGCTTGTCACATGTGTGTTCTAGATCTTAGTGTCCTCAAGAGTGCGGTATTAGGTGATAAACAATATAACTTGGGGGCCATTGCTGCATGTAGGTTGCATCACAATAGCATTAGTGGAGATTTGTTTGGTGGAATTTATGCAACTCATGTAGCTAACTATCTTGATATACACATACGTGGAAATGATATTGAGTTACCTCCTGCTTACCTAGATTATAATGCCATGGTTCGCCATCAGTTTGTTGAGAGGAATGAACAATTCCTCCAGTACAGACTAATATTGGACAGATGACGCACCGTCCATGTTGCTCTCCCTGCTCCTACTTTCTTTGACTTTCAGGCAAAAGGAGATATGTTATAACCAGGGAGGAGGCGAATGAGTACGAGAGGAGGATGGAGGCAGCTCGCCTCCAAGCTATAGCTCGTCAGGCAGTAGCTGCTGCATCTCAGTACGACCCCAGCTACAACTTTGGATATCCACCAGGCCACTGGTGGCCCTAGACCAACTTAGGCCAAAATCCTAAGCTTGGGGGAGTACATATTTCTCACCGACATTACATTCATGTTCACACACTCATGCCAGTTGTTGGTGCTTATACTTTTTCATTGTACTACCCATGCTAGTTTATTTTCTTTTCCGGCATTCTTCTTGTGTGTTTGAAAAACCTTAAGAAACCCAAAAAAATTAGTTGTAGCTTTTAGCTAGTCTACTTTCCATGCCTGTAGTAGTAATAATTAAAAAGAAAACCCGAAAAGATTTCTCATTCTTCTTTTGCTTGTTGGGAGCTTTCCCGTGTAAATAGTTTTGTTTCTTTTCTTTTCTTTGGGGGTCAAGAGGAGAAAACCATGATGAAAATGTTGAGTGGATCTCATATGCATTGTTGTTGATCGAACAAAGAGCCCATATTTCCTTGTCTTCTCGTGTGTATTGAATGCTTGCAGATTCCAGCTTTGTTCAGTGCATGTGCACTATTATTATTATCCCCACCATTCGGTCATGCAAGTGAAAGGCAATAATGATGATATATGATGAACTGATTGAGATGAGAAAAGCTGGTATGAACTCGACCTATATTGTTTTTGTAAATATGATTAGTTCGTCGTTCCTGATTCAGCCTATTATGAATGAAACATGTTTGCAATGACAGTTAGAGATTATAGTTGCTCATGCCATGCTTAATCAGCTAGGAGTTTATAATGGTTTACCTTGCGTGCCAACATGCTATTAAAATGGTTGTGATGTGGTATGATAGGGTGGTATCCTCCTTTGAACGATTCGAGTGGCTTGACTTGGCACATGCTCACACATGTAGTTGAAACAAAATCAACATAGCCTCCACGATATTTATGTTCATGGTGAATTATATCCTACTCATGCTTGCACTCAGTGTTGATTAATTTTAATGCATGTTCATGACTATTGTCGCTCTCTAGCTAGTCGCTTCTCAGTCTCTTTCTAGCCTTCACTTGTACTAAGCGTGAATACTGCTTGTGCATCCACTTCCATATGAGTCCAGCATACCCTCCTATATGCGGTATCTACCTGCCTTTCCAAGTAAATTTGTATGTGCCAAACTCTAAACCTTCAAATGAAATTTTGTTTGTATGCTCGAATAACTCATGTATCAACTAGAGCTGTCTATATCTTCCATGCTAGGTGGGTTATTCTCAAGAGGAGTGGACTCCGCTCCTCATTCACAAGAAAATGGCTGGTAACCGGGATGCCCAGTCCCATGCTTACATTAAAATAATTGCAAACAAAACTCCCCCAGGATTGTTGTTAGTTGGAGGCACCCGTTGTTTCGAACAAGCCATGGATTGATGTTTGTTGGTGGTAGGGGGAGTATAAACTTTACCATTCTGTTTGGGAACCACCTATAATGTGTGTAGCATGGAAGATATCGAGATCTCTCGGTTTCTATGTTGACAATGAAAGTATACCACTCAAAATATTATTCATCTCTATTTCAAAATCAAGCTCTGCCCCTCTGCAAATCCCTGCTTCCCTCTAAGAAGGGCCTATCTATTTACTTTTATGTTGAGTCATCACCCTCTTATTGAAAAGCACCAGTTGGAGAGCACCGCTGTCATTTGCATGCATTACTATTAGTTTACATTGAGTATGACTGTGAATGGATCTCTTTTACCATGAATTACAAGTCAGTCCTTGAACTTCAGAGGTGCTCTGCATTTATGTTTTGCGGTCTCAGAAAGGGCTAGCGAGATACCATCTTGTTATATCATTTATGATTGTTTTGAGAAAGTGTTGTCATCCAAGATTTACTATTATTGTTAGCTAGTTGATTATGCCATTGATATGAGTAAACATGAGACCTAAATGTTACTGTGAATATGGTTAGTTCACAATCTTTGCTGAAAACTTGAATGCTGGCTTTACATATTTACAACAACAAGATCAAACAGAGTTTGTAAAAGTTTTTCTTTATCACTTTCAGTTTGTCAACTGAATTGCTTGAGGACAAGCAAAGGTTTAAGCTTTTCCAAACACTTTTGACCTTGTTTTGGACTCTAACTTGCAAGATTTAAATGGAACTAACCCGGACTGACGCTGTTTTCAGCAGAATTGCCATGGTGTTATTTTTGTGCAGAAATAAAAGTTCTCGGAATGACCTGAAACTTCACAGAGAATATTTTTGGAATATATAAAAAATGTTGGCAAAAGAATCAACGTCGGGGGGCCCGCTGATGCTCCACCGACCTCAACTCCAACTCTATATATTCACGTTCAGGGAGAAAAAATCGGAGAGAAGGATTCATCGCGTTTTATGATACGGAGCCGCCGCCAAGCCTTAATCTCTCTCGGGAGGGCTGATCTGGAGTCCATTCAGGGCTCCGGAGAGGGGAATCCGTCGCCATCGTCATCGTCAACCTTCCTCCATCACCAATTTCATGATGCTCACCGCCGTGCGTGAGTAATTCCATCGTAGGCTTGCTGGACGGTGATGGGTTGGATGAGATTTATCATGTAATCGAGTTAGTTTTGTTAGGGTATGATCCCTAGTATCCATTATGTTCTGAGATTGATGTTGCTATGACTTTGCTATGCTTAATGCTTATCACTAGGGCCCAAGTGTCATGATTTCAGATATGAACCTATTATGTTTCCATGAATATATGTGAGTTCTTGATCCTATCTTGCAAGTCAATAGTCACCTATTATGTGTTATGATCCGTTAACCCCGAAGTGACAACAATCGGGACAATTACCGGTGATGACCATAGTTTGAGGAGTTCATTTATTCACTAAGTATTAATGCTTTGTTCTGGTACTCTATTAAAAGGAGGCCTTAATATCCCTTAGTTTCCAATAGGACCCCGCTGCCACGGGAGGGTAGGACAGAAGATGTCATGCAAGTTCTTTTGTATAAGCACCTATGACTATATTCGGAATACATGCCTACATTACATTGATGAACTAGAGCTAGTTCTGTGTCACCTTATGTTATAACTGTTGCATGAGGAATCGCATCCGACATAATTGTCCATCACTGATCTATTGCCTACAAGCTTTTCACATATTGATCTTTGCTTAGTTACTTTTCCATTGCCACTATTACAATCACTACAAAACCAATATTATTACTTTTGCCACTGCTACCGATACTTCCATTTGCTACTAAATACTTTGCTGCAGATATTAAGTCTTTCAGGTGCGGTTGAATTAACAACTCAACTATTAATACTTGAGAATATTCTTCGGCTCCCCTTGTGCCGAATCAATAAATTTGGGTTGAATACTCTACCCTCGAAAACTTTGTGATCCCCTATACTTGTGGGTTATCAAACGCCGTCCTTACTAGGATGGGGAGCTGCGCCGGGTGTTGGGCGGCGGTCCCGCGTATGGTCCTTGCTTCCTGAAGCCCCTGGATTGCCTGGGTGATGAACTCCTGAGCACCTGGCTCTCCTTGCCTTGTTCCCTCTTGAGGGAAACATGCAGCGAAGCACGCCTCCACGTGGTGCCTGAGCGCCTCCCTCGTGATGTTGGCTAGGTCTGAGGCCCTCCAGAAGAGAGCCCCCGAGCCTTGCCCGAGGAGGGCGCTGGGCGCGCCTTCCTATGCAAGGGAGGGAGGCGCCCTAGCTACGGGCGTGGATCCTGAGGTGGTGCCGCTGGAGACGCCACTCTCCTGATGCCCTGTACGAAGTAGTTGTTTCTTCTTCTTCTTAGGGATGACCTCAGGGAGGGTATAGGGTGCCCTCGTTGTCGGGTTCTTCGATTGCTGCGGCTTGGAAGGCGTGCTCAAGGGAGCACACCGCATCTCTTTCTTCGCAGGGGACCGTGATGATTCCGCCGCTTCCTGGCATCTTGAGGACGTTGTCGTTGTGGTGGGTCACTGCCATGAACTTGGCCAATGCTGGATACCCAAGGATGGCTGTTGTACGACAGACGGATGTGGGCGACGTCGAAGTCGATGAGCTCAGTGCGGTAGTTGTTGCGCTGGCTGAAGGTGACTGGGAGGCGGACCTGCCCTATCGGGGTGGTGGAGCCGTCGGTCACTCCTGAGAAAGGCTTGGTAGGCTGCAGCTGGTCATATGGCACTTGGAGGCTGTTGAATGTCTCGACGGACAGGACATTGAGCCCCACGCCGCCATCGATGAGGGTCTTGGTGACTTGGACATTGCTGATGACGGGTGAACAGAGCATCGGGAGGACGCCGGCGGTAGCCGCGCACTTGAGCTGGTCCGCCGAGCTCAAGGTGATGGCGTACTTGGACCACCTGAGCGGGCGCGTGGCCTCGAGCCTAGGAAGGGCTGCGTTCACCTCGCGAGCAAACTGCTTGAAAGTGCGCTGGGAAGCTGGGGCTTGAGCACCGCCCAAGATGCAGGCGATAGCACGTGGCTCCTAGAAGCCCCCAGCCCCCTCGTCCTGATGGTGGTCGTCGTTCCTTCTTGGTGGTGGCGGCAGCAGAGGGAGGCCAGGATTGCCCTGAGGACAGTCCTCACGAGGTTGGTCCCTCCAGGCGCCCTCATGAGGCTGCTCCTGCGAGTGGTCCTCACGAGGCAGGTCGCGCCACTCCTAGTGGGGGCCGTGGTCGTCCCAGTGTCCTCCACTTCGTCGTCCTCCTCGGCTGTTGCCCCGGTCGTTGCGCTCGGGGCGTCGACCGAAGCGTCCATCTCGAATGGCCCTGGGCTCTTGACAATAGTTGGTGTTGTGGTTGTGTACGTTGTGGAAGGTGCAAAACGGACGGCTGCTCCTAGATGATTCGGGATGGCCCTGGCCGCGCTTCGTGTCTGGCTTCGCCGCGAGCATGATTACTCCCTTGCGCTTCACGTCCTAGGCCTTGGCTTTCTTCTCTTCTAGGTTGGCAACAGGGAGCTCGAAGAGGGAGGGGCGCCCTTCCTCAGCTCTTGCGCACTTGGTCGCCATGTTGAACATCTCCAGAGCCGTGCATAGCTCCTCGTGGATGGCGAGCTCCTCCTTCATCTTGACGTCGCGGACGCCATCGGAAAATGCTGAGATGATGGACTCATCTGTGACCTTGGGGATCTTGAGGCGAACACTGTTGAAGCGCTGTATGTACTTCTGCAGGGTCTCTCCTGGCTGCTGCTTGATGCGGCGCAGGTCACCCGCGGCTGAAGGGCGGTCGCGAGTGCCCTGGAAGTTGGAGATGAAGTGGTCGCGCATCTCACCCCAGGAAGAGATTGACCCCAGGGGCAAGTTCAGGAGCCACGAGCGAGCACCGTCCTTAAGAGCTGTGACGCCCCGAGACCGACGCTCCAGAAGACTTCCAGCTATCCTGAGTTTCGTCGTGTGATTTGTTTGTTTGTTGCATTCATCATTGCATCATGTCATCATGCCATCATGTCTTTTCATTTTTTTAAACTCAACTAAATAAATTGCATGGATCTTTGATCCATTTAAATCGAGGGAATTCACATGGTGATTTATCTTTATAACATATCCTCTAATAATTATGGAGCTACTATAAATATTCCATTAGTTTGGAATTAACCGGAACACACTTGCAAAATAATTCCCATGCCTATTCCACTTCAAGTTTCACCTCCAAACCTTGGCAACAATTCTTATCACTTTTATCGAGGTTCCTCCAAAAATCCTCATCATTTTTCGGCTCTTCTAAATTTTGTCCTAGTTCAAACCATTTGAATTAAATTCAAATGAGTTTGAATTAAAATCTTCTATATTGCATGAAACTTCTTTTCTCGGGCTAAGTATAATTCTTAGTCTCAGTAGGAGAAGTTTCAGCATTTTCCAAAACCCCTAGCTATTTCTTTCCTTCCCTTTTCCTTCTATCTATTCTTCTGTAAATGGGAAATAGCGAGAAGGTTGGCCTTTTGCTCCGAAGAGGCAACCAGCGGCCCAGCTAACCCTCCTAAGCTCAGCCAGCCCACCACCAGTTGGCCCAAGGCCCATCTGGACCTTCTAAACCTAGCCCCGACCGAATCCCCAGCTCTCTCCCTTCGCTCTCTCCCTCGCGCTGCCACCCTCACGCAGGCGTAGTCATCTCCTCTCGATCCCATCTCCCTTCATCCTCCTCCTGCGCCGCACCTACAGACAGAGAGGAGCGAGAGCTCCACACGCCCGATCGCTTCTCTCCCTCATCCCCCCTCGTCCCGGCGCCCGCACCTCCTTTCCACCGGTCGCCGACCTGCCCGCGCCCCTGCCGGCCCTCCTTCGCCTCGCCACATTTCGCCGCCAGCCCGCGCCAGTGCCCTCCGCTGCTGCGGCAACTAGCCACCGCCCCGATTCTGCCGGCGGCCACCCCGGTCAGTCTCCGGCCACCTGTAGGCCGCCCCAAGCCTGCTCCTCCTTTGCCTCGGGTTCATGTTGAGACGACCACGCCCCTGCCGTCCCCGCGCCTTGCTGCCACCTAGGCTGCTCGCGTTGCCACCCAGGAGCCCCGACGCCGATCCCATGGCCACACCTTCCTGTCGCCGACCTGCTCCATGCTCTTCCTCCTGCTGGCCACCGAGCGCCGCCATGCCTCCCCTGCAGCTACTCCGGCGAGCTCCAGTAGCTCCGCCACGTTCCGATGCCGCCGGCTGACCTCGTCTTCCTTCTGCCCTGCTGCTGCCTTCGAGCACCATGGATGCATCTATGTGTGGAACCTGCCAAGTCCCGGACAGACCTAGATTCGCCAAGTTCGACTACCGATGACCGCCTCTGGATTCATCAAGTACACCGCCGGCAAGACCAAGGACGCCCGAACGAATGCTCCCGACCGAGACATTTGTGCTGCTATGTTTTGGACACGCCAAGTCCCTCGGAAACATTGGATGCGTCAAGACCGCCCCGGTTGTTGCCAAGTACCACGACGCCCGGAGCCCTCGGATCCGTCAAGTTCCACTATGAGATGTACAACTACCATTGACCCCGAAGACCACTAATTCATTGAGTTCCCACGACGACTTAAGTGTACCCCGCCGGATCGCCAAGCTCGATTACTGTCACAACCATGGACAACTACTTCCACGACGATACGGGAACAACTACCATCAATGAAGGCCATTGAGTGAACAACTACCGTCGATGTGTATGACTACTTTGTGAACGTGTACCCGACGACCCCGGAGACCTATGTTGCGCCAAGTACCCCCTCGTTGACCTGAATATCTATAGGAAAACGTGCACCACTACCGTCGAGGACCGATAGTACCACTACTTCTACTACCATCGCGGAACGACTACTTCGTCTACTTCCCTCGACGAACTCGAACCGCCCCGAAAATGCACGCTTCGAAGGTATAACCCCAAGACAATGTCGTGGACTATATGCATGTGTGTTGTATGAGATGCTCGTGTTTGCACCGTGTGCGAGATGTCCTTGCACGTTCCTCCTCGTTTGCCATGCCATCGACTAGTGGGAACCCGGTTACCAGGATCACTCCCCGTCACTCTTGCATGTTCCGCACACTTGTTCTTTTTCACCAGCATCTCAATCAAGTTACCGGAACCGGAACGTTGCCGTGACACCGTTTTCGTTATCGTCGTCGTGGCACCCTTTCTTTCCACCACGGTGACAAATGCTTCATAATATGCTCATGGAAACTTTTAACAAAAATTGCATAAACCTTCACATGTCATCCGCATCATGATAACAACATTTAAAATGGTTATAATTGTTGTTTCCATTAAATTGCTAAATATGCATATGGGGATTTTCCGGATTTATTGTTGTCATTTCCAGCCTCATTTAAAATGCCTACATGTGTAATTTATTTATGCATCACCCCTTGCCATGTTTAATAGTGTTTAATATTGTTGGGTACATAAATGGGAGTGAACTAAATAATTGAATGTGGTGTTTCGTCAATATGCAACTTGTTACATATTGAGCTCCATTTAATTTGTAGTATTGTTTGTTGCACTTTGTCGTGCCATGCCTCTTTAGACCTGACATGCATCATACTTGATTGTGCATCATGCCATGTTTATGCTTGGTTGTTTACCATGTTGTTTGCTCCTTTCCGGTGTTGCTTCTTCTTGTTAGTTCCGGTAACGTCGCGTTTGTGAGGATCTGTTCGACTACGCCTGTTTGTCTTCTTCATGGACTCGTTCTTCATCCTTTCGGGATCTCAAGCAAGATGACCATACCCTCGATATCACTTCTATCTTTGCTTGCTTGTTGTTCGTTCTATCGCTATGTCGCGGTACCTACCACTTGTTATATCATGCCTCCCATATTGCCATGTCAAGCCCCTAACCCACCTTCCTAGCAAACCACTGTTTGGCTATGTTACCGCTTTTGCTCAGCCCCTCTTATAGCGTTGCTAGTTGCAGGTGAAGTTGAAGTTTGTTCCATGTTGGAACATGGATATGTTGGGGTATCACATTATCTCTTATTTAATTTAATGCATCTATATACTTGGTAAAGGGTGGAAGGCTCAGCCTTATGCCTGGTGTTCTGTTCCACTCTTGCCGCCTTAGTTTCATCATACCGGTGTTATGTTCCTTGATTTTGCGTTCCTTACGCGGTTGGGGTTATGGGACCCCCTTGACAGTTCGCCTTGAATAAAACTCCTCCAACAAGGCCCAACCTTGGTTTTACATTTGCCACCTAAGCTTTTCCCCTTGGGTTCTGCAGACTCAAGGGTCATCTTTATTTTAACCCCTGGGCCAATGCTCCTCTGAGTGTTGATCCAAAACAGAGCCACTTGCGGTGCCGCCCCTAGGCAACTTGGGGTATCTTCGGTTGTCGTACATAGTGTTCATCCGGTGTGCCCTGAGAATGAGATGCGTGCGAGTCCTATCGGGATTTGTCGGCACATCGGGCGGCTTTGCTGGTCTTGTTTTACCATTGTCGAAATGTCTTGTAACCAGGATTCCGAGACTGATCGGGTCTTTTCAGGAGAAGGAATATCCTTCGTTGGCCGTGAGAGTTTGTGATGGGCTAAGTTGGGACACCCCTGCATGGTATAAACTTTTGAGAGCCGTGCCCACGGTTATGTGGCAGATGAGAATTTGTTAATATCCGGTTGTAGATAACTTGACACTTGACTTAAGTAAAATGCATCAACCGCGTGTGTAGCCGTGATGGCCTCTTTTCGGCGAAGTCCGGGAAGTGAACACGGTTTGGGTTATGTTTGAATGTAAGTAGCTTCAGGATCACTTCTTGATCATTTCTAGCTTCACGATCGTTGCGTAGCTTCTCATCTTACTCTTATTTGCGTATGTTAGCTACCATTTTTGCTTAGTGCTTGCTGCAGCTCCACCTCACTACCTTATCCTACCCATAAGCTTAAATAGTCTTGGTCTCACGGGTGTGAGATTGCTGAGTCCTCGTGACTCATGGATACTTCCAAACAGTTACAGGTGTCGATGATACCAGTGCAGGTGATGCTACCGAACTCAAGTGGGAGTTCGACGAGGACCTTGGTCGTTACTATGTTTCATTTCCTGGTGATCAGTAGTGGAGCCCAGTTGGGACGATCGGGGATCTAGCATTTCGGGTTGTCTTTTTTTATTTTGATTCCGTAGTCGGACCTTGATTTTACTCTGGATGATGTATGTTTAACTTGTTATTTGTGTGAAGTGGTGATTGTAAGCCAACTCTTTATCCCTCTCTTATTCAGTACATGAGATTGTGTGAAGATTACTCCTCTTGCAACAAAACCACCATGCGGTTATGCCTCTAAGTCGTGCCTCAACACGTGGGAGATATAGCCGCATCGTGGGTGTTACAAGTTGGTAATCAGAGCCATCCCCGACTTAGGAGCCCCCTGCTTGATCGAATCCCTGACGTTGTCGAGTCTAGAACAAAATGTTTGAGTCTTAGGATTATATATGTCAGAGAGTAGGATTCTTTTTACTCCTTAGTCCCTTGGTCGCTCTGGTGAGGCCTCCTGGCGTAGATGTTTTGACTTTCCTCTCCTCAAATTTCACGAAATTCTTTTTTAGGATCACACGGGTATCTTGGAATTGTTCTGATATTCTTGTGACGAGAACATTGTTCTTGGTGCCTCCTACCATTTAGGGGTTGTGCCAGTGTCCCGGGGAGTTGAGCTCCGAGGTGTTGTTGTCACAATTTTATCGTTGTAGTTCTGGAATACCTGAGTTTCATCGACATCGAAAATCTTTTTTATGCAGTTGTTGGTGATATAACCTCGACGCCACCCAGTACTGGGGCGGGAGTTTGGGAGTATTGCCATAACTCGTATAATTTTCGGAGGTTGAGGTACATGATTTTCGAACGTTTCTTGGTTATGTGTTGATGGATGGATACAGCTAGATGTAGGGATTGTTTGTTTGGGTGAGATATTATGCTTCCCCTGTATCCCCAACACCTGATTGCATAACCAGAAAGTTTCAGGAGTTTATAGGTGGGAATTCAAGTATCACGTAGGATATCTTTCCAACAGACACATGATACAATATGGGATCTATCATATGTTTGTTTCCGGCTTATTTTGCAAGCCAATCCTTTGTTTTGTTTTTAGTTGTGGTATTTGAGTTGCTTCAGTGTCAAGTGTTGATTCCATACCTTTCCTAAGCGGTGTTCTCATATTTCTATGTGGATGCTAATCCTTCTTGATTATCAAGATTTTCATCTCAATTCTATTTCCAACCGATGCGTTTCCCTTCAAGATGATCCCATCATTTTTCCCATTCGCAAGATCACCTCTCAGTTTTCCCAATGTTGTTTGTTTCATCCGTCTCAAGTTGTCTTTGTTTTCCCGTCCTCCCACCCTTTTATTCAAGGACTAAGATTTCTTAATCAAGTATCATTTTTATTGATGGGAAGTCTCTCCATTCTTTTCCGTCAATGTTTTACCCGGTGTTTCTCATGAAGATGCTAAGGAAGCTACAAGTTCATCATTCTTCGTTCCTTTTTTTCTTCTCTGGTGGATTCAATTCAAGCTTTCGATGTTGATCATATCCCTTTTCCTCCTTTCAAATGCTTTCTCATGCCGGTGGACCTCTTAATCATTCACTTCTCGCTATTCAAGGATTCCGGAGTGTTGAAGATATCTCAGAAGATTCCCATGTTCATTCTTAATCCGTTCAAGACATCTCAAATCAACCGGCGCAATCTCTCTTTTAAATCGTTCAACGGTGTATCTTTGGGTGGGCCTTAACCCACAGGTCTTTTTTCCAGGATCTTACCTGACTATTTTAATTTTCCCGGAGTTATTCTCAAATTCATCTCAAAGTTTGACGTAAGAATGAGTTATCATCAATCAAATGCCTTTATCCAAGATCTTTCAAATTCTTTTCATCATTGGTTCAACCTTTCTAATTGTCATTCCGGAGTGCCTCACCAATTCATGGTGGTGGTTCTCATCATCATTTTCAACATTTGAAGACCGAAGAAGAGTTTTTCCTCCAAATCTTATCCATTCTCTCACAGATGTGTACTTCAAGCTTGATGTCATCCTCTCATAATTGTTTTCGATTGTGAGAATTCTTTTCACTCATCCGGAGCATTACAAGAGTTGTTTTCGTTTTTCTTGATCATCCAAAGGCCATCATTTCAGAAGATCTATTCTTTCTCAGCTTTCATATCTCATTCTCCAAATCTTACCGGTGCATCATTCAAATATTCTCTATTTAGCTCGTGATCTCTTTGTTCACTTGTATCTAAATTCTCTCAGTATCTTCGTTCTTTTTCCAATTCTTCCTGGTGATGTGTTCGTTTTCTTTGTTCATTCTTTTAATATTTACAGTGGTTCGTTCAAGAGTTCTCTTCCTTGGTTATCATATCAATTCATTCGTTCTTTCCAATCCTACCGGCGGGTTAAAGACCTTCTCAAGTTTATGCTATATCTCTGATGAGGACATGGCCACCACAGTTACACCCATATCCCCTGCTTTTTACCTCTTAGAACAGTTGCTAGTGCTTAGATATGCCAATTAAATTATCAGGTACTTTCGTTTCTTGGTAATGTTTCTAGTGTTCATGAGAATATCATGCTGCCTAACTTAGATACATTTGTGTTGCTTGCAATTGAAGGGCCTAGCACGGACAAGAAGGTTGAACATTGGAGCATGGTCAAGCACAGAGAAGAAGGTGCGTGCAAAGAGAAGAAGAACGAAGGTTCAAGTGGAGATATCCGAACTTTGAAGCCACCATGATGACATACAAGAAGATGGACGAAATATACAAGATGACCTTTCATAAATTTCGTCCATAGCTTATTATTGGTGTGGCGCGGCCTTATTTTGGGCCAGGCCCATGTATTCTATTTTTAGAGTCCATATTGTAGGGGAAAGGACATAGGAGGTGTTTTAGTCCCACCTTGCCAAGGGTGGACAAAATCCCCTCTCTTTTCCCTATAAATATAGCCCTTAAGACACCGTTTAGACTTGGGTTTTATTTAGTTAAAAGTTAGCCATCGCTGCTACTTCGTGTACTTCGTTTATGTCCAACGACCAGACCAAGACCGCTGATGAAACCCCACTTTTATCAATACTTCATCCATACTCACAATATTCAGATTGCTTAATCATATTCTTGCGTGTTCTTCGATTGCTTGCAGGAATAGACCTTCGTGGTCAAGTTGATCGTGCTCCAGCGTGGTCAATAACCTCTAGGAGTTGGTTTAGCGATTGCTAAGGCGCAACATCGTGCATGTTTGTAGTCGGATCGTCAAAGTCGTCTCCACCAAATCGATAGTTATCATCTCATCGAAAGATTGGGACACCTCGCCTCAATGAAGTGGTATCAGTTTTCAGGTTGCTCGATGAGATTTTCCGGTTTTTACTAGTCTAGATTGCATCTGTTCTTCATACCTAGAGTCCAAAGGAAAAAAAACCACAAAAAGAGTTAGATTAGTTCAACCATGTCCCAGACAGTGTGAGCCATTCGCTATTATCACTTAGTTTTTGCATTGTTGAATTTTCGGTTGCATCGTGTGTCGAGTTGCTGGTTTTAAGTGTCTAGTCTTTTAGAGTTTCGAGTTCTTGTCACGTTTTGTTCACGCCGCCTCCGTAAACATCATCATCCACCTCGTTGTCATATTCCGCTGCCACCCCATCACCACCATCCATCCGTTGTTGTCGTTCGGCGTCATCTTGAATTTTGATTCATCTTGAAGAAAAAAAGGGAGATAAAAGATTTGGCAGAAATAGATCAACGTGAGTAGTTGGGAAGGAAAGTATAAAGTATATATAATGCTGTTTTGATTCGGTTGTGTGCAAGAAGGAAAGGAAGAAGAACGATCTGTTGAAAAAAATTTGAAGAAGACAAGTGCTGATTGTTCCTGTTGGTTTGTTGAGCAGCTTTGCGTATTTCGTTGACAGATTTTTACCATAAAATCTGCGCAACTTTGGTTGTTCAGCAACAGTAGTATTAGTTGGCCACGCTAGAGTTTGAAAAAAAAAGAGATTGTCTTGGGGCGTTGCCAAAAGAGAATAAATAAAAGGGAGTAAGGTTTGGTTGGTGCAGCGACAAATTAGGAAAGAATCCAAAGATCTCTCTTATTCTAAGGTGAAGAAGAAAGAGGACAAGGTGGCGTGGTGTGCTTTATTTGGGAGGTTTGGATTGGCGCCTAAAAAAACAGAAAAAAGGACAAGTTTGGTGCGGTCAAAGGAGAAGGGAGATTGAGTTTGGAAGGCATTAAATCTGATTGCTTCGGTTTCACAGAAATCTGCATGTTATTCGCCACAAAAGGAAACTAGTCTATTTGGAAAGTTGCGTTGCTAAGGTTGTCCGTAAGGGCATCTTCAATGGTCGTAAAATAGTTGTTGGTAAATTTTTAATGATGTGTCATGTAATAAATGAGGAAAGAGAAGAAGGTTGTATGTACATGAACCAACACCTATTGCACAAGCTCCAATGTAGAATGAGAGAGCACATTATTTATTATCTCACATTTTATTGAGCATACTAGATACAACCCATTAAAAATGTTGTATGTTAAGATGTTGGTTGATGACATGGCATATTTTACCAACAAGCTAACATACAAACTGTTGGAGATGCTCTAATGAGAGTATCATAGGTAGTATCATACATACCAACTAAACAATTTTGATGAGGTGACATAGAATTAAATGAAGAAAGAGAGGTTTGAGTATCATATCACCGTATCATATTAAATGATGTGTTACTTTGTGTCATGCATGACAATAAATATAATCTTTTATGATACCAACATATGATACTATGCATTAGGGATGTAGTATTATAGACTAGTATCATATGCATGATACTAATATATGATACTTCCCATTATAACCAGCCTAAAGAAGAAAGGGACCACCCACAAAAAAAGCGAGAAAGAGAAAGTAAAGAAAGAGTCCATATCCATCCTTATATTGGCTCCCACGACATCAGCACTCCACAGTTTGTTTGGAAACTGTTCTAGCCATCCAAGTTGGAGTTTGAAAAGAAAAGGCATTGGATCGACCGAAAAAGAAGGAAAAAAGGTGAAAAAAAAATAGTTCGGTACCATTTTTGGAAGGACGCCCACGTGAGTTGTTTGCTTCTGGAAAGAAATCCCGTGAGTGGGGAAGGAAAGTATACACAAATTCGTTTGTGTATTACAAGAAAGTATAGAAGGAGACAACGTGACAAATTTGGAAGGTTTTTGATTGATTAAAAAAAAAAGGTGCTTCGATTAGAAGATTTCATCAGTTAAAAAAGGCAGGTTCGGATAAGTTTTTCTTTTGCCCTGTTTATCTCTCCAAGGAAAGTCCCAGCATGTACTAGTACTAGTCTATCACGTTTTCTCTTGAAAAAAAAATAGCAAGTTGGTCACGTCCTTTGATACAAGTTTCTTTCGATCAGTTGTAGGCAGAGAGAAAAAAGAGCTCTGGATTTCTGATTACATGTGAGCAGTTTGGTTCACGTGCCAAGTGTTACACGTTGAACCGTGTATTTTTGGATGATTGTTTTGAAAAAAAAAAGATGGCCACATCAATTTTTTACGTGAGAGCTTTTGGGAATTTGTTCCGTTGGAATGTACATTGCAGATTGGTGACTTAGCGTTTCAGAGACATATATATTGTTGCCGCGGGCCCTTCACCTATTTTTTTGCATGTACAAGTGTGGTCTCCACAGAGATCAGGAGGTTGTCCATCTTCATACCATCATTCCGCCGCTCAGTTTTTTTCATGAACTTGTCTGTGTCTTAGGTTCGCGTCTCTAGCACAGTCTAGCTTAGGACCAGCACTCGATCACTTTGAACGAATTTTCAGCTTGCATTCATTAACATGGTTGTAGCATTTTTTCACATATATAAAGCCAACCCAGCTCCACATCTTCCCCTATCTTCCCCTAATAATAAAGCAGGCATTGCTTCTGGTCGTCCGTCGTCGTTGCGGTTTTGCAAAAAAGCCCCTCAGTTTACATAAAATCAACCCGCAATCCCTGTTTTAGTGGCACCCTGGGAAAACGTTTTACTTTTACAAATACAACCCTGCATTAGTTACAATTCTACCCACGATCCTTAATATTAAGACTGCTTCACCATCGGGCACCGCCGCCGCTTATCGATTTGCGCTCTCCACCGCCGGGCACAGGCCGCCGCTTGCCGCCCCCGTCCACGCCGCAGGAGCCAAGGAAGGCTTGTGGCAGGGAGCTCCTCTCCTTTGCTTGGGGCGCGAGGCGGCTGAAGCGCTCGGGCTACAGAGATGCGGGCGGGGCCGAAGGGTGGGCGCTGGATGGGACTTGGTGCAGATCTCCGGCGAGATGGGGATGGCGTGGAGGGGGTCTAGACACTGGCGAGTCCTTGGCGGAGCCTAGCCTCCTATTATGAAGGACACGAACAAATCAAAGAGAAGAGAGGAGAGAGAGCACATCTGAAGATACAAAAAAAAGGGTCCGAGGTCAACACATACAGAACAAAAAATCAGAGTTAGTACGTCCACGGTCCACGGGCGGAGACGGCCGAGCATGAGCATATGGTCATGGTCGGCCATCGGTCAGTGCTGGAGTGGCGGCAAACCAGAGCGGTTGGAGCCCGCTCGTCTGTACTCTGTAGAGGTCGCCATGGCCGCCGCCATGGGACTCCCGGTGGCGCGCGGGTGGCCACTGGCGGTGTTTGAGCAGGGAGCGGGGGATCCATCACGCGGGTGTGTAGCCCGTCATGGCCACTGGTGGTGATGGAGCACGGGGCAGGGGGATCCTGGCAGCGTGGTGAGCCGAGCGGTCGGAGCCCGCTCGCCTACAGAGGTTTCTTGTCCGCTGCCATGGGATTCCAGGTGGTGGAGCAGGGGAACGGGGGATCCAGCACGCGTGCGTGTAGCCCGCCATGGTCACTTGCGGTGGTTGGAGCAGGGGAGCGGGGGACCCCGGCGGCGAGGGGAGCGGGAGGGGAAAGGGTATGGGGAATAACAGAGGCGATGGAGCAGGCGGGCGGAAGTGGCGGCGCGCCTGACACCGTCCCTTACCGGCCCCGGCGTCCTCTCTAGGCCCAGGGCGGACATGACCCCACGACAGCGCACTCAAGCAGTGGAGGAGCGCATCGTCATGCAGCACGGGCGGCTGTTGTGGGGTGCACGGCCAGATAACGGTAGGATGGGGAACTGGGGGGGGCAGGGCGGGGCAACGCCAAGACGTTCATGGGCGCTGCTGGCTGCTAGGTGGGTGGTGGGGGACAGCGACGGCGGTGTCGAACAGGCCGGCCCGCCATGGCTGTGCAACGAGGGATCCGCCGGCATGCGAGGGTGGGGGATGCACGGAGGGGAGGATCCAGGGTGGTCGCCGCAGCGGGGCTACGCCAAGCTGTACGAAGGCGCGCTGGACAGAGAAGAGGAGGAGGAGGAGCGCTTGGTGGTGTGAGGTAGCATGAGGAAGATGGAGGCGGAGGAATGGAGATGTTGTGTGGATAAGGGACATGTTGTGCGGCTCGGTGGGGATTTACTGCCTATTGCTTCTTTTTCTTAAATCAATCGTTGTTGCTGGAAGCTACTGGATGCACCGAATTACGTTGGATCTATGTGTGATTGTTCTAGGCGTTCCAACAAATGGTTATCTGACCCTAAAGAAAAACAAATGGTTATCTGCTAGGTGTCACCTCCTCACATTGGTCCACTGTGATTATTTGACTGTACCGCCTTACACTTTGATAGTAACAGTTTCAACTTAGTAAGCCATATGCTGATATTCATGTGACTATGATCTCGAAAATAAAAGTTCATAGAAAAAGAACAAAAACCTTCACTGAACTTGTACCTGTACTGTGCTGCCGATTGCAAAAAGTTTTATCCTAAATGAGCACCTACTAGAAAAGCTTTCATTTTTATGGTGATGACGGCGAGTGCGTGTGGTTCGGTCTTCGGGCCAAGTTCAAATAGTGCAAAAAAAAGGAACAGAATATATTCTTGCAAACCAAGCAACCAACATATTCTAAAAAAATGAACATAGTAAAAACATGTTTGTTTTGAATATTGACAAATAATGTATATAAACAATCCCACTTCAATGCACCAGTACCCTTCCATCCAAAATAAATTCACTTGCATTGAAACTCTTTTGAAATTTTAAGAAAATACTTTTGAATTAGTTATTAGACTCTCAAATAGTATATAACAATTTCACTGTCTATAAATCTCGCTAAAAACACTCACACCATTCCTCTTCCACCCGATGATAGTGTTAATATATGAAGGAGGAGCCACCAAAGGACATCCTAACGACTTTCCCAACTTTATACTAGCAGTCCTTTTTTTATTTCGGATACCGAGCTTGTGTGTGTTTTTTAAAATAAAAAGTGTTTCAAATTCTTATTGCTTTAAAAAATTCATGTTTTAAATATGTTCACATTTTTTTAATGCACAACACTCCCACAAAAATGTTCCAATTTTTTAACAAAATCAATTAAAATTGATCAAAAAAATATGTAATCATATTTCAATTCTAATAAAAATATTAAAAGTCTCAAAAATAATAATTAGTTTGAAACAAAGAAATATTTGTGTTTTCTGAAAAGTAAGAGATAAAACTGATTACTAGACTATTCCATGCACCACTGCTCTTCAATCAGGTGAAAGATGTTAGGGTGGATTATTTACGTCCACGCATCATACTCCAAAAAGTGATAATATTATAAACTTATAACCAATGTTTATCAGAACTGGATATAAGAAATGGCACTTACTGTCACACGGAGCATGTTTTACGATATTTTTAGCCCGTTGCAATGCACGGGCATTTGTACTAGTATTTCTACACCGTGTATACATACGTTCACCTGGAAATCGCTTTACCCAACCTTTGGAGTTATTTGACATCGCTGGTCGCCGATCACCACCTGTTGCATGGTAAGAACTTGTAAGACTTTGATTTGCTATATTGTGAGCGTTTTACCACCACTTCCCAGTCGTTCATAGGAACATTATTTTTGGATTTTGTTTTCCTGTTTCTACTAATCATGACAGGATCCTGATAGAGGCTAAGGTGTCCCGATGTTTCGATGAGATGGTGGCTATCGTTTTCTGTGGGAGTCGACCTTGACGATCCGACTACGAACGTGCGAGACGTCGCGCCTTAGCAATCGCTAAACCAACTTCCGAGGGTTATTGACCACGCCGGAGCACGGTCAACCTGACCATGAGGGTTTGTTTCCTGCGAGCAAACGAAGAACAAGCAAGAAACTGAGATTGCAATCGGGATATTGCGAATATAAGATGAAAGCTTTATTGATCAAGGAGGGGTTATGTGACGTCTTGGTCTGGTCGTTGGACACAAACAAAGTACGCGAAGTTGCAGCTATGGCGAACTTTTAATCTAAACAAAACCCAAAGTCTAAACGACGCCCTAAGGGCTATATATATGGAGGAAGAGGGGGGAATTTCGTGGCCCTTGAGGGTGGGGTCCGAAACCAACCCTAACTCTTGTTTCCCCACACATACGGACTCTAAAAATAGCCTATACTTAAGTATTTCGAAATTACATGGGCCTGGCCCATTAATAAGGTGACGCAGCACCTAGAATAGCCTATGGATGAATATTATGAAGTGGCATCTTGTATATTTCGTCCAAGGCTTCATGCACTCCTTATGGCGGCTTCAAAGTCCTGAAATCATCACTTGTAACTCCGTTCTTGATCCCCTTGCGCATGCCATCAACTCCATGCGTGTTCTTGCTCCAATGTTCATCCTTCTCCAAGCTAGGCCCTTCATTTGTAAGCAAAACAAATGTATCCAATTTAGGCAGCATCATAATCTCATGAACATTAGAATCATTACCAAGAAACGAAAGTACCTGGTAATTTAATTGGCGTGCGCGAGCTCTAGTAATTGGTCCAGTATATGTAACAGTAGGGGCTGTGGGTGTAACAATGGTATTGATGTCCTCATCATCCTCCCCTTCTTGAAATGAAGTCATCCTCGACGGAAGCGCATCTTCCTCACCCAAATAAGGCTTCAAATCTGCAATGTTAAAAGTGGGACTAACCCCAAAATCTACAGGTGGCTCAAGTTTATATGCATTATCATTTATTTTCTCTAACACCTTAAAAGGACCATCAGCACGTGGCATTAGCTTTGATTTGCGCAGATTAGGAAATCTATCTTTACGCAAATGTAACCAAACAAGATCTCCACGCGCAAACACAACATGTTTTCTACCCTTATCTCCAGCAAGTTTATATTTAGCATTCATACGCTCAATGTTTTCCTTAGTTAACTCATGCATTTTTACAATCAATTCAGAACATTCTTTAGCATCAAAATTAACCTTCTCTGAAGATGGAAGAGGCAACAAATCAATAGGTGCACGAGGTAGAAAACCATACACAATTTCAAAAGGGCACATCTTAGTAGTAGAATGCAATGAACGATTATAAGCAAATTCAATATGAGGCAAGCATTCTTTCCACATTTTCTTGTTATTCTTCAAAACAGCCCTAAGCATAGTAGACAATGTTCTATTGACTACTTCAGTTTGTCCATCAGTTTGGGGGTGACAAGTAGTACTAAAAAGCAGCTTAGTCCCCAACTTAGCCCATAAACATCTCCAAAAGTGGCTAAGAAATTTAGTATCACGATCTGAAACAATAGTATTTGTCACACCATGTAAGCGAATAATTTCACGAAAGAACAAATCAGCAACATTAACAGCATCATCGCTTTTATGACATGGTATAAAGTGTGCCATTTTCGAGAACCTATCCACGACAACAAATATGCTATCCCTCCCCTTCTTTTTTCGAGGTAAACCTAAAACAAAGTCCATAGATATATCCTCCCAAGGAACACTAGGTACAGGCAAAGGCATATATAAACCATGAGGATTGAGTCGTGACTTAGCTTTTTGACATGTAGTGCAGCGAGCAATAAAACGCTCAACATCCCATCTCATCTTTGGCCAAAAGAAATGTGTAGCAAGTATATCCTCCGTCTTCTTGACGCCAAAGTGTCCCATTAATCCTCCTCCATGCGCCTCCTGCAACAACAAAAGACGAACGGAGCTAGCTAGAATGCATAGCTTATTAGCACGAAACACAAATCCATCGTTAAGAACGAACTTGTTCCAAGTTCTCCTTTCCTTACAATTCTGCAATACATCTTTAAATTCAGCATCATGAACATATTGATCTTTGATGGTCTCTAAACCAAATATTTTAAAGTCAAGTTGTGAAAGCATAGTATAACGACGAGACAAGGCATCAGCAATAACATTTTCTTTACCCTTCTTGTGTTTAATGACATAAGGGAAAGTCTCAATGAATTCAACCCATTTAGCATGTCTACGGTTCAGTTTTGCTTGACTTTTAATGTGTTTCAAAGATTCATGATCAGAATGTATAACAAATTCCTTGGGCCATAAATAATGATGCCATGTTTCTAAGGTCCGGACAAGAGCATATAATTCTTTATCATAAGTAGAATAGTTCAGACTAGGCCCACTCAATTTTTCAGAAAAGTATGCAACAGGTTTTCCATCTTGTAATAACACACCTCCTAATCCAATTCCACTAGCATCACATTCAAGCTCAAAAGTCTTATTGAAATTAGGAAGTTGGAGTAAAGGAGCATGTGTCAACTTATCTTTCAATACCATGAAAGCTTCTTCCTGTGCGGTACCCCAAACAAAAGGCACATCCTTCTTTGTAAGCTCGTTGAGAGGTGCAGCAATGGTGCCGAAATCTCTCACAAAACGCCTATAGAAACCAGCGAGGCCAAGGAAACTCCTCACTTGTGTGACCGTTTTGGGCTGCGGCCAACTCTCAATAGCTTCAATCTTGGCTTTATCAACTTCAATTCCCTGTGGAGTAACAACATAGCCAAGAAAAGATACTCGGTCGGTGCAAAAGGTGCACTTTCCAAGGTTTCCAAACAAACGTGCATCACGTAGAGCAATAAAAACAGCATGTAAATGTTCCAAATGTTCCTCCAAAGATTTGCTATAAATCAATATGTCATCAAAGTAAACTACCACAAATCGTCCAATGAAAGCACGTAAAACTTCGTTCATTAACCTCATGAAAGTACTAGGTGCATTAGTTAACCCAAAAGGCATGACTAACCACTCATATAATCCAAACTTAGTTTTAAATGCTGTTTTCCATTCATCACCCAATTTCATACGAATTTGATGGTATCCACTATGCAAATCAACTTTGGAGAATATTGTAGAGCCACTCAATTCATCAAGCATATCATCTAGCCTAGGAATAGGATGACGATAACGAATAGTAATATTATTAATGCCTCTACAATCAACGCACATACGTGACGTACCATCCTTTTTCGGCACTAAAATGATAGGAACAACACAAGGACTAAGGGATTCGCGTATATAACCTTTGTCAAGCAGTTCTTGTACTTGACGCATAATCTCCTTCGTCTCCTCTGGATTGGTACGGTATGGTGCACGGTTGGGTAGCGAAGCACCGGGAATTAAGTCAATTTGATGCTCAATCCCTCGAATAGGTGGTAATCCCGGTGGCACGTCTTGTGGAAAGACGTCAGCGAACTCCTGCAAAATGTTAGTGACAGCAGGGGGCAAAGAGGAAGGCACGTCCTCGAATGAAAATAATGCCTCTTTGCACACAAAAGCATAGCAAACAGATTTGCTAAAATCTAGCTCATCAATATCAGATTTGGTGGCAAGTAAACATGCATTTTTCAATTTAATTTCAGAAACAATAGTAGATGGTTTATTATTAGGCTTCATTTGGTGCTCAAATTCTTTTGCCACAATCTGATTTTCACTCTTATTTATCTCCTGTTTTGCTTTATTAGCTTTATTAATATCATCTTTCAAAATGGAATCAGGAGTCATAGGAAGCAAAGTAATATTTTTATCGTTATGAACAAGAGTATACTGATTGTTTCTACCATGGTGTACAGAATTTTTATCAAATTGCCATGGTCTACCAAGTAATAAGGAACATGCTTGCATAGGTACCACATCACAATCAACATAATCATCATATGTAGAGATACTAAAATGCACACGAACAGTACGTGTTACCTTAACCTTGCCGCTGTTGTTGAACCATTGGATGTAGTAAGGATGTGGATGTGGTCTTGTGGTGAGAGATAGCTTCTCCACCATCTCCATGCTAGCCAAGTTATTGCAGCTCCCTCCATCTATGATCATGCGAACAGAACGTTCTCTTCACAACTCCCTTTGTATGGAACAAATTATGCCTCTGATTTTGCTCAGCTTGTGTAACCTGCACACTCAAAACACGTTGAGCAACTAAACATTCATACCTGTCAGCATCTTCAGGAGCCATGTATTGCGTCTCATGATCAGAATCGTCTCCACCATGTTCTTCACGTGTAATAAGAGCCAAAGTCTTCTCATCATAGTCACTAGCAGACTCATACCCACCATCCTCAGTAACAATCATCACACGCTTAGATGGGCATTCTCTCGCATAGTGACCTCCACCCTTGCAACGTCGACAAATAATATCATGTGTTTGCCCTGTTGATGCCATGGATGAAGAAGAGCTCTTTGCAGGCCCAGAAGGTGTGCTCTTGGCAGATAGTGGTGATTGTGCCTGCTTTATTGTATCACGGTTGGAGGTGGCAGCCGACGGAGGCGCCATTGTAGCAGAACGTGTGGAAGTAGATGATGCACGTGGTGTCCATGATGAAGGTCGACCTGCAGAAAAGTTACTCCGCGCCAATGCATGTCGATCCTGCACTTCACGTTCAGCTTTACAAGCAAGATGGAATAAACGAGTGATATTAGTATACTCCTTATACTCTAGAATTGTCTGAATCTCTCTATTTAATCCACCCATAAAACGTGCAAGCATAGCTTCATTCTCCTCAACAATACCACATCTAATCATGCCAGTTTGTAATTCCTGATAATATTCTTCTACGGAATTTTTCCCTGTCTTAAGCGCTGCAATTTTTGAAGTAATTCACGTTGATAATATGGTGGAACCCAACGAATACGCATAGCAGTTTTCAAAGCAGCCCAAGTAGCCGGAATAGGATATAATCTACAATGCTCAGACCACCAAACACATGCAAAACTAGTGAAAGCACAAACAGTAGCAGGAACACGTCTCTCCTCGGGATATTGTAAACATGTAAATCGTTGTTCAGTTTCTAACTCCCAAGTAAGATATATATCAGGAACATATCTACCCTCAAATGGTGGAATATTTAATTTTAGTTTAGGGATAGGGTCATGATCTCGTACCTGAGGGTGAGCCCTACCATTGCCATTATTTGCATGTGGACGACCTAGTGGTTGCTGTGCTGGTGGTGGCACGTAGTTCTGATTTTGATCAACCTCATCCTCATAATCTCCCACATAATCATCCTCCTCCACATCAGCAGTAGGAGCCACAGAAGTATCAACAGCAGCACCAGCAGTTTGGCCCGACTGAAGAGGGACACGGCTCGCTCGGCGGAGGGCTGTTTCCCGACGTGGAGGTAGTCGATGTTGTTGCTGTTGTTGCAGAGGTGCGGCAGGAGCAGCCGGTGGTGGTGGTGGAAGACGCGAAAGCAATTTAGCAAACTTGTTATCGAGCTTTGTTTCAAACGTCTTCTCCATGCCATCTATCTTCTCCATGGCCTCTTCAAATCTGTTTATCACATCTTGCACCTGTCCACTCATCATTTGCTGAAACGTATCATGAAGCTCCTTGTTCGTCAAGTTCTCCCAGTCAGTCTCGTCGACTTGTGATCCTGGAATGGTTAGCAGCAATAGAAACACACAAGAATATGATCCTACAGACTACTAACAAGTGGTGGTGGTGGCGGGTGTCACAAATCCGTCAAGCAAATCTCAAATTTTTACCAGTTCTTACCCAGCAGCAGGCGGTGATCGGCAACCGTTGTAGTCAAAACTCTCAAAAGCTTGGATAGAGCGATTGCCAGGGAGAGTCAAACGCATGACGTAGATGTATGTGGAGCTGGGAAGGCTTATAGTATGGTAGCAAAAAGGGTCAGCAATAATCAATTCAGAGATGCAAAGTTGAATAAATGCTCAACGACGGTACTGTGCTGGTCCTAGGCTAGACCGTGCTAGAGACGCGAGCCTAGAACACTAACAAAATCACGGCGCTGCACGTAAATAAGGGAAAAGCACACTCTGGAACTCTTTTTTTTTTGCTCTTTTTTTTGCGCTCCTCTTTTTTTTGCGAAAAATCACTATAATGGCGAGTGTCTCAAAACTCTTCCCTCGTCAAACTGATAGGATGGGCACGAAATTTTTTTCACTTTTTTTTGGAAATCAGGGCAGCGACGATGAAAAAGTGCAACAAAAAATCACTATGATGGCACGTGGCTCAAAAGACTCAGAAAAGCCTAAAAATAGGATAGGGAAAAATAATATGAGAAGGCAAGGAAACACGAAACGGAATTTAGATTGATCTCAAGAACAAACCTAATATGAGAAGAACTCGGATTGGTGGTGGATATATGGTTGTGATATATGGCAGCGATGGTGGTATATGGTAGATGGGCGATGATGATGGTGCGGCGGCGGCGTGACAACTTATGACCAGAACTCGAAACTCTAAAAGACTAGACTCTAAGACCAGCAACTTGACACGACGATGCAACAACAATTTCAACAAAGCAAAAACCCTAAAAAGATTATGCAAAGGCTCAGATTGGTTCAGATATGATGAACTAACCCAATTTTTTTTCTGGCTTTTTCGTGGACTGTAGGTATGAAGAACAGACTCGATCTAATCTATGAAAAACTGTAAAATCTCACCGAGCAACCTGGAAATCTGATACCACTTGATAGAGGCTAAGGTGTCCCGATGTTTCGATGAGATGGTGGCTATCATTTTCTGTGGGAGTCGACCTTGACGATCCGACTACGAACGTGCGAGACGTCGCGCCTTAGCAATCGCTAAACCAACTTCCGAGGGTTATTGACCACGCCGGAGCACGATCAACCTGACCACAAGGGTCTGTTTCCTGCGAGCAAACGAACAACAAGCAAGAAACTGAGATTGCAATCGGGATATTGCGAATATAAGATGAAAGCTTTATTGATCAAGGTGGGGTTCTGTGACGTCTTGGTCTGGTCGTTGGACACAAACGAAGTACGCGAAGTTGCAGCTATGGCGAACTTTTAATCTAACCAAAACCCAAAGTCTAAACGACGCCCTAAGGGCTATATATATGGAGGAAGAGGGGGGAATTTCGTGGCCCTTGAGGGTGGGGTCCGAAACCAACCCTAACTCTTGTTTCCCCACACATACGGACTCTAAAAATAGCCTATACTTAAGTATTTCGAAATTACATGGGCCTGGCCCATTAATAAGGTGACGCAGCACCTAGAATAGCCTATGGACGAATATTATGAAGTGGCATCTTGTATATTTCGTCCAAGGCTTCATGCACTCCTTATGGCGGCTTCAAAGTCCTGAAATCATCACTTGTAACTCCGTTCTTGATCCCCTTGCGCACGCCATCAACTTCATGCGTGTTCTTGCTCCAATGTTCATCCTTCTCCAAGCTAGGCCCTTCATTTGTAAGCAAAACAAATGTATCCAATTTAGGCAGCATCATAATCTCATGAACATTAGAATCATTACCAAGAAATGAAAGTACCTGGTAATTTAATTGGCGTGTGCGAGCTCTAGTAATTGGTCCAGTATATGTAACAGTAGGGGCTGTGGGTGTAACAATGGTATTGATGTCCTCATCAGATCCAGAGTCAATTCATGGGCTTTCTCGATCACGGGAGACGTTCCACCACCTATGCAAATACCACAACCGTCACGAGAGGTGCACAAACATCTAGATGCACATGATCAAGTTACTGTTTCTATACCACCATTTAATGGCCGTTTTAGACCTGCTTTATATATTAAATAGGAGTTTGACATAAATAATATATTTGCCTCCAATAATTTTGATGAACGTAAAAAAGTTAAGGTTGCGGTTGGTTCTTTCACTGGTTATGCTATAGTTTGGTGAAGTGAATATTGTTGGTTACACCCTAATGATATACCTACTTCTTGGGATGATTTGAAACTTGCCATGCGACATACATTCGTTCCCGCTTATTATACTCGTGACATGATTAAAAAGTTGCAACATTTAAAACAAGGTAGTGACACCATAACAAAATATTATGATACTTTACAAACAACCTTGCTACATTCCTCTTTAGAAGAAAGTGAAGAAGATTTTATGGATAGATTTTGGGGAGGATTAAATTGTGACATTCACGATATACTAATTCATGAAACATGTTATCCTATGGACCGTTTGTTTCGTCTTGCTTGCAAAGCTGAACAGGAGATAACAAGATGTGTTTCCCACAAGACAAACAAGCGGAAGGGGAAAATCCCAAGAGTTGTGACGGGTGTTCCTTCCACCACTGCGTCTCCTATGAAAATAGCATCCATTGTTGAGAGCACTACATCACCTCCACCATGTGCCGTGTCGCCACCTAGAGTGCCTACATCATCTTTGTTGATCATAAGAGGTAATGACAAAGGTACCGATCTTCCACCTCCACATGAGTATAATGAATGCCTTATCAAATTAAATGAACCATGCGATGAGCTACCCACTACTTTGATCACACCAGCTATTTTAGAGGACTGTGTTCATGATTTGACTTTGCCATGTGATCAAACAATTTTGAGTGAGCCCATTGAATTAACTATTGATGCAAAAGAATCATGTGAATCAGGGAATAACTCATATTTGGATCAAATACGTTTGAAAATAATTGTGCCAATGTTTAATCATTTTGATATGACCTCTAATCTTGGTGATGATTCATCAATGTTAGGATGGTTTAATGATAAGCATTGTCAATCTTTTGATATGAATAAGAGCTTCACTTATTGTGCAAACTGAGTTGCAATATTTTCATGCCTTTGACTTCTTGTGATAATATATTGGCTTTATATTTCACGACTTTTGAAGGGTGCTCTTGTATAACTGTGTCACATGTGCCCCAACTAAGACCAATAAAAATGGATGACATATACATATACAACGTGTACACCTTGTCTCTTTTGTTAGCCAGATTTCAGATTAAACAACGCCAAGGACGGCTTTGTTTTCAAGAAGGGGAGGATGATGAGGACATGGCCACTATAGTTACACCCATATCCCCTGCTTTTTTACCTCTTAGAACAGTTGCTAGAGCTCAGATATGCCAATTAAATTATCAGGTACTTTCATTTCTTGGTAATGTTTCTAGTGTTCATGAGAATATGATGCTGCCTAACTTAGATACGTTTGTGTTGCTTATAATTGAAGGGCCTAGCACGGACAAGAAGGTTGAACATTGGAGCATGGTCAAGCACAGAGAAGAAGGTGCATGCGAAGAGAACAAGAACGGAGGTTCAAGTGGAGATTTCCGGACTTTGAAGCCATCATGATGACATACAAGAAGATGGACGAAATATACAAGATGACCTTTCATAAATTTCGTCCATAGCTTATTATTGGTGTGGCGCGACCTTATTCTGGGTCAGGCCCATGTATTCTATTTTTAGAGTCCATATTGTAGGGGAAAGGACTTAGGAGGTGTTTTAGTCCCACCTTGCCAAGGGTGGACAAAATCCCCTCTCTTTTCCCTATAAATATAGCCCTTAAGGCATCGTTTAGACTTGGGTTTTATTTAGTTAATAGTTAGCCATCGCTGCAACTTCGTGTACTTTGTTTGTGTCCAGCGACCAGACCAAGACCGCTGATGAAACCCCACTTTTATCAATACTTCATCCATACTCGCAATATTCAGACTGCTTAATCATATTCTTGAGTGTTCTTCAATTGCTTGCAGGAATAGACCTTCGTGATCAGGTTGATCGTGCTCCAGCGTGGTCAATAACCTCTCGGAGTTGGTTTAGTGATTGCTAAGGCGCAACGTCGTGCACGTTTGTAGTCGATCGTCAAAGTCGTCTCCACCAAATCGATAGTTATCATCTCATCGAAAGATTGGGACACCTCGCCTCTATCAATCTATCTTAATCCTTCCTACGAGAATAAGTAGTATGCCAAATCTGTTGCTTGTCATCAATTTAAATTGGTGAAGGATACGCATAACATAATTCTTATTACTATTTCATCCAAGTGATCTAATTTCTTATTTCTAGAGTTGTTCATCATGTCAAATTCTCAGTTTCAATTGTTTCATCTTTCTTATTCCGGAGTTCCAAGTTTTTCTCGGTTATATCATCGCAAAGCTTCATCCAATCATTGCAAGGCTTCACCTTGTATTTTCAACTTCTCTTTCTTTTTATCATTCTTTTTTTACCAGAGTTCTTCATGGAGACTCTACATGGTGGTTCATCAAGGATATAATTCATTATCGAAATGTTCGTCAAGATTCTTGTTCGAGGAGCTCAAGCATTCTTCATCTTGCATTCTGAAGTGCAATTCTTCTTCAATATCATTTGAGGTGGTGTTATGTCACTCTTGACAATTTCCCTTCGTGATTCAAGTTGTCAAGAATGAGATATTTTAAATCCATCATTTTCTCTTTGTTTAGGAGATCGTTTCAACCTATCAATCCCTCCATTGGAGTTATCTTGGTAAAGATTTCACCTAAAGCCTTCCCTAAGGAATGTTGCTAATTATGGTGCTTAATAATAATCCAAGTTTCCTCCTATTCTTGCGGTGAAAGAAGTTTTTCATCTCTTTGGTGCTCTCAATCAAATCAATGGTCTCCATTAATGGCGGTTGTCACCTCATAATTTTGAGATGTTTTCATAAGCCCACAACAAGCTAATTCTTTTGTTGCTGATTTTTCAACAACTCCGTTCAATCCTTCTTTTAAGGTTGCTCTCTCAAATTCATTTGAGGTAGAACATGTTGTTCCTTCTCTGTTCCTTTCATTCCATTCTTTCATTTCTTCCAGAGGCATTGTGATGTTGCTCTCTTCGACCCATAATCTCATTTTGTAAATATCATGTTATTTTCCTTGTCTATCCATTGAGCAGGAGTGTTTTGTCCTCTGTTCAAGTTCCTTTCATCTTATCAAGTCTTGCATCTCTTTTCAACCGGAGTGTTGTTCGAATTTGTTCTTCCTTGTTCCTTGTTTATCTCGTTTCAACCAGAGTGGTTTCAATTCCTCTTGTCCATTGTGCTCGTCATTCATAGCTTTGCAAACTCCAAGGTTCACATGGTGTTCCTTGTTCCTCTTTTCTACCGGAGTGCTTTCAATTTCGTTTAACTACGTTGTGTTCTTCTTTCAAGTTTTCAACCTCTCAAGGTTTGTTGGTTTCACTCGTTTGTCAAAGAAGCAACTTTGTTTTACCTCTTCCACTTCTGTTGCTCCCCGGTGCCATCCTTAGATCTCGGGTCGAGATCTCTTGTAAGTGGAGGAGAGTTGTGATGCCCCGAGACCGATGCTCCAGAAGACTTCCAGCTATCCCGAGTTTTGTCGTGTGATTTGTTTGTTTGTTGCATTCATCATTGCATCATGTCATCATGCCATCATGTATTTTCATTTTTTTAAACTCAACTAAATAAATTGCATGGATCTTCGATCCATTTAAATCGAGGGAATTCACATGGTGATTTCTCTTTATAACATATCCTCATAATAATTAAGGAGCTATTATAAATATTCCATTAGTTTGGAATTAACCAGAACACACTTGCAAAATAATTCCCATGCCTATTTCACTTCAAGTTTCACCTCCAAACCTTGGCAACAATTCTTATCACTTTTATCGAGGTTCCTCCAAAAATCCTCATCATTTTTGGGCTCTTCTAAATTTTGTCCTAGTTCAAACCATTTGAATTAAATTCAAATGAGTTTGAATTAAACTCTTCTATATCGCGTGAAACTTATTTTCTTGGGCTAAGTATAATTCTTAGTCTCAGTAAGAGAAGTTTCAGCATTTTCCAAAACCCCTAGCTATGTCTTTCCTTCCCTTTTCCTTCTGTCTATTCCTCTGTAAATAGGAAATATCAAGAAGGTTGGCCTTTTGCTCCGAAGCGGCAACCAGCGGCCCAGCTAACCCTCCTAAGCTCAGCCAGCCCACCACCAGTTGGCCCAAGGCCCATTTGGACTTTCTAAACCTAGCCCCGACAGAATCCCCAACTCTCTCCCTTCACTCTCTCCCTCGCAGCGCCATCCTCACGCAGGCGCAGTCATCTCATCTCGATCCCATCTCCCTTTGTCCTCCTCTTGCGCCGCACCTACAGACAGAGAGGAGCGAGAGCTCCACGCGCGCGATCCCTTCTCTCCCTTGACCCCCCTTGTCCCGGCGCCCGCACCTCCTTCCCACCGAAGGCCTACGCCGCCGACCTGCCCGCGCCCTTGCCGACCCTCCTTCGCCTCGCCATGTTTCGCCGCCAGCCCGCGCTAGTGCCCTCCGTTGCTGCGCCAGCTCACCACCGCGCTGATGCCGCCACCGGCCACCCCGGCCAGTCTCCGGCCACCTGTAGGCCGCCCCAAGCCCGCTCCTCCTTTGCCTCGAGTTCATGTCAATATGACCACGCCCCTGCCGTCCCCGCGCCTTGCTGCCTCCTAGACTGCTTGCCTTGCCGCCTAGGAGCCCCGACGCTGATCCCATGGTCGCGCCTCCCTATCGCCGACCTGCTCCATGCTCTTCCTCCTGCTGGCCACCGAGCGCCACCATGCCTCCCCTGTAGCTACTCCAGCGAGCTCCAGCAGCTCCGCCATGTTCCGGTGTCGCCGGCTGACCTCGTCTTCCTTCTGCCCTGCTGCTGCCTTCGAGCACCATCGATGCATCTATGTGTGGAACCTGCCAAGTCCCGCACAGACCTGGATTCACCAAGTTCGACTCCCGATGACCGCCTCTGGATTCGTCAAGTACATCGCCGACAAGACCAAGGACGCCCGAACGAGTGCTCCCGACCGAGACATTTTTGCTGCTACGTTTTGGACACGCCAAGTCCCTCGGAAACATCGGATGCGTCAAGACCGCCCCGATTGTTGCCAAGTACCACAACACCCGGAGCCCTCGGATCCGTCAAGTTCTATTATGAGATGTACAACTACCGTCGACCCCGAAGACCTCGGATTCATCGAGTTCCCACGACGACTTAAGTGTACCCCACCGGATCGCCATGTTCGGTTACCGTCGCAACCATGTACAACTACTTCCACAACGATATGAGAACAACTACCGTCGCTGAAGGCCGTTGAGTGAGCAACTACCGTCGACGTGTACGACTACTTTGTGAACGTGTACCCGACGACCCTGGAGACCTATGTTGCGCCAAGTACCCCCTCGTTGACCCGAACATCTACAGGAAAACGTGTACCACTACCGTCGAGGACCGATAGTACCACTACTTCTACTACCATCGCGGAACGACTACTTCCTCTACTTCCCTCGACGAACTCGAACCGCCCCGGAAATGCACGCTTCGAAGGTATAACCCCGAGACGACGCTGTGGACCGTATGCATGTGTGTTGTATGGGATGATCATGTTTGCACCATGTCCGAGATGTCCTTGCACGTTCCTCCTTGTTTGCCATGCCATCGACCCATGGGAACCCGGTTACCGGGATCACTCCTTGTCACTCTTGCATGTTCTGCACACTTGTTCTTTTTCACCGGCATCTCAATCGAGTTACCGGAACTGGAACGTTGCCGTGGCACCATTTTTGTTATCGTCGTCGTGGCACCCTTTCTTTCCACCACGGTGAAAAATGCTTCATAATATGCTCATGTAAACTTTTAACAAAAATTGCAAAAAATCTACACATGTCATCCGCATCATGATAACAACATTTAAAATGGTTATAATTGTTATTTCCATTAAATTGCTAAATATGCATATGGAGATTTTCCGGATTTATTGTTGTTGTGTCCGGCCTCATTTAAAATGCCTACATGTGTAATTTATTTATGCATCACCCCTTGCGATGTTTAATAATATTTAATATTGTTGGGTACATAAATGGGAGTGAACTAAATAACTGAATGTGGTGTTTCGTCAATATGTAACTCGTTGCATATTGAGCTCCACTTAATTTGTAGTATTG
Source organism: Triticum dicoccoides (assembly GCF_002162155.2). NCBI lineage: Eukaryota > Viridiplantae > Streptophyta > Magnoliopsida > Poales > Poaceae > Triticum > Triticum dicoccoides. Next base: position 180,251,758 of record NC_041380.1, read on the forward strand.
TTTGTTGCACTTTGTCGTGCCATGCCTCTTTAGACTGGACATGCATCATACTTGATTGTGCATCATGCCATGTTTATGCTTGGTTGTTTACCATGTTGTTTGCTCCTTTCCTATGTTGCTTCTTCTTGTTAGTTCTGGTAACGTCGCATTTGTGAGGATCCGTTCGACTACGTCCGTTTGTCTTCTTCATGGACTCGTTCTTCTTCCTTGTGGGATCTCAGGCAAGATGACCATACCCTCGATATCACTTCTATCTTTGCTTGCTAGTAGTTCGTTCTATCGCTATGTCGCGCTACCTACCACTTGTTATATCATGTCTCCCATATTGCCATGTCAAGCCCCTAACCCACCTTCCTAGCAAAACGTTGTTTGGCTATGTTACCACTTTTGCTCAGCCCCTCTTATAGCGTTGCTAGTTGCAGGTGAAGTTGAAGTTTGTTCCATGTTGGAACATAGATATGTTGGGGTATCACATTATCTCTTATTTAATTTAACGCATCTATATACTTTGTAAAGGGTGGAAGGCTCGGCCTTATGCATGGTGTTTTGTTCCACTCTTGCCGCCTTAGTTTCGTCATACCGGTGTTATGTTCCTTGATTTTGCGTTCCTTACGCGGTTGGGGTTATGGGACCTCCTTGATAGTTCGCCTTGAATAAAACTCCTCCAGCAAGGCCCAACCTTGGTTTTACATTTGCCACCTAAGCCTTTTTCCCTTGGGTTCTGCAGACTCAAGGGTCATCTTTATTTTAACCCCCGGGCCAGTGCTTACTACCTCTTGAGCACTGCGTTGGATTTCCCCGAAGAGGAGAGGATGATGCAGCAAAGTAGCGTAAGTATTTCCCTCAGTTTTTGAGAACCAAGGTATCAATCCAGTAGGAGGCTACGCGCGAGTCCCTCGTACCTACACAAAAACAATAGCTCAATGCAACCAACGCGCTTAGGGGTTGTCAATCCCTTCACGGTCACTTACGAAAGTGAGATCTGATAGAGATGATAAATAATATTTTTGGTATAGAGATGCAAAGTAAAAAGTAAAAACAAAGTAAAAGAAAAGCAATAATGAAGTGATGGAGATTGATATGATGAGAAAGAGACCCGGGGGCCATAGGTTTCACTAGCGGCTACTCTCAAGAGCATAAGTATTCTACGGTGGGTGAACAAATTACTGTTGAGCAATTGACAGAATTGAGCATAGTTATGAGAATATCTAGGTATGATCATGTATATAGGCATCACGTCCGAGACAAGTATACCGACTCATGCCTGCATCTACTACTATTACTCCACTCATCGACCGCTATCCAGCATGCATCTAGAGTATTAAGTTAAAAACAGAGTAACACCTTAAGCAAGATGACATGATGTAGAGGGATAGTTTCATGCAATATGATAAAAAACCCATCTTGTTATCCTCGATGGCAACAATACAATACGTGCCTTGCTGCCCCTTCTGTCACTAGGAAAGGACACCGCAAGATCGAACCCAAAGCTAAGCACTTCTCCCATGGCAAGAAAAACCAATCTAGTAGGCCAAACCAAACTGATAATTTGAAGAGACTTGCAAAGATAACCAATCATACATAAAATAATTCAGAGAAGATTCAAATATTATTCATAAATAGACTTGATCATAAACCCACAATTCATCGGTCTCAACAAACACACCGCAAAAAGAAGATTACATCGAATAGATCTCCACGAGAGAGGGGGAGAACATTGTATTGAGATCCAAAAAGAGAGAAGAAGCCATCTAGCTACTAACTATGGACCCGTAGGTCTGAAATAAACTACTCACACTTCATCGGAGGGGCTTGGATGATGATGTAGAAGCCCTTCGTGATCGATGCCCCCTTCGGCGGAGCTCCGGAACAGGCCCCAAGATGGGATCTCGTGGATACAGAAAGTTGCGGCGGTGGAATTAGGTTTTTGGCTCCGTCCCCGATCGTTTGGGGGTACGTGGATATATATAGGAGGAAGAAGTACGTCGGTGGAGTTTCGAGGGGCCCACAAGGCAGGGGGGCGCCCTAGGGGGGTGCCCTCCACCCTCGTGGCTGCCTCATGGCTTTCTTGACGGAGGGTCCAAGTCTCCTGGATCTTATCTGATGAGAAAATCACGTTTCCGAAGGTTTCATTCTGTTTGGACTCCGTTTGATATTCTGTTTCTCCGAAACACCGAAATAGGCAAAAAACATCAATTCTGGGCTGGGCCTCCGGTTAATAGGTTAGTCCCAAAAATAATATAAAAGTGGAAAATAAAGCCCAATATAGTCCAAAACAGTAGATAATATAGCATGGAGCAATTAAAAATTATAGATACGTTGGAGACGTATCAGTGCTCCTCTGAGTGTTGGTCCAAAACAGAGCCACTTGCGGTGCCGTGCCTAGGCAACTTGGGGTATCTTCGGTTTCTGTACGTAGTGTTCATCCGGTGTGCCCTGAGAACGAGATACATGCGACTCCTATCGGGATTTGTCGGCACATCGGGCGGCTTTGCTGGTCTTGTTTTACCATTGTCGAAATGTCTTGTAACCGGGATTCCGAGACTGATCGGGTCTTTCCGGGAGAAGGAATATCCTTCATTGACTGTGAGAGCTTATGATGGGCTAAGTTGGGACACCCCTGCAGGGTATAAACTTTCGAAAGCCGTGCCCGCGGTTATGTGGCAGATGGGAATTTGTTAATGTCCGGTTGTAGATAACTTGACACTTGACTTAAGTAAAAGGCATCAACCGCGTGTGTAGCCGTGATGGTTTCTTTTCGGCGAAGTCCGGGAAGTGAACACGATTTGGGTTATGTTTGAACGTAAGTAGCTTCAGGATCACTTCTTGATCATTTCTAGCTTCACGATCGTTGTGTAGCTTCTCATCTTAGTCTTATTTGCGTATGTTAGCCACCATTTTAGCTTAGTGCTTGCTGCAGCTCCACCTCACTACCTTATCCTACCCATAAGCTTAAATAGTCTTGATCTCGTGGGTGTGAGATTGCTGAGTCTTTGTGACTCACGGATACTTCCAAACAGTTGCAGGTGCCGATGATACCAGTGCAGGTGATGCTACCGAACTCAAGTGGGAGTTCGACGAGGACCTTGGTCGTTACTATGTTTCGTTTCCTGATGATCAGTAGTGGAGCCCAGTTGGGACGATCAGGGATCTAGCATTTGGGGTTGTCTTCTTTTATTTTGGTTTCGTAGTCATACCTGGATGATGTATGTTTAACTTGTTATTTGTGTGAAGTGGCGATTGTAAGCCAACTCTGTATCCCTCTCTTATACAGTACATGAGATTGTGTGAAGATTACTCCTCTTGCGACAAAACCACCATGCGGTTATGCCTCTAAGTCGTGCCTTGATACGTGGGAGATATAGCCGCATCGTGGGTGCTACAAGAGCCATGGGGAACCAGTTCGCCATGACTTTCTCGTCGCCGTTGGCCGCCTCGATGCTCAGCTCATAGAGCTGCAAGAACTCCGCAGGGTCAGGGAAGCCGTCGTAGCGAGGAGGCAGGTCTGGCTTGAACTTGCCTAGCCAAACAATGCCAAGCAGCTCCGGAGTGAAGGCGCGACAGACCGCTGTGGCCACCGAGGCCCGCGCAACGCCATCGCAGGCGGCACACGGTCTTGATGAGATGGCGCCGAGAGTGCAGGAGCGTTTTCTTGCGGCCGGGGAACTTCTTGGTAGCTTCCTTCTTCGCGCGCGGGTGCCCGACGCGGGGGCACGCCGAGGGGCCGCCCGTCTTGTTGCCAGGGCGCCGCCTTGGTGCGGAGGTGGCGGAGGCACTCCAGGGCTACGTCACCCGCGACTGAAGAAGGGCGAGGTAGCGAGAGAGATAGTGTGGGTGAGCCCCCAGCTGTGCTGACGAGCTTGGCGATGCGGTCCAGCCAGTCCTCGTAGAGGTCGTCGACCAGGCGGTAGTGCAGGAGCTCGTGTGCCGTGAGTAGCGCGGCCTGCGCGTTCGTGGGCGTGCGACGAGCGTGGGACAATGAGCCGGCCGGAGTCAGTGATGGGATGGCGATGCGGCCGTCCCGCCGCACCGAGGGGTGCAGCGAACATGCTTGCTGCTCGTTTCTCGCCGGGCCAGTGACGGCGTTGGCGGTGGGTGATGGAGGACGACGGGGAGGCCCGCCGACAGGGGCTGTCTGAGCGACGTGAGCGGCCAGGGCGACCCGGCTCTCGACGCGAGCTCCACCTCCTCGCATGACAACGGAGGAGGAGGCCCGTCTCATGGCGCGTGTCATGGAGGACTCCATGCGCACGCACGACGAGCGCCAATGGGAGGGCCTCGAGGAGATGACGGCCCTCTCCGCGACCGGCGACGTCGCCATCCCCGAGCTGGAGTTGGTGGCGAAGGAGGAGGTGATGGAGGAGCCGCCGGTGGCCGCGTTCCACCCGGGCCTGGTGGGCCAGCACTAGAACTGGTCGTGCATGGCTCCGGAGATGGCGGACGCCGTGGGGGGCGTGAACTGGTGCCCCACACCGCCACGGTCACCGGAGCGGGACGCCTCGCCATGGGAGGAGGTGGTGCAGGCACCTGCCACCTTCCGGCCCGCCTCCCTCGTGCACCACGGACCGCCGACCCACCTCTGGACGCCGCCGGACTACGTCGACCTCGTTAAAGACGACGACGACATCGGTGGCCACTGAAGACGGCCACGACACCGACATCGACGGGCGCGGCAGAAGCGCGCGGGCGGCATTTTTTTCGTTTTTATGTTAATTATGGCACTGGGCCGTTAAGTGAACCATGGAACTGAGTCGTTTTGTGGCCATGACCCCTTAAATCATGTTTTAAGTTTTTTTAACTGTGTTTATTTATTTTTAAAGTCATTTTATTTTAGTTTTTTTATCACGTCCAACACAAACATGATTTGGAGTGCGACCGTCCATTGAACGCATCCATGATCCAATAGACAGAAGTGGACATGAACGAATTCATTGTGGCCCCAAAGGCGTAAAATTCGGTCAAACCGAACGTTCATTTGGATCATGCAGTGAAGTTGGGCTAAGCCATCGGACCGGGCTCAGGACGTGACCGATCCCCAGCTGGGATCGGTCGAGCGAGCGTCCTCCTTTGCTTTTTTTTTTTTGAACTTTCCTCCTTTGCTTTCTTTGTTTGGAAAAGCCATCTCCGCTGCTCGTTCTTTTTTTTTTTGAGCCGCATCAGATTGAGAATTGGATATGCTGGGTTCAGCCGTCCTCCGGCTCGCCACCCCGCCTCGCGCCGCCGTCTCCGCTGCTGCCGGAAACATCTCGGTATAAGCCTTTTCCTCCTGTCGTTCTGCGCACTCCTTCCTACGGTCTACATACGCATCTCACATGGAGTGGCTTCTTGGTCTGTATATTCGACGGGCGGCGACAGCTCGTGGATGGCAGCCTCCGCGCTGTGCTGCACCCGGGGGCGGACGACGCAGATTCAGCGGCGGCGGGGTGCTCGCACAAGTGGCGGATGGTGATCGCCTACGACGGTACCAAGTTCAAAGGTTTTTCTCGCCCCTCTTCTCTGCACCCGGATTCTTTAGATCGGTGGTGTTTGTGTATTCGATCATTATTAGATTCTTGGGGGTGGTGATGAATGGTTATCGGCGCTACCTAAGGACGGTTGCATCGAAGGGAGAAGAGAAAGCAAATGGTTGCAGAAGGTAGGTTTTCTATTACCGGGGATCACTAGTTTGCCATCGGACCAACTATTTGCCATATGATTAGAATGTCCATTTTAACTGAGTGTGCGTACATGGGCCTGGTGGAATTGTTAGCTTCTACTCTCTTCATCCCAAAACATTTGAAGTTTTAGGCTTGTCCTAAGTTAAACTTCTTTAAGCTTGACCAACTTCATAGAAAAAAGTGCTTATATCTACAACATCATATATATATATATATATATATATATATATATATATATATATATATATATATATATAGCAAAAAGGCCCGTGCGTTGCAACGGGAGAAAAAAAATCCACTCATATCTCTAGCTGGGTCAGTTGGACAAACTATGAGTGGCCGGTTGGCAGGTTATGAGATCGAACCCTCCCATCAGCAATTTTATTTTTCTCCGGACCTGGCCCACAGTGCGCTGCTAGATGGGCTTTCTTCGTTGAGCCAAAACGGGTGGCAAATAATGAAACCAAAT
>NC_041380.1:180258629-180308135 GCF_002162155.2 Triticum dicoccoides
TAGATGTTGGTAGATTTTTCTACAAACTTGGTCAAACTTAAAGAAGTTTGACTTAGGACCAACCTAAAACATCAAATATTTTGGAACGGAGGGAGTAGTAGTCTTGTTCCGTGTTTTCTAGAGACAGATTGATAATTACGATTTGTTTCTAGCTAATAGATTTAGCAGATTAGTTGCATTTTTCTTTTTTCAAGATTCAAGATGTATTTTGTGATGAAAACATATTTTTTGTGCCACGTAACATGTTTCTTGATCAATGGAAGCATCATTTTTCTAGTACGTTGGAAATATATTTGTTCGCTAGATGGAAACAGTTTTCGTGACCAATATTAACGTTTTTTCTTTGCAATGGTAATATTTTCAAGTACTTTGGAAACAAGTTTTTCTGTGTGTAACAGAGTCAAATTGTATGATTTTTTTGCTTTGGTTGAAACAATATAGCAGACACTGATAGTGGTTGAAACAAAAAATTACTACAAGAAGCAAAATGAATAAGATACAACTTCACTAAAAGAAACAAAAGTACATGTGAGTGAAGCACATACAAGGTAGTGATTTTAGAAGAACGAGTGTAGAAATAAAGGAAGCACATGGTGGTAGTGGTTGAAGTAAAAATTTACTGCCATAGAAACATGCGTGAGAAATATAAGTAGGCTTCGTGGCTGGCACGAAGCAACATTCTTGGGCAATGGAAGCTTAGAAAGTTGATTTTACAAAGGCATGCTTGCCGGGCAACATTTGGGGTCAAAAAATTTGTGGTTTGCGAATCAGTTTAATAAAAACAAATTTAGGTTGAGCGCGCTCATAACATCTTTGAAATGAAGTACCGCGAAACAACTTTTCAATACACTGTGTGTAGGATTGGTTTACCGGAGGGAAGAGTTTACCAGAAATAACGGGGCAATTATGCGATATTTCTTCTTATCTTGTCAATTTTATTATGAATGCCTTTTTTTGTTGTCATTTTGTTGGTTTTGAGGTTTTACTGTTGTGTCATTTATGACACTAACTACCGTACACCGCTAGGACGTGCTTTAACCATTGGATATTTATATTTGAATTTGGCCTAGTGATGATTCATTTCGTGAGTATCCAAAGAATCGATGGTGATCTTAAGTAGCATACGGTCCTTGACATTTATGGTTACACTTATTGGGGTGAACTTTGTAAACTATAGCCCCAGAGAAGGAGGTAGTTCTTTTTAGGATCTTGAGACATTGATGTACGTGTATATGTGCCTACCACCTCTCCTACATTACCAGCAATACTAGAAGCAGCACACACAGTTCGTCATGAGGGCATTCAAAAAACGTTACATCGGCTTCGGGCTGATTTCCATGTACCACAGGCCCGCAAGTTGGTTAAGGAGTTTGTGCAGATTTGTGTGAGATGTCAATGCCACAAATGGGATCATTTACACCCTGCAGGCCTGTTGCAGCCATTGCCAGTCCCACAACAAATATGGGACGGCATATCTATGGATTTTGTGGAGGGGTTCCCGCGTGTGCACGGCGTGTGCACGGCAAATCGGTCATACTTACAGTAGTGGACAGTTTCTCTAAATACAAACACTTTATTCCTTTGGCACACCCTTATCCTCTACTTCCGTAGCAAGAGTATTCTTTGATGAGGTGGTTCTTGCACGGGATGCCAACATTGATTGTCAGTGATCGACTGATCGTGATCCAATTTTCACTAGCCGCTTTTGAGAGGGACTCTTTCAGTTGGCTGGTGCACAGCTTAAAAAAGGCTCAGCTTTTCATCCCCAGTCTGATGGTCAGACAAGAGGCCGTGAACAAAGTGATTGCTATGTACTTACGCTGCCTTTCAGGTGATCGGCCCCGACAATGGCTTGCATGGGCCACTGTTTTTGAGTCGCGACTAGACTAGTCTAAGTCGACGAGTCGCACTGCCAGGGTTGACTCAAACCCCTCGACTAGTCGAGACTAGTCGCGACTAGTCGATTGGCCAGGCTCGACTCGTCACTAGTTGCTACCCCATAACGACTCATCGACTCGAAAACCTTGGCATGGGCTGAGTATTGCTATAATACTTCATATCATTCCCCCTTAAGGAGACACCTTTCAAGGTGGTTTACGGGTGTGACCCTCCATCTTTGCACTCTTATGAGCCAGGCTGTGCCAAACTAACTGCAGTGGATTCTCTTCTCCAAGACCATGATGAATTTCTTGTTGTTATTAGGATTGATTCCTGCAGGCACAACAATACTATAAGAGACAATATTGACAGTCCCCGTCGAGGGCTCGGCTTTGAGATTGGACAATGGGTTTGGTTGCGTTTACATCATAGTCAGGTGGCATCTTTGGCAATCAAGGCTCACTCTAAGCTAGCTCCCCAATTCTGTGGATCATACCAAGTCATAGAACAGATTGGTTCAGTAGCATCGTCTCAAACTTCCAGAGAAAGCTCGGATTCATGATGTCTTTCATGTTAGCTTATTGAAGCCTTACCATGGGGAGGCTCCTGCAGTTCCGCCACCATTGCTTCTGCTTCACAATGGTCGGGTGTGTCCTGTTCCATAGAAGGCCCTCAAATCTCGCGTGACTCAGGGGTAAACTGCAAATTCTCATCTAATGGCAGGGGCTACCAGCTACTGGAGCTTCTTGGGAAGAGGCTGGGGAATTACAGAAGATATATCCACAATTCCAGCTCAAGGACGAGCTGCTTCTCAAGGAAGGGAGAGATGTCATGTGGGGATCTACGTATCAGAGGAGGAAACATGCATCCAGACCTCCAGCTTAAAAGGCTAAGGAATCCTAGTACTAGTTGGCTGCAGCACGAGTCCATGTCCCACAAGTGTCTTAGTAGTTGCACGTTCAGTTTAGGGAAGAGTCTTAGTCCAACTTTGCCTTTGAGTCCTAGGTGTAAGGTCAACCCTATATAATGAGGCAGCCATCGTTATTATTTTTGGCGAATACTCTAGGCGTGTATCATTGCATTGATAGGGGAAAGAAACATTAGTTAGGCAGCCCACAAACAACGTACACAACTAGGAGATGATGTGGGTGCCAATGAGCAGATAGAAGGGGGGATGCTCAGCCCCAGATACAAGAGATTATGTTACAGGTAAAATGGTGTCTAAGCCTTTGGTGCCAGCCCATGTCCAATGCCACGCCTCCTCTTTGACAGTCTTGATGATCTTGTGAGTTATTATGAGTCAAGTCAAGAAGTCTAATCCCCAATCATGATCTCTCCGTTTCTGCCTGACGTAATTCTGTGCCCTGTCCCCTGCACCTCTCCTGCTACCATGGCTCCACCAACAGGGGGATGCACGGGTCCTAGTCCCCAGCCTCCTACCTATCACAATCATCGTCTACGCTCAACCCATGCTCGTGGCACATGTTGTTTTCTTTTTTGCCCTTATCTGATTAGTGCACTTATTTCCTAATATTTTTGTATTAGCACATCAGGTTGCACGCCCCTTGAATGTGACCAAACGATCAACTATGTTCCAATGAGGCTCAGTAGTTCCAGCCAAGATGAAGGCCTTTAATTCAGATAGCTCCTCGTCACTATCCCCTTGCTGCCGCAAGTTCTCAAAGAGGGGAAACTGTGGACTGGAGATGGCGCATAGATCGGCTGTTCTTTCGTCAGCATTGCAACATGATAAAGCATCTGCCACAATGTTCTGGTGACCAGGGCGAAATTCGACACATAAATCAAATCAGAGGAGCTTGCTCACCCAATGATGCTGTGGAATAGTTGACAGACGTTGATCCAACAACAAATTCAAACTATAATGATCTGTGCGAACAAGAAAGGATCTTTCCCATAAATATGGCCGCCAATGACACACAGCCTGCATTAAGCCAATGAGCTCACGTTCATAAGCAGCAAGATGCATGTGTTGAGGAGCAATCTGTTTACTGAAGAAAGCCACAGGACCATTTCCTTGATGTAACCAATTGGATGTAACACATTCTACCACAAAGTCCAAGCTGAAATCAGGCAATTGTAGCACAGGAGATGATACAAGAGCCTTTTTCAGAACATGGAACGATGTTTCTGCTTTGTTCATCCAAGCAAATCCCGCCTTCAATAACATTGTAAGGGGAGCCGCAAGTGTACCAAAATCCTTGATGAAGCGGTGGTAATACCCAGCCAGACCTAAAAATCCATGCAACACAGAGCGAGGAAATGGCTGTGTTATGAAAGCAACTTATCTCTATTGAAGGCCCAAGGGGCATATATACATTACACATGACTTGGGATACAAGGAAAGTAAACATGGCCTAATAGAACTCTTAGACCAATACTAATATTTGCCAACACCACCCCTCAAATGCAAAGCGTATGCAATGGCAATGCATTTGAAGTGTAACACTAAAAAAAATGATAATCCAAATCCGCGTCTTGAGAGTGTCGTCGTAGCATGAAGAGTCTTCAAAACCTGTCGAGTCAAGCCAAAGGGAAGAACGGAGAGATGGCACATCAGAGGAAGACACCACATCACTTGAAGATACAAGAGAAGTTTCAAGAGAAGATGAGTTGTCAAAAAAGTGGGCACATCAAGAGAATAAAGCATTGCGCAGAGAATCATAGCCTACTACAACCGAGGACGAAAGAAGCGCGGTGGCTAAGGCACAATGGGCGTAGGTTGATAATGCAAAAAGAGTCCAAAAAATCCTACAAAAAACAACAAGGGCAAGTAGGCCACAAAAGTTGTATAGAAAGGATTAGGACCAGAGAAAGGCTGACAGACAAAAGTATGGTGGACTCGCATGGCATGAGAAACACTAGATATCAACGGATTTGGTGGATGCAGCGGAAAATATAGACTAGAAAGCAATTATACTAGAGAGTAGCGGAAGAAACATGATTTTTCTATATGATGCCTCACGGGAAACAGAGGAGCCAGCAATCTCACATATTATAGGAGTCCAAAACTGGGCTTGAAGCGGCAGCAGGCCAAGCAGGAGAAATCCATGGTGGACAACACCGTCAAGGAATCAGTTCGTGGCTGGGTAAGCAGAGCAGTAGCAGCAGGAGAGCAGCACACGTTGGGGCAGCGGGGATGTGAGAAGCCAGGGCGAGGTGAGCGTCGGCACGCGGAAACCGGCGCGGGGAGCAGCGGGGCCCGTGACCTGGAAGTCGACGGCGGCGTTCATTCTGGGAGGGAGTAGCGGCGAGTGCAGGCAGCTGATCCAAGAGTCTTGCGCGGCGAGGCTGGGTGGGGCGACACCACAGGGAGGCGTCGGGAGCCAGCGGTAGGCATGGCCGACTCGAGCTGAAGAAGAAGCGGGTGGACGTCTGGGGCAGCGGCTTGGTGATTGAGGGGCGGCGTCCTCCTGGGGATGGTGGTGACGGCGGACGATCTGGACTGCAACTTGGCGATCTGATCTGGAGCCTGCCGTGCGTTGACCCGGGGCAGAGGCACCCCTCATGTGCAGCGACCAACGAAGACTGAAAAGAAAATTTGATCGGAGGACAAGCTGCAACTCCGGAGGGGACCTAAAACCTAGGCTCTGATACCATGTTATGAAAACAACTTATCTCTATTGATGGCCCAAGGGGCATATATATATTACACATGACTTGGGTTCAAGGAAAGTAAACATGGCCTAATAGAACTCTTAGACCAATACTAATACTTCCCAACATCGGTCACTACCTGAACCTTTAGTTGGTCCATAGCGACACCTTCACTGTTGATGACGTAGCCTAGATAAATCACTGAGGAGACACCGAATAAGCATTTGGGCCGTTTGAGAAACAAGTGATGATCTCAGAAGAAAGCAGAGCACAGATCTGACATGCCTCAAGTGGTCTGACCAAGAAGTGGTATAAATCAAAATATCATCAAAAATGACCAAGACAAACAGGCAGAGGAAAGGGCGTAAGATGTCATTCATGAGAGCCGAATGTTGTTGGGGCGTTATCAATCCAAAAGGCATGACCATGAACTCAAACAATCCTTGGTGGGTCCTAAAAGCCGTCTTTTCCCCATCGGCAGGGTTCATACGCGCTTGATACCCTGATTGTAAATCCAATTTGGTGAAAAAGAGAGTGGGGAGTGATGTCATCTGGGCCTAGCACTTCAGGCGCAGAAACAGGGAGGGTCCCAAATCTGCTTAGAGATAGGCTTTATCTTTAGTTTGCTGGTATATCAAATTAGTTAAGTATTCCCATCGATAACCATCGTGTTAGTTGGAAAGTTGAGTTATTGTATCAGCCGGCCCTATATATAAAGGGACCTAGGCCTAGTACGTGTGCATCAGAGAATCAATAAAGAAGAAAAGAGGAAGACTTGCCTCCAGTTATCCCCAAATCCTAACTTCCCTGCACCCACGGCACACAAGGATCTGCACGGCTACGTTTTCCGGAGCCTGGGCCGTGACAGTATCACTACCCCTTGTTAGCTATTTTATGTTCTATTAGCAACTAGCTGGAGGAAAATTCTGCAATTTTGAAGCAATTTCCTCAAATTAAACCTGTCTATCATCTATATTGTAGTTATATATAGTTGCTTGACTCCATACTAACATTACTAAGATTGGGTACATAACTTCAGAATTTTGAAATCTCAACTGATTCTCAAATTACTATTGTTCTTAGGTTGGCAGTATCAACCATCACCTCCAACTATACAATGCTTTCTAGAGAAAGCACTGATACGCATCACGAAGCTCGACCGGAAGGAGCTTTGTTTGGTTGGTGCAGGAAGGACAGATACAGGTGTTCATGCACAGGGTCAGGTTTAATTATCTTATTACACTGGAACACGGTCTCAAATGTACTTGTATATCCTTCATTGTTGGTAGGCTTAAAAATGCTGTGATAACACGTCATATGTTGTTTTGCAGGTGGCACATTTCACCACGCCGTTTGCCTACCATTGTCTCGACAGCTTTCATTCTGCAATCAATGGGCTTCTGCCTCCTGATATCCGAGTTAGAGAAATTAGCGCAGCTTGTCCAGAATTCCATGCTCGCACATCCACAAAGAGCAAAATATATCATTACAAGATCTATAACGAAGCAGTTATGGACCCCTTCCATACTAATTATGCTTACCACAGTGCACATAAACTTAATCCACATGCTATGCAGGAGGCTGCAAATCATTTTGTTGGAGTACATGACTTCACATCTTTCGCTAATGCAGTACATAATGATCGTGTGCGCAGTCCAATAAAGAAGATATCACGCTTTGATGTTACTAAGATGGTGATTTATTATCCCACGAGTTTGATTTTCTACTACCCTTACGAGTTCAGTATCACCTGCTTGATTTGTGTTTTGTTTGACCTGACATTTTCTGGTTGCCGTACAGGATGCTATCATACAACTCGAGGTTGAAGGCACTGGCTTTTTGTACAGACAAGTGAGGAACATGGTAATTTTGATCTCTTGTTTAATCATGTGCCTAAGTTAAGTTATTTTTGCATGTCACATCACCTGAACAGAATTAAAGAGCTGTGAGTAGTACGGTAGTAGGGGCCTGGTACCTTTTGCTTGCCTTTGTTGATTCATGTGCTAGCCCTTGCATGGAACAAACTGAGTGTAACACAACCTCCTAACAATTTTTCATATAATCTTACCATATAAGCATTGAAGAACTTATCATGACCCTTTTACTTTTGAAAATGTTGTATGTATTAATTAAGATAACACAGAGTCATTACAATCATGCCGCACCAGGTCCAACACGGAGGTCGGAGCTGACTGCGCGTATACACCACTACACGCCCTTCTCTACTGAACCTAGCTAAACCAACTTGCCGTGATCCTTAATAAGCATGGAACGTGGTATATGGCTGCATGTGATACAAGCGCCTTAGCCAACTCATGGGAACAATTGTCATTCTTTTACTTTTTACCTTGTCCCTAAAAATAGAATAATCGATGAAGCATAACAGCAGTTCATTCAACTGGGTTACTTTATCATAGATCGAATGTACAATGGGTATCTAATGATTGGATCATATGCCCAACTTACGCACTAGTATTTGCAGCTTTTGCGAGGGAGAAGATTATATTTATCTCACTAACTCAACAGGAAATATCTTTAGGGAATTGACTACCAGACACTTTTCTTTCTTGAAAAGGGGTTTGTACCCCCGGCCTCTGCAGCGATTGATGCACAAAACGCTTTTATTACAAAGTTATAGAATGTAGTAAGATAATGTAAACAGGACATACACATCAAACAATAGATATTGCGCAAGGCACTTAACATTACTAATCCTATTGCTAAGCCGACACCTAAATTGGCTGAATATAGTCCATGCGACCATCTCCAAGTGGCTGCACGCAGAGTCCAGATGCTCCCGAGCCTCCGATAGTATGCTGAAGCAAACATTTATTTTTAATCTCTAGATCTTCCACCCTGATCTTTTGGCTGGCAAATAATGCTCCACTTTGTGAGCTGATATTTGCGTTTATGCTCATCCGATTGCTAAAAGAAACTGGATTTGTGTTAGTCCAATCTTAAAAGACGTTGCTCCCTAAGCACCATCGCCACCATCTCGTCTGATGTTGGGGGAGCAATGCCACCACACGTCACTGGTCGCCTGCGCCGCTGGCCCCGCCGCCACTGCCTCTCCACCGGCCGCCCACACCACTGCCGCCTTGCTGCCACACCACGCCGACCACCAACGCCGCACCCGCCGCTATCCGTCATCTGCCAGTAGCGCCACCGCAGCATCACCGCCTTGCCGGTACACATCAGTGGCCGCCTGCAACGCCACCACCGGCTGCTAGACGTTCACGCCGCCCCACCGTGCCGCCGGTTGCCGGAGCTCCGCCGGTGTCTTTGTGCACACTAGAGGGAAAGATATAAAGAGATTAGCCACTGACATGTGGGACACATATGTCAGGCTTAGTTTAGGGAGAGGTTTATAGGGGAACTGCTACAGCCGCACACCTGTGAAACCCAATAAAATTATTGGGAGAGCCTCCAAACGCACTTATAGGGGAAGGTTTTTGAGGGAACTTCTGAGTTCTAAGGCCCTCTTTTGTTAAGACCGGTGGCTGAGAGCGCAAGAGTAGAGCTATATTTGAGCTTATAAAGTGGTAGCCTTCTTTTGTGGCGGAGATAATTTATTTTCACGTAATGTTATTGCAAACATCGGTTGCTATGCTAGGTTATTTCGGACTTGATATCTTGCTGTACTATATTTTACCTGCGATCATCATCACTCTCCCCCCACGCTCGAAATCCCTGATGTTTGTGCCACAGAACAACTCGATAATATGTTGGCAATGCAGGTAGCTTTGCTAATTCAAGTTGGAAGGGAGGGACTGCCTCCTGAAATCGTCCCGGGAATCATTGCGGCAAAGGACCGCAAAGAACTTGCGAAGGTGGCCTTGTCAGCACCACCACATGGATTGTATCTCATGTCAGTTAACTATGACAAAGAAATCTTGAAGCCTCCTGTGGGTTCCCCTCCGGTGAGCTTTGGAAGGACTCATCAGATCAGTAGATGCAAACTTCTGTTTTACTAGCACAAATATCCGTGCGTTGCAACGGGAGAAAATTTTATATTTATTAATATAAAACACATCCCTTGTTCATTAAAATTGTACATGCAGATCCCATGCGTTGCAATGGTAATAAATTTGAGCTTGTGTGGTATTCGAGAGTTTACCTGCCGTCGTGCATAGTACATTTGCTCGTGCCTCGTGTTAGAATACAACTTGTGTTAGGGTTATGACTCATACATGGTTTGTAATAATGCTAGGTCAGGGGTGGCTTAGCTCTTATATATACTTCTTATACCGGCACAATATTGTATCAACAATTATTCAATACAATTCTTTTCTTTTGAGGGTACGCCAATGGCGTACCTTAACTTTATAGAAAGAAGAAAATATGTACAAGAGATTACACATCGCTAGTTAGGAGTCACAAACCGACCCTAACCAAGCCTCCACACCACTCCCTAGCTCTACTCGACTACTATGATCGGTTGTCCTCCGAAAGCTCCTGATTTGGCCCAGGTCCTCAGCTCATTAAAGATAGAGTCTAATGTGTCCCATTCGTTCTTGATTATGCCCGTGCCGAAGACCCTTACATTCCTTTGCTTCCATATCGTCCAACAGATTAGCATCACGAGGGTGTCAAAGCCTTTCCGAGACTGCTTATCTATTCGCTTTCTCGTATCCGTCCACCACTGCACTAATCTTGAGTCATTTGTTGGGCAAAGGCCGGTCGTCAAACCCATCCTAGTAGTGCAGTGGAATCACACTTGCCGCGAGAACACGCACTGCAGCAAAATGTGGTCAACTGTATTCTCCTCCTGGTCACACATGTAACATTTTGATGCTTGGTCTTGCAAACCGTGCCTAGCTCTCTTGTCCGAGGTCCATAAATGATATTGCACCGCGAGCCACATGAATAGCTCGCACGCAAGCGATGCCCAACACTTCCATATGGTTCCGAAGCAGTGGAATCTGACTCCTCCCTCGCATAGCATCTTGTACGCAGATGATGTCGTGTAGACTCCGGGCGTGTTCCAAGCCCAGATGGGGCAGTCCTCGACCTGAGTGTCCAAATGAACTTCCAAGAGAATCTCTCAAAGGCCGATGAACTGGGTGAGACCCTCAGTGCATAGGTCACCCACTACATCGTCCATCCATGAATGCATGTACATCGCATCTCACACAAGTCTCCTGTTTGCCACTTGTGTCCGCACCTTTGCCACAACCAAGGGTGCAAAATCTTTAATAGCTGCTCCATGTATCCATCGGTCTTTCCAGAACAAGGTCTTGCCTCCTGAACCAACTTCCCATTTGACAAGGCTTCCAAAAGCTTGATCCACCTTTTTGTCCGAGGTCAAGTTGAGGCCTTGCCACGGCTTGGAATCATCAGTGCGTCCGAGCCATTCCCATCCGAGTCTTAAAGCGATACCGTGCTTAACCAGGTCAATGACACCCAAGCCTCCCAAGTGTTTAGGCCTGCACACTCTAGCCCAGGAGACGACACATTTGCCTCCATTCACTGCCTCGGTTCCGGCCCAGAAAAATGCTCGACACCCCTTGTCCACTCTCTCCAGAGCCCATTTAGGTGTCTCTGCTATCATGAGATGATGTGTAGCGCGCCCCCTCATTACTTGATTGACAAGAATGAGCCTCCCCGGCCTCGTCACGAGACCCCTTTGCCATCCTGGCAGGATGTGGAGAGCCGTGTCAACAATTGGCTGTCACTCTGACCTTTTGAGTTGCCTGATGCTAAGCTGGAGCCCAAGGTATTTGCATGGAAAGGTGTCGATTCAATACAATTCTACATGGTATCAGACTTTCGATCCTAGGGTATGGCTAACCTGCCAGCCCCGCCACCGCCGCGCCGCCCAACCACTTCAAGCGGCGCACCGCCATCGTTGCCGCCAAGGTCGCCGCGACCATGGCCTCCTCCGCCTCTACCTCTACTCTAGCTCTACCTCAACCAATATCCCCTTCCATCTCCTTCACCGACACCATCTCCGATATTAGCACCTATATCCCCGTAACCCTAGACCTCGCTGCTCACAACTACTACCATTGGCGTCACCTTTTCGACGTCCACCTTGGGCGATGCAATCTCCACTCTCATGTTATCGACGACTCTCTTCCTCAACTTCATGATCCGCAATGGATCAAGGATGATCTCGCCATTATTCAATGGATCTACATGCGAGTCTCCACAGAGATCTTCAATCTCGTCCACTGTGACGGTGCCTCCGCCGCCGATCTATGGGCAGCCCTTCGTCAGCTCTTCCAGGACAACGTCGACGCTCACGCCAACAATCTTCACACCAAGCTTCAGAATACGGTGCAAGGTGATTCACCAATTGGCGTCTACTGCCAACGCCTCAAGGCGATCGTGGATGAACTCCGCGAAATTGGTGATTCAATCGACGATCGCCAGCTCATCAACGTCCTCCTCGTCGGCCTTAGCGAGTGGTTCGAGAAGCAGGCCTCCTTCATCCCTATGATGCGTCTGCGTCCCTCCTTCGCCGAGGTTTGCTTGATGCCCCAATGGGCCGATCGTGCCCTAACTACGAAGGACTCCCGTCTTCAGGTCTTCACTGCTTCTCCTCGCCCGCCTACATCAACGCTGCCACCGCCACCAATAGCACCTCCTCAACCATTCGGCTGACGTCCAAGTCCCAACTACCGGGGCAAAAACCCTAGGCCACCGCAGTTCCGCACGGCGCCCGCTCCTGCTCCGCCCCGACTCCATCAACTGCACCACCATTGCCGCCCGGATGGCGCTCATCTCTTGACCCATGGACAGGGCCAGTCCAGGCGTGGCCTATGCCTTGGTCGGCCCCTACGCCATACGGTGCCCCGCCTGCCTATACCGGTG
The DNA here is from genome assembly GCF_002162155.2 of Triticum dicoccoides. NCBI lineage: Eukaryota > Viridiplantae > Streptophyta > Magnoliopsida > Poales > Poaceae > Triticum > Triticum dicoccoides. Next base: position 180,270,939 of record NC_041380.1, read on the forward strand.
GCTGGCAGCCCGGTGCTCGCCGTCACACCGACGCGCTCGTCCTCGCGCCTCGACAGCCGACGACTGCGTACCACACTGCTCCCTCCTACGTGCCACTGATCTACAACACCAGTCCTTATGCATCCTATGGCGCTCCATCGCCTCCCTACATGCAGCAGTGCAATGATGGTGCCTGTCGGTGTCAAAACCAGCGGATCTCAGGTAGGGGGTCCCGAACTGTGCGTCTAAGGCGGATGGTAATAGGAGACAGGGGACACGATGTTTACCCAGTTTTGGGCCCTCTTGATGGAGGTAATACCCTACGTCCTGCTTGATTGTTCTTGATAATATGAGTATTACAAGAGTTGATCTACCACGAGATTGTAGAGGCTAAACCCTAGAAGCTAGCCTATGGTATGATTATCTGTTGTCCTACGTACTAAACCCTCCAGTTTATATAGACACCGGAGGGGGCTAGGGTTTACACAAGGTCGGTTACAAGGGAGGAGATCTACATATCAGTATTGCCTAGCTTGCCTTCCACGCGAAGGAGAGTCCCATCCAGACACGGGACGAAGTCTTCAATCTTGCATCTTCATAGTCCAACAGTCCGGCTAAAGGATATAGTCCGGCCGTCCGGAGACCCCCTAATCCAGGACTCCCTCAGTGCCTCTCTCTTGACGCCGATGCTGGCCCTATTGCTGACGCCACCACACCCGCAAGCTCACATGACTACACCGACCTCTACTTCGACTCCGAGCTGGGACCAAGCTGCTTTTCTACAAGCCATGAACAACTTTGCTGCACAAGGGAACCCAGGTACGGATTTCGATTCTGGTGCTTCTCATCGTATGTCTGCATCAAGTAGTTTGCTTTCTTCTTGCACACCTTCGTATTTTCCCTCTATTACTCTTGGTGATGGATCTTCTATTCCTATTTACTGTGTCGGTCAGGCTCAAATCCAATCCCCAATTAAACCTTTGCTTCTTTGTGATGTTCTTGTAGCTCCTGCTCTTATTAAAAATCTGATTTCTGTTCGCCAAATCACCACTGATAATCATGTTTTCGTTGAGTTTGACCCCTTTGGTTTGTCTGTGAAGGACTACCCAACCAAAGCCGAGATCGCTCGATTCAATAGCTCCGGTGATTTATATTCTCTCCATGGTGCTCCGGTCGCTGCTCCTCCAACATCTATGGTGGCCTCTGTTGATCTGTGGCACCAACGTCTCGGCCATCCCGATAAAAATGTGTTATCCACACTTCTTAGTGAATTTTCAATACCTTGTAATAGAGACTCTCCTTCTATGTGTCAGTCATGTCAATTGGGCAAACATGTTCGCCTTCCCTTTAGTTCCTCTCAATCCTCTAGTACTTTTCCTTTTGAATTACTTCATTGTGATCTCTGGACATCACCCATAGAAAGTGTATCTAGTTTTAATTATTATCTCATGATACTTGATGATTTTACTCATTATGTTTGGACTTTTCCTTTATGCAACAAATCCGACATTCATAATATATTCCTTAACTTTCAGCGCTATGTCTCGGTCCACTTTTTCCTCCCTATAAGATTCATCCAATGTGATAATGGTTGTGAATTTGACAACTTTAAAAATCGAAATTTCTTTCTACAATATGGAATTCTCTTGCGCTTCTCCTGTCCTTATACCTCCCCTCAAAACGGCAAAGCCGAGCGTTCTCTTCGTACTCTTAATGACATCATTCACACTCTGCTTGTTCAATCTTCCATGCCTCCGAAGTTCTGGACTGAGGCCCTCCACACGGCCACATATTTACTCAATATTTGTCCATCCAAAGTTAACCCACAAACTACTCCTTACTTCTCTTTATTTCTCTCTTATCCAAATTACTCTGACGTTCACGTCTTCGGTTGTCTTTGTTTCCCAAACTCTTACTCCACTTCTCCTAACAAAATTTCCCTGCGCTCTACCCCGTGTGTCCATCTAGATTTCTCTGACGAGCACAAGGGTTATCGTTGTCTAGATCCTATTAGTGGTCGTGTTCATGTGTCTCATCATGTAACATTCGCTGAAAACATTTTCCCTTTTCTGAGCGTCAACAATTAGATCCCAACTCACCCACGCCGTCCACTAGTCCCTCTCGTCGCAATCATCTTCCCTTCTTTCACCCGCCGACCTATCCAGCGAAACCAGCCGAATCCTCTACCGCGGTAGCGGATCCTGCCACGACCACTTCTGTCATCACCTCTGTTTCGGCAGAGGAAAACCCATTACACTCTGTCGCGGCAGATGATATGTCTCCGTCGTATCTACTTTTTCAAACACTTTTACCCTTGTTTTGGACTCTAACTTGTATGATTTGAATGGAACTAACCCGGACTGACGCTGTTTTCAATAGAATTGCCATGATGTTGTTTTATGTGCAGAAAACAAAAGTTCTCAGAATGACCTGAAACTCCACGGAATATCTTACAATAAATAATAAAAAATCCTTGCCAAAGATGAAGACAAGGGGGCCACACCCTTGCCACGAGGGTGGGGCGCCCCCCTAGGGCGTGCCCCCTACCTCGTGGGCCCCCTGGAGACCCCCCGACTCCAACTCCAACTCTATATAACTGCTTTCGGGGAGAAAAAAATGGGAGAGAAGAAATCATCGCGTTTTACGATACGGAGCCGCCGCCAAGCCCTAAAACCTCTCGGGAGGGCTGATCTGGAGTCCGTTCGGGGCTCCGGAGAGGGGGATTCGTTGCCGTCGTCATCATCAACCATCCTCCATCACCAATTTCATGATGCTCACCGCCGTGCGTGAGTAATTCCATCGTAGGCTTGTTGGACGGTGATGGGTTGGATGAGATTTATCATGTAATCGAGTTAGTTTTGTTAGGGTTTGATCCCTAGTATTGTAACACCCCGAGACCGATGCTCGAGAAGACTTCCATATGTTCCGGGTTTCATTGTGTATTTTGTTTCGTCTGTTGCATTCATCTTTGTATCGTGTGCATTGCATCATGTCATCATGCCATCATGTCATTTCTTTTTCTTAACTCAACTAAATAAACCGTATGGATCTTCGATCCATTTAAACCGAGGGAATTCACGTGGTGATTCTCTTTATAACATATCCTCCCGATATTAGGGAGCTATATTAAATATTCCAATAATTTGGATTCACCCATAAACACACTTGAAAAATATCCCAATGCCGTTGTTATCTTAATTCTTGGTCTCCAACATTGCCATATATTTTTTTCATCATATTCCGGAGCTCCACCAAAAACCCGAACATTTTTGGCCTCACCGAACCTAGTCCCAATTCAAAACCATTTGAATTATATTCAAATGAACTTGAATTTAATTCCTGCAATCTTGCCACTTCTATTTTCCTGTGGTCATGTTATTTTTTATGAGTCTAGGAAAATTGTCCTCCTGCTCAAACTCTTTTTCCCTAGCCCCCTTATTTTTCCTCTCTCTCTATTTTCTTTTCAATTAAAGAAGACAGAGAGGAGAGGGAGAGCCCAATCCAGCAAGCCCAGCTGACCCCTCCTCTCTACTGGGCCGGCCCCAAGCCCACCTACCGGACCTAACCCTAGCAGCCACTAGGCCCGACCAAGACCACCATCTCCTTCGATCCCTCACGCACCTCTCCCTCTCGTACCCCTTCCACCCAGCGCCGCCAGGGAGAGCGCGCCCGATCTCATCTCCCTCGATCCCACTCCTCTCCCTCTCATCCTCCCGTGCCCGATCCCATCTTCCTCTCTCCCCTCGTCCAGTTCTCACGAGCGCTGCCCAGGCCTCGCCCGACCCCCCTGTCGCGGCCTCTTCAGGCGACCATGGCGCACCGTCGGCCGACGAGCCGCCGCTGCTGTTGGCACCCGCTGCCCTGTCGCGCCGGAGTCTCCTCGTGCGACTCCCTGCTACGTCCGGCCGCCGCGCCGCCAAGCTCCTCCACCGCGCCTCGCCTTTGACCTCGAATTTCGCGTCCCATGGCCACAAGCACCACCACCAGCAGTTTCAAGCCGTCCCCATCACCGAGTCCTTCTCCGCCCTTCTGCACCTCGTCTTCGGCCCTGCCCGTCGGAGCCACGCCTCCCGGTGCCCGCAGCTATGTCGACGGTCTTCCTCCTTGACGTTGTCGCCTCGAGCCTCCCCATGCCTCGCGAGACCAACGTGCCAAGTTCCTGCCCCTGTTGCTGCTGCTGCAAGTTCCGCGGCCGTTGCTCCTGCATCGCGCCAAGTCCCTGCATCATGCCCTGTTGCAGTGGACGCCAAGTCCAACGGTCACCGAGCGTGAAACTCACCAAGTACCACAAGTTCCTGATGGATGCGCCAAGTCCCCAGCGAGACCCGTTTTCGTCAAGTTCGACTACACGGCTAAGACCTCGGAGTTGGACCGCAAGCGCCAAGTACCCCACCGGCAAGACCACACGGATGCCCGAACGATTCGCAAAGACCGACGAGAACGACTTCGTGGACCGACGAGTACCACGGTGACCGTTGTACGCCAAGTACCTCTCCGAAAAACGAACATGTACCACTACGTCCGGAGGTATCGGATCCGTCAAGTCCAACCACGAATGGGTACAACTATCGGCGACCCCGAACGACTACGAAACGTGAACCTCTACCGTCGACCCTAGAGCATGCGAGATCGACTACTTCCACTACCGTCGTCGAGAACGCCTACTTCCCTCTACGAACGAGAACCGCCTCCTTTCACACTACAAAGGTATAACCACCGAGATCGGCATCCGAGAACGAATGCTTGTGTTGTATAAGACGCACCCTTTGTCTGCACCGTGTCCGTTTTGCCACTCGTTTCCATGCCCTAACTCGTGGGAACCCGGTTACCGGGATCACCCCACCATCTTTTGCACGCTCCTGTCACATTTTCTTTTGCACTGACGTCTCAATGAGTTGTCGGAACCGGAACGTTGCCGTGGCACCGTTTCGTTATCTTCATCGTGGCACCCCTTTCGTTTCCGCCACGATGACAAATGCTTCATAATGCTCTTGTCAACTTTTAATAAAAATTGCATAAACTTGTTCATGTCATCCGCATCATGATAACAACAATTAAAATGTTTAAAATTGTTGTTTGCTTTAAATTGCTATACACATGTGGGGATTTACCGGAATTGTTGTTGTTGTTTCCGGCCTCATTTAAAATGCCTAACTATGTTTTCTACTCATGTTTCACCTCTTGACATGCTTAACAACATTTAATATTGGTGAGTACATAACCAAGAGAGAATTAAATAACTTGAATGTGGTGTTTTCTTCAATATGTAACTTCGTTGCATAATGAGCTCCTCTTAATTTGTAGTATTGTTTGTGCACTTTGCCATGCCATGCTTCTTTAAACCGGACATGCATCATACTTGTTGTGCATCATGCCATGTTGTTGTAGTGGTTGTTGACTATGTTGTGTGCTTCTTTCCGGTGTTGCTTCTTCGGGTTGGTTCCGATAACGTCGCGTTTGTGAGGAACCGTTCGACTACGCCCGTTTATCTTCTTCATGGACTCGTTCTTCTTCCTTGCAGGATTTCAGGCAAGATGGCCATACCCTCGAAATCATTTCTATCTTTGCTTGCTAGTTGCTCGCTCTTTTGCTATGCCTATGCTGCGATACCTACCACTTGCTTATCATGCCTCCCATATTGTTAAACCAAGCCTCTAACCCACCTTGCCCTAGCAAACCGTTGTTTGGCTATGTTACCGCTTTACTCAGCCCCTCTTATAGCGTTGTTAGTTGCAGGTGAAGATTGGAGCTTATTCCATGTTGAAACATGGTTATTTTGTTGGGATATCACAATATCTCTTATTTAATTAATGCATCTATATACTTGGTAAAGGGTGGAAGGCTCGGCCTTATGCCTGGTGTTTTGTTCCACTCTTGCCGCCCTAGTTTCCGTCATATCGGTGTTATGTTCCCGGATTTTGCGTTCCTTACGTGGTTGGGTTATACTGGGAACCCCTTGACAGTTCGCCTTGAATAAAACTCCTCCAGCAAGGCCCAACCTTGGTTTTACCATTCGCCACCTAGCCTTTTCCCTTGGGAGTCATGCATCCCGAGGGTCATCTTTATTTTAACACCCCCGCGGGCCAGTGCTCCTCTGAGTGTTGGTCCGAAACGGGCAGCCGGCGGGGCCACCTCGGGGCAACTCGAGGGTTGGTTTTACTCGTAGCTTGACCTATCCGGTGTGCCCTGAGAACGAGATATGTGCAGCTCCTATCGGGATTTGTCGGCGCATCGGGCGGCTTTGCTGGTCTTGTTTTACCATTGTCAAAATGTCTTGTAACCGGGATTCCGAGTCTGATCGGGTCTTCCCGCTAGAAGGAATATCCTTCGTTAACCGTGAGAGCTTGTGACAGGCTAAGTTGGGACACCCCTACAGGGATTTGAACTTTCGAAAGCCGTGCCCGCGGTTATGGGCAGATGGGAATTTGTTAACGTCCGGTTGTAGAAAACCTGAAGTTGATCTTAATTAAAATACATCAACCGCGTGTGTAACCGTGATGGTCTCTTCTCGGCGGGGTCCGGGAAGTGAACACGGTCTTGGAGTTATGCTTGACGTAGGTTGTTCTAGGATCACTTCTTGATCATAGTTTATCGACCGTGCATTGCCTTCTCTTCTCGCTCTCATTTGCATATATTAGCCACCATATATGCTAGTCGCTTGCTGCAGCTCCACCTCATACCTTTTACCCTTCCTATAAGCTTAAATAGTCTTGATCGCGAGGGTGTAAGATTGCTGAGTCCCCGTGACTCACAGATACTTCCAAAACCAGTTTGCAGGTGCCGATGATACCGTACAGGTAACGCAACCAAGCTCAAGGTGGAGCTCGATGAAGATCTTGTCCTTTGTGTTGTTTCGTTCTAGTTGATCAGTAGTGGAGCCCAGTTGGGGGCGATCGGGGATCTGTGTAGCATTGGGGTAGTCTTCTTTTATTTTGGTTCTGTAGTCGGACCTTGATTGTATCTGGTTGATGTAATGCTTTATTCATGTATTTGTGTGAAGTGGCGATTGTAAGCCAACTATGTATCTTTTTCCCTTATGTATTACATGGGCTGTGTGAAGATTACCTCATTTGCGACATTGCTTTCAATGCGGTTATGCCTCTAAGTCGTGCTTCGACACGTGGGAGATATAGCCGCATCGAGGGCGTTACAAGTATCCACTATGTTCTAAGATTGATGTTGCTATGACTTTGCTATGCTTAATGCTTGTCACTAGGGCCCAAGTGCCATGATTTCAGATCTGAACCTATTATGTTTTCATCAATATATGAGAGTTCTTGATCCTATCTTGCAAGTCTATAGTCACCTATTATGTGTTATGATCCGTTAACCCTGAAGTGACAATAATCGGGATACTTAGCGGTGATGACCATAGTTTGAGGAGTTCATGTATTCACTATGTGCTAATGCTTTGTTCCGGTTCTCTATTAAAAGGAGGCCTTAATATCCCTTAGTTTCCATTAGGACCCCGCTGCCACGGGAGGGTAGGACAAAAGATGTCATGCAAGTTCTTTTCCATAAGCACGTATGACTATATTCGGAATACATGCCTACATTACATTGACGAATTGGAGCTAGTTCTGTGTCACCCTATGTTATGATTGTTACATGATGAACCGCATCCGGCATAATTATCCATCATTGATCCAATGCCTACGAGCTTTCCATATACTGGTTTACGCTTATTTACTTTCCCGTTGCTATCATTACCATCACTATCATATTACTTTGCTACTAAACACTTTGCTGCAGATACTAAGTTTCCAGGTGTGGTTGAATTGACAACTCAGCTGCTAATACTTGAGAATATTATTTGGCTCCCCTTGTGTCGAATCAATAAATTTGGGTTGAATACTCTACCCTCGAAAGCTGTTGTGATCCCCTATACTTGTGGGTTATCAAGACTAATTTCTGGCGCCGTTGCCAGGGAGCATAGCTCTATTCTTTGAGTCACTTTGGATTTATATCTGCTGGACACTATGAAGAATTTGAAAGACGCTAAGACAACAATTTATCCCTCAACTATGAGGGGAGGTAAGGAACTGCCATCTAGCTCTGCACTTGATTCACCTTCTGTTATGAGTTAGCTTGCGACACCTAAACCTGATTCTGCTATTCGTTCTGATATGTCGCATGTTATTGACGATGCTACTTTTGCTATACATGATACTTATGATGAAACTACTTCTATGCCTGATACTACTATGCCACTTAGTGATTTTCTCGAGGAACTACTTGCTAGGGCTAGAGAGATTGAAAATATTGAATCTGATTATGAAGATGAAAGTGATGATGAAGAATCACTTGTTATTCTTGAGGGTTATTTATTTGATCAAGAAGCTTCTTTAGCTATTTTAGCTTGCAAAGATAGATATGAACTCAAAAGGTTATTAGCTAAATGGAATAAGCAATCTCTAAATGCTAGGATGAGACCTGACCCTGCTTTTGCTACTTCACCTATCTGTGTTACTGATAAGGATTATGAATTCTATGTTGATCCTGATATAATTACTTTAGTTGAATCTGATCCTTTTCATGGCTATGAATCTGAAACTGTTGTGGCACATCTTACTAAATTAAATGATATAGCTACCCTGTTCACTAATGATGAGAGATCTTGCTACTTTTATATCCTTAAAATATTTCCGTTCTCATTAAAGGGTGATGCTAAGATATGGTTTAATTCTCTTGATCCTGGTTGTGTGCGTAGTCCCCAGGATATGATCTATTATTTCTCTGCTAAATATTTCCCTCCTCATAAGAAACAAGCTGCTTTAAAGGAAATATATAACTTTGTGCAAATTAAAGAAGAGAGTCTCCCACAAGCTTGGGGGAGGCTTCTCAAGTTACTTAATGCTTTGCCTGATCATCCTCTTAAGAAAAATGAAATACTTGATATCTTTTACAATGGACTAACCGATGCTTCCAGAGATTACCTGAATAGTTGTGCTAGTTCTCTTTTCAGGGAAAGAACACCGGATGAAGCTAAAATCTTATTGAATAATATGTTGACAAATGAAAATAATTGGGCACCTCCTGAGCCAGCTCTTGAGCCAGCTCCTGCTCCAATTAATGATCCTATTCCTAAACCAACTCCGAAGAAGAGAGGCGTTCTATTTCTCGGTCCTGAAGATATGCAAGAGGCAAAGAAATCTATGAAAGAAAAATGTATTAAAGCAGAAGATGTTAAGAATTTACCTCCTATTAAAGAAATACATGGTCTTAATTTACCGCCTATTGAAGAAACATATGATCTTGATCCTTTATTTATTGAAGAACCTCCAGACCCCGATAACCCGACACAGGTAGTAAAGGTAAATTCTCTCCATAGATATGATAAAGCTGAAATCCCTCCTACTAAAACTGCTAGTCAATGCTTGGATGAGTTTGATAATTTTATGTTTAAACAAGAAGACTTCAATGCTTATTTTGGGAGACAATTAAAAGAAGATGTTGATATGATTAAATACTTGGGTGATTATATGGCTAATATTAGAGGTGAACTTAAACTTGTTAGCAAACATGCTTCTATGGTTAGCACTCAAGTAGAACAAGTACTTAAAGCTCAAAAGGAATTGCTCAATGAGATGAATAGTAAGAAAAATGATTATGCTGTTAAAGTGGCTACTAGAACTGGTAGAATGACTCGGGAACCTTTGTATCCTGAAGACCACCCTAAGAGAATTGAGCAAGATTCTCAGATATATAAAATTGATGCACTTAGTTCTTCTAAAAAGAAGAAAAAGAAAAATGATAGAACTGTGCAAACTTCTAGTGAACCTATTGCTGAACCACCTGATAATCCAAATGATATCTCTATGTCTGATGCTGAAACACAATCTGGCAATGAACATGAACCTAATGAAAATGTTAATGATGATGTTCATAATGATACTCAACCTAGTAATGATAATGATGTAGAAATTGAACCTGTTGTTGATCTTGATAACCCACAATCAAAGAATCAACGTTATGATAAGAAAGACTTTGTTGCTAGGAAACATGGTAAAGAAAGAGAGCCTTGGGTTCAGAAACCCATGCCTTTTCCTCCCAAACCATCCAAGAAAAAGGATGATGAGGATTTTGAGCGCTTTGCTGAAATGATTAGACCTATCCTTTTGCGTATGCGATTGACTGATATGCTCAAAATGAATCCTTATGCTAAGTACATGAAAGATATTGTTACAAATAAAAGAAACATACCGGAAGCTGAAATTTCCACCATGCTTGCTAATTATACTTTTAAGTGTGGAATACCAAAGAAACTTGGAGATCCAGGAGTACCTACTATACCATGCTCCATTAAAAGAAACTATGTTAAAACTGCTTTATGTGATCTTGGAGCCGGTGTTAGTGTTATGCCTCTCTCTTTATATCGTAGACTTGACTTGAATAAGTTGACACCTACTGAAATATCTTTGCAAATGGATGATAAATCAACTGCTATACATGTCGGTATTTGTGAGGATGTGCCTGTTGTAGTTGCAAACGTTACTATTTTAACGGACTTTGTTATTCTTGATATTCCCGAGGACGATAGTATGTCTATTATTCTTGGAAGACCCTTTTTGAATACTGCAGGGGCTGTTATTGATTGCACTAAAGGCAATGCCACTTTTCATGTTAATGGTAATGAGCATACGGTACACTTTCCGAGGAAACAACCTCAAGTTCATAGTATCAATTCTATCAGAAAAATTCCATCCATTATATTTGGAGGTTTTGAATTTCCTCTTCCTACTGTCAAGAAGAAATATGATATACTTATTATTGGGGATGTGCATATCCCCGTTGAGGTAACCTAGTGTTATTCGAAATTTCTCCGGTTTCATGTTAATCGGAATGAGTTTGTTAACAAGACTTGATCAACCTTGTTAGTGGATTCCTTTTGACGAGCATGAGATGGATGAAACTAGAAGCACAACCTTCTGTACCCTCTCTATACTTTCTGTTATTTAGTTGAAATAAAGTAAAAATAAATAATTTTTTGTCTGTTATCTGATTATCTGTGCAATATAAAAATACCTCGAAAATAAAAGTTCTCTAAATGCCCTGAAAATTAAATATGTTTTTTATAGAATATTTGAGGATTTATGGAACAAAGAACACACCAGGGGGGCCAACCACCTTGCCACGAGGGTGGAGGGCGCGCCCCCTGCCTCGTGGGCCCACGGTGGCCCTCCACTTATTCTTTCACCCACACACTCCTTCTTCCTCCCCCAAACACGAAAAACCAGCTCAAACCCGAGTCTAAGCTCGTTTTGCTGCCATTTTCGATCTCCTTGCTCAAAGCACCTCTCACAAAACTGCTTGGGGAGATTGTTCCTTGGTATGTGACTCCTCCATTGGTCCAATTAGTTTTTGTTCTAGTGCTTTATTCATTGCAATTTTTTGCTGCTTAGGTGACCCTGTTCTTGAGCTTGCATGTCAAATTTATATGGTCAAAGGTAGTTTTAATGCATGATATAGGCTCTAGGCACTTGTAGGAGTAGTTGCTATCAATATTATTGAGTTTGGTTTACTTTATTTTGAAGTTACTAAAGATTTCAGAATTTTTCAGAAAATGATGAGGAGATTATTGAGGGGCTCATCGAGCCAAAGCTTGAAGGAAAATGCACCGAAGCCTAAGTATAATTTGCCGCGCACCGCGGAGGTTTGGGCATGTGAATGGCCTTCCGAGGATTTCTTAAGAGCAGCCGGGATTTATGAAGATTTTCATGAGTTGGCTCATAATGCAGGCCTCACCGCTTTCCTCCACGACCAATGCGATCAGTATATCTTACTCACAAATACCTTTGTGCAAAACTTTCATTTCATTGTAGGAACTCACCACCTACGGTGGAGTTTCATTTATATGATGAGCATAAGGAGATGTCACTTTATGATTTTTGTTAGATTTGTTTAGTCCCTTTTGAGGGAAAGACAGAAGAACCACATCGTGATGATGTGGAGGGATTTATCAATACTATCACTGTAGGGGAAACTAGGAAGGTTCCCGATGCACAAATCACTAGCATACATTTTCCTGTCTTACGTTACTCTGCATTATTTGCTAGTCGTTGCTTAATTGGTCGCGGAAACTGTGGAAACCTTAGTATCCCTGATATTATTATTTTGCTCCAAGGTTTATACAGTGATAACACTTTTAGTATGGGCGGCATTATTGCTAGACGGTTAAGTATGAACCGTACTAAGGGTCCCATCTTTGGAGGCATCTATGCTACACGCCTAGTTGCACATTTTAACATACCTATTAGGCATGCTGAGAAGGAAGAAAAAGTGCTGCCTCGTGTTTATTTAGATTATAAAAGTATGGCGACACATGATTTTATTGTTAAGAATAGGGCAGGAGAGCTTAAATATCAATTGTTCTTTAATAAACATCATCTTGAGACTATTACCTTGACTGCTCCTTCTTTGTTTGATTTGACTGTAGGCACGTACCTTGTTCCGTTGATGGCTATCCACGCCTATTGGAACCCTGCACCAGCCGAGGAGCCAGAACCAGAACCACGATTTGATCCTTCACGATAGTCTAACTATCAGTGGGATTCGGAGATGATTGCCAGCCAGTGGCAATCGGAGCCTTCTTCTTCCTCATCGCAGTATGACCCCAACTATTATTATGGATATCAGCCAGGCTAGTCGTGGCCATAAACCAACTTAGGACAAAAGCCTAAGCTTGGGGGAGTACGTATTTCTCACCGACATTACATTTATGTTCACACACACTCATTGCTAGATGTCGGTGCTCATACTTTTTCATTGTATCATCCATGCTAGTTTATTTTCTTTTATGCTTTCTTCTTGTGTGTTTAATAAACCTTAAGAAAACCAAAAAATTAGTTGTAGCTCTTAATTAATTTACTTTCCATGCTTGTAGTAGTAATTAAAAAGAAAATATTTCCTGTTCTTCTTTTGCTTGCTGGGAGCTTTCCCGTGTAAATAGTTTTATTTATTTTCTTTTCTTTGGGGGTCAGTAGGAGAAGACCATGATTAAATTGTTGAAATGGCTCTTATATGCATTATTGTTTATCTGACAAAAGAGCCCATATTGCCTTGTCTTCTCCTGTTTATTGAATGCTCGCAGATTCCAGCTTAGTCCAATGCACGTGCACTCTTATTATTATTCACATCGTTCGGTCGTGCAAGTGAAAGGCAATTATGATGATATATGATGGGCTGACTGAGATGAGAAAAGCTGGTACGAACTCGACCTGTTTTGTTTTTGTAAATATGATGAGTTCATTGTTCTTGATTCAGTTTGTTATGAATAAACATGTTTGCAATGACAATTAGAGATCATAGTTGCTTGTGCCATGCTTGATTAGCTATGAGTTATAATGGTTTACCTTGCATGCCAACATTCTATTAAAATGGTTATGATGTGGTATGATAGGGTGGTATCCTCCTCTGAATGATTTAAGTGACTTGACTTGGCACATGTTCACGCATGTAGTTGAAACAAATCAACATAGCCTTCATGATATTTATGTTCATGGTGGATTATATCCTACTCATGCTTTCATCCAATGTTTATTAATTTTAATGCATGTACATGGCTGTTGTCGCTCTCTAGTTGGTCGCTTACCAGTCTTTTGCTAGCCTTCACCTGTACTAAGCGGGAATACTGCTTGTGGATCCAATCCCTTAAACCCCAAAGTTAGTCCAGATGAGTCCACTATACCTTCCTATATGCGGTATCTACCTGCCGTTCCAAGTAAATTTGTATGTGCCAAACTCTAAACCTTCAAATAATCATCCTGTTTTGTATGCTCGAATAGCTCATGTATTAACTAGGGCTGCCTGTATCTTCCATGTTAGGCGGGTTATTCTCAAGAGGAGTGGACTCCGCTCCTCACTCACGAGATAAATGGCTGGTCACCGGGATGCCCAGTCCCATGCTTTATGCAAACTAAATCAAAATAATTGCAAACAAAACTCCCCCTGGGACCTAATGTATGTTGGAGGCACTCGTTGTTTCGAGCAAGCCATGGATTGATGTTTGTTGGTGGAGGGGGAGTATAAACTTTACCATTCTGTTTGGGAACCGCCTATAATGTGTGTAGCATGGAAGATATCGCCATCTCTTGGTTGTTATGTTGACAATGAATGTATACCGCTCAAAATGTTATTCACCTCTATTTCAAAACCGAGCTCTGGCACCTCTACAAATCCCTGCTTCCCTCTGTGAAGGGCCTATCTATTTACTTTTATGTTGAGTCATCACCCTATTATTAAAAAGCACTAGCTGGAGAGCGCAACTGTCATTTGCATTTATCACTGTTAGTTTATATTGGGTGTGACTATGATTGGATCTCTTTTACCATGAATTACAATGTCTAGTCAGTCCTTGATCTTTAAAGGTGCTCTCCATTTATGTTTTGCTGTCTCAGAAAGGGCTAGCGAGATACCATCTTGTTATATCATATTATGATTGTTTTGAGAAAGTGTTGTCATCCGAGATTTATTATTATGGCTTGCTAGTTGATTATGCTATTGATATGGGTAATCACGAGACCTAAGAATTATTGCAAATATGGTTAGTTATAATCTTTGCTGAAAACTTGAATGATAGCTTGACATATTTACAACAAGAGCAAACAAAGTTTGTAAAAGTTTTTCTTTATTTCTTTCAGTTTGTCAATTGAATTGCTTGAGGACAAGCAAGGGTTTAAGCTTGGGGGAGTTGATACGTCTCCGTCGTATCTACTTTTCCAAACACTTTTGCCCTTGTTTTGGACTCTAACTTGTATGATTTGAATGGAACTAACCCGGGCTGACGCTGTTTTCAGCAGAATTGCCATGATGTTGTTTTATGTGCAGAAAACAAAAGTTCTCGGAATGACTTGAAACTCCACGGAATATCTTACAATAAATAATAAAAAATCCTCGCCAAAGATGAAGACCAGGGGGGCCACACCCTTGCCACGAGGGTGGGGCGCGCCCCCCCTAGGGCGCGCCCCCTACCTCGTGGGCCCCTTGGATACCCCCGACTCCAACTCCAACTCTATATAACTGCTTTCGGGGAGAAAAAAATGGGAGAGAAGAAATCATCGCGTTTTACGATACGGAGCCGCCGCCAAGCCCGAAAACCTCTCGGGAGGGCTGATCTAGAGTCCGTCCGGGGCTCCGGAGAGGGGGATTCGTCGCCGTCGTCATCATCAACCATCCTCCATCACCAATTTCATGATGCTCACCGTCGTGCGTGAGTAACTCCATCGTAGGCTTGCTGGACGGTGATGGGTTGGATGAGATTTATCATGTAATCGAGTTAGTTTTTCTAGGGTTTGATCCCTAGCTCTGAGATTGATGTTGCTATGACTTTGCTATGCTTAATGCTTGTCACTAGGGCCCGAGTGCCATGATTTCAGATCTGAACCTATTATGTTTTCATCAATATATGAGAGTTCTTGATCCTATCTTGCAAGTCTATAGTCACCTATTATGTGTTATGATCCGTTAACCCCAAAGTGACAATAATCGGGATACTTACCGGTGATGACCATAGTTTGAGGAGTTTATGTATTCACTATGCGCTAGTGCTTTGTCCCGGTTCTCTATTAAAAGGAGTCCTTAATATCCCTTAGTTTTCATTAGGACCCCACTGCCACGGGAGGGTAGAACAAAATATGGCATGCAAGTTCTTTTCCATAAGCACGTATGACTATATTCGGAATACATGCCTACATTACATTGACGAATTGGAGCTAGTTCTGTGTCACCCTATGTTATGACTGTTACATGATGAACCGCATCCGGCATAATTATCCATCATTGATCCAATGCCTACGAGCTTTCCATATACTGGTTTACGCTTATTTACTTTCCCGTTGCTATCGTTACCATCACTATCATATTACTTTGCTACTAAACACTTTGCTGCAGATACTAAGTTTCCAGGTGTGGTTGAATTGACAACTCAGCTGCTAATACTTGAGAATATTATTTGGCTCCCCTTGTGTCGAATCAATAAATTTGGGTTGAATACTCTACCCTCGAAAGTTGTCGCGATCCCCTATACTTGTGGGTTATCAGCAGACATCCTGCTGCCACAGTCTTCACCGCCATCTCCCATGTCCTCTTCCTCCGCTGTGCCGGACGCGTCCACCACATATTCCCCACCCCTCCTGCTCATGCTATTCACGTTCCAGCTCCGACTAACGATCATACCATGCGCACACGTGCCAAGTCCGGGTTTCGTTTACCTGCAAAAGATCGTCTCAATCTTCATGCATCTCTATCTCCTTCCTCTGTACCCAAATCTTACAAATAAGCTCTCCTAGATCCTAATTGGGCTGCAACTATGAAAGATGAATATGATGCCCTTCTGCAGAATAACACGTGGCAGTTAGTTCCTCGTCCTCCCAATACAAATATCGTTTCGGGCAAATGGGTTTTTCGCCATAAATTTAATTCTGATGGAAGTCTTGCACGTTATAAGGCTCGATGGGTATGCCGTGGTTACTCTCAGCAACATGGCATCGATTATGATGAGACTTTCTCTCCAGTTGTCAAGCCCAGCACTATTCACACTGTCCTTAGCATCGCCGTCTCTTCATCCTGGCCAATTCATCAACTAGATGTCAAAAATGCTTTTTTTCATGGCTCTCTTCAAGAAACAGTCTATTGTCAACAACCTCTTGGCTTCGAACATTCCTCCTATCCTAATCATGTTTGTCTTATTCAAAAATCTATTTATGGTCTTAAACAAGCACCACGTGCCTGGTTCCAACACTTTTCTACTTATGCTCAAACCATCGATTTTACCCTTCCCGTTCTGACACTTCACTCTTCACCTTTCATCACAACAACAACAACAACAACAACACTGCTTACCTTCTTTTATATGTTGATGATATTATCCTCACAGCTTCCTCACAACAATTTTTAGATCATATTATCTCTCTTCTTCGCCACGAATTCCCTATGACAGATTTAGGTCTTCTTCACCACTTCTTAGGTATTGCTGTTATCCGTGACTCCTCTGGTCTTTTCTTGTCTCAACATCAGTACACTCTAGATCTTCTTTCTCATGCTGGTATGCTTGATTGTCAAACTTCCCGTACCCTTGTCGATATAGGTTCCAAACTCTCTGCCGACGGTGATCCTTTCTCTAATCCTTCTCTTTATCGTAGTCTTGCCGGTGCACTTCAGTATCTCACTCTCACTCATCCTGAATTTTTTTTGCTGTCCAACAAGCTTGTTTATACATGCATGATCCTCGTATTCCACACTACAATCATGTCAAACGTATTCTTCGGTATCTCAAAGGCACACTAGACTTAGGTCTTCATATCAACAAATCCTCTCCCACCTCCTTGACAACTTACTCTGATGGAGACTGGGCTGGTTGTCCAAATACTCGTAGGTCCACATCCAGATTTTGTGTTTTTCTTGGTAACAATTTGGTTTCTTGGTCTTAAAAAAGGCAGGTTATGGTCTCCCACTCGTCTGCTGAAGCTGGGTACCGCGCTGTGGCTCATGCGGTTGCTGATACGGTTTGGTTGCGACAGTTGCTGTCGGAGCTGCACCGTCCTATTGAGCAAGCTACCATTGTTTACTGTGATAATATTTCAGCTATCTACATGTCAGGGAATCCGGCTCAACACCGTCGCACCAAGCATATTGAGATCGACATTCATTTTGTTCGAGAGAAGGTGGCTCTCAGTCAAGTTCGCGTTCTCCACGTGCCTACTTCTGCTCAGTTTGCTGATATCTTTACTAAAGGCCTGGCGACTACTCCGTTTCAAGACATCCGTTTCAGTCTCAGCGTCATCGAGCCTACCGTTGACACTGCGGGGGATGTTAGAATACAACTTGTATTAGGATTATGACTCCTACTCGATTTGTAATAAGGCTAGGTCAGGTGCGGCTTAGCTCTTATATATACTTCTTGTACCGACACAATATTGCATCAACAATTATTCAATACAATTCTACACCTCGCTTATCTTCCCATTGGTGTGAAACTAACGGGCTACAACGTTGATCCTTAAAAGCACAAAAAAATGATATTATTTATATATGTATATAACATTGTTCTATAAACGGGCTACAACGTTGATCCTTAAAAATACAAAAAATGGTATTATTCATATATGTATATAACATTGGTCTATAAAGTTTTTATTCGATCAAATATATACCACTTTCATAGATTTCACAAGGAATTGAGAAAAACATTATTGGACTTGAATCAAAATTAACTATCTTTGTTTCTTAAGAAGAAAACTTTCTTCAAAATACAGAATTATCTCTGCACATAATTTTTTTTGAACATAGTATAGACGTAAGCGCTCATACATACACGCATACACTCACCCCTATGAATGTACACATGCACACCCTACCTCTGTGAGCACCTTCGAGAGATTGAGATGGCATCATTGACAGAAACGTCTCCTCCCACTGAAAGCGCATGACCGGAAATCCTGAAATAAATTCAGGAATAATACGAGCACGTGGGCTGGGGATACCACTGTCCCTCTAACCATCCAACCTCTACACATAACCATCGAACCTCTGCACATGATGATCAAGAAAATCTTTGTATAAACTTCTACAAAATTAAATCATTAAAATTACTCACCAAGATGCACGATGCAATCTCCAAGCAGCAAATGTAATGCAAATTTGAATAACTTGCTTAACATAAGTTCGTCGGCCGCCCCAACAATATTTTTTGCTGATCTCAAACTGGGGTCCTACTATGTCTTTGCATATTCTAGAATTGGACAGATCTGAGGACTGCTAGGGGTCGGCGAGTGAGGGAGTCCTGGACTAAGGGGTCCTCGGGCGTCTGAGCTATTAGACATGGGCCGGACTAATGGGCTGTGAAGATACAAAGGCCGAAGACTCTACCCATGTCCGGATGGGACTCTCCTTGGCGTGGAGGGCAGGCTTGGCGATCAAATATGAAGATTCATTTCTCTGTGACCGACCTTATGTAACCCTAGATCCCTCTGGTGTCTATATAAACCGGAGGGCTAGGTCCGTAGACATATATTCACATAATCATAGTCAGTCGGGCTAGACTTTTAGGGTTTAGCCATTACGATCTCGTGGTAGATCAACTCTTGTAATACTCATATTCATCAAGATCAATTAAGCAGGAAGTAGGGTATTACCTCCATAGAGAGGGCCCAAACCTGGGTAAACATGGTGTCCCCCGTCTCTTGTTACCATCGACCTTAGACACATAGTTCGGGACCCCCTACCCGAGATCCCCAGTTTTGACACCGACATTGGTGCTTTCATTGAAAGTTCCACTGTGTCATCATTAAAAGGTTTGATGGCTTCTTCAATCATCTACAATGACGTTGTCCAAGGGGAAGTCTTCCTCGCTGGACTCTTCGTGTTCGGTGGCTTCGCACTGTGGGCCAACTCGCTTGGCCACCTGGAGCAGATCGAAAACTACGCCCCTGGCCACCAGGTCAGATTTGAAGCTTGAACTACGTCGCGGACATCCGTGGAGACTTGATCTTCGGTGGATTCAAGACCACGACAGCCGCTCCCTGCCGCCACGATGAACATGACGTAAATCTGTCATCGGTCCATACGCAGGAGATAGTACCTGTAGTGGCACTGGCCTTAGATCCGGAGCAGATCACGCCATCCGAAGACGGGAAGCTCAACCCCGCCGCGGAAGTCGCAGACTCAACAGGGTTGGAGCCGCACACAGACTTAACTTCAAGTGACCCCTGTGTCACCGGAACCATGGACTCGTCTCCCGCTACAGGTTCCGAACCTCGCGCGTCCATGTACGTTGAGCTTGATCGGTCATCGATCATCAAATTCAGCTCCGCGGATATCTTCCGGCACTCACCTTTGGGCGACGTGTTAAACTCATTAAGAGCTCTATCCTTAGCAGGGGGCTCACAACCGAATTGTATCCGGTTCGAACCGGAGGCCGACGATGGAGAATTTTGCTTCCCACCCACCGCCCACTTCATACACACTATCAAAGACTTAACCGACACGCTCGATTACGGCTCCGAAGACATCGATGGTATGGACAACGATGATGATGAGGAGCCGGACCAAGACCCGTCATTTACCAGACGCTGGACGACCACCTCTTCTTACGACGTGTACATGGTGGATACATCTAAAAGAACTAACGACGATGACAAAGAAGATCCAGTCGAGGATGAACCTCCTGTGAAACAACCAAAACGCTGGCGTCAGCGGCGCCGCTCTAAGTCGCGTCATGGAAAAGGCGACGATACGGGAACAGGGGAAAATAACACTCCGGACGATGCCAAAAATAACGAAGACCCCGTTGAGATAACCTCCGAACAGGAGGAACATGAAAATGGGCAAGTTGGCCCTGACGAACATGTCATAAACGATGACTCGGAGGATAGTAATTATCTTCCACTCTCCGATGATGAGGTGAGCCTCGGTAGCGAGAATTTTATCGTGCCTGAGGAACCTCAGGAGCAGGAGCGCTTTAAGCGCCGGCTAATAGCCACTGCAAGGAGCCTAAAAAAGAAGCAGCAGCAGCTTCAAGCTGACCAAGATCTGCTCAACGACAGATGGACTGATGTCCTAGCAGCCGAAGAACATGGCCTCAAGCTCCCGGCCAAAAGCTACCCGAAGCACAAATTGCTACCTCAGTTCGATGATGAGGTGCCGGAGCCCATACTATCACCGCACAATGCGGCTAATCGACCACAACACGGTCAGGACAAAGCAGCAACTCAAGCCGAACACCAGCCCGCCCCACCTCACCGTAAAGGCAGAGACAACACAGCTCGTGGTCACACACATGACCTTCGGCAGGACCTGGACAATAGAGCAGGACATACCAGATCGATCTACGGATCGCAAGGATGTGACGACGACTATCTATTCGGACGTGACAAGCCCAATCACACCCGGGCCGAAAACCGTAGACGGACTCCATCGGAGCTACGTCGCAATGTGGCCCAACATAGAGGCGCCGCACACCCTCTTTGCTTCACAGACGAAGTAATGGAGCACGAATTCCCAGAAGGGTTTAAACCCATGAATATCGAATCATATGATGGAACAACTGATCCCGTGGTATGGATCGAGGATTTCCTTCTCCATATCCACATGACCCACGAAGATGACCTTCATGCCATCAAATACCTCCCGTTAAAACTCAGAGGTCCAGCTCGGCACTGGTTAAACAGTCTGCCCGAAAACTCTATTGGCAGTTGGGAGGATTTGGAAGACGCCTTCCGCGACAATTTCCAAGGTACATATGTCCGGCCACCAGACGCCGATGACCTAAGCCACATAGTTCAACAAGCCGGAGAGTCAGCCAGGAAGCTCTGGACTAGGTTCTTAGTTAAAAAGAACCAAATCGTCGACTATCCGGACACGGAAGCCCTAGCAGCCTTCAAACACAGCGTCCGGGACAAGTGGCTCGCCCGCCACATCAGTCAAGAAAAACCAAAATCTATGTCAGCCCTTACCGCTCTGATGACCCGCTTTTGCGCGGGAGAAGATAGCTGGCTCGCTCGTAGAAGCAACAACACCAACGATCCGGGCACTTCTGAAGTCCAAAACGGCAATGGCAAACCTCGACGCAGCAAACACAAACGTTGCAATGATAATGAAAGAACGCGCGACACATCGGTCAACACCGGATTCAGCGGCCCCAAACCCGGTCGACAGAAAAAGTCATTCAAGGCAAATAGAGATGAACCATCCAATTTAGACAAGATATTGGATCGGCCCTACCAAATTCATGGCAACCTCGATAAACCAGCTAATCACACCAACAGAAGCTATTGGGTCTTCAAGCAGGCCGGCAAGCTCAACGCCGAACACAAGGGGAAAAGGCCGCTCAGTGATAGCGATGACGAAGAGACTCACCAACCAAATACCAGGGGTCAAAAGCAATTTCCTCCTGAGGTAAAAACAGTGAACATGGTATACGTGACACACGTCCCTACAGAGGAGCATGAGACGCACTCCCTACAGACCGAAGATCATACTACGTTCCTTCCAATCGAAGAGAAAATCGGTATTATTAAACCGCATACCTTGTCGGCCATTAAGCCGCCGGTCCCCATTCAGCAGGACCAAGCAATTATGGAGTTGGACTAGTAGTTCGGCTTCAGCCGTCCTGTAACGCCCCGGATACAACTTTCCATATTTGTAACTCCGACTCTTGCCTTTTCCGGAGATGCGATATGTTTTCCCTTCGTGGTTGGGTTTGTCTTCGTTTTGCTTTTGTTCATGTCATGCATTCCATATCATGTCATCTTGTGCATCGCATTTGCATACGTGTTCGTCTCATGCATCCGAGCATTTTCCCCGTTTTCCGTTTTGCAATCCAACACTCCTACGTCCTCCGGCGCCCCCTTTTGCCTCTTTTCGTGAGTGGGTGTTAAACTTTCTTGGAATGGACCAAGATTTGCTAAGCGGCCTTGGTACACCACCGACAGACCGCCTGTCAAGTTTCGTGCCATTTGGAGTCCGTTTGATACTCCAACGGTTAACCGGGGAACCGTAAAGGCCTCGTGTGTGTTGCAGCCCAACACCCCTCTAAAGTGGCCCAATGACCCATCCAAACCCCCTCCATCCTCTCGGCCGTTCGATCACGACCGCGTGGGCGAAAACTACACCTCATTTGGACATTCCTACCTCCCTCTACCTATATAAACACCTCCCCTTCCATTTTTCGCGCAGTACAAACCCTAGCCCTTCTCCACCGCGCCGCCGGACATGTCCATCCGAGCCGGACATGTCCGTAGTCCACCTCGCTCCGGCCAATCCAGTGCCGCCACGTCACCACGCCGTCGCTATCCTCCAACCGCGTCGTGCCATGTGTCGACACGCCCACGCCCTCGCTATCCTCCAACCGCGTCATGGCACGTGTCGACACGCCCACGGCCGGCGCGCCCGGCCCGACCGCGCGCCCCCGCGCCCTCCGCTTGCCACCGCTAGGGGCTCTGCCCGCCGCCGCACCGCGCAGGTGATGCCACCGTCGCCCGCTCGCCGCCGGGAGTCCGCACCGCCTTGCGACGCGCCTCCGCGCTTGAGTTCCCGCCCGTCGCCACTGGCCGGAGCGCGCCTCCCCGCCGTAGCCGCGCCCGGATCCGGCGATGTCCGGGCCGGATCTGACCCGCCGGACCTCCTCTGGCCGCCTCCACGTCTCCTCCCGCGACAAACTCCGGCAAGCCCGGATCTGCATTGAAATTCGTGCCGGGTCAACCCTAGATCCGGAGGGTGAGATTTTCCTCCAAGTCTTTTTCTGGCATATTTTCAAGTCATGAGCTCTACATGTATTTTGGTCTATGCCATGCCATCTTTACAGGGGTGTATGCCATGTATTTTTGTGATCTTTGTGGTGACTAGCACATGCATGCAAAGTAGCTCTCGTAATATTGTTGTTTTCAGGATCTCAGGATTTTACGAAGTCATTGCTCTGCTGTTATTTTTATGCCATGTATTCATGTTGCTACAGTGAGATCCATGCTTCTTTTGAGTATGTTCAGTAAGGATGATTTGGACATACGGTTATGCTCTATCCATCCATGCCTCTATTTGCATTTATGGAGTGCCCTAGCATGACTTAATCTTGCTCTACTTTTGCTATAAAATGTTCCTGGCAGATTGTTTACATGTTAATCAATTTTGCCATGGTTGTTGTAGTTGATCCATGCATGCTATGAACTTGCTCTTGCTTTGGTTAGCTTCATAAACTTGTCTTCTTGCTGATGCTATGATTATTTTGTCATGCAATGCCTTGTGGTGAGTGAATCGAGCTCGCAAAGAGGCCTTCATAACTCTGTTTTTGCCACGTCCAATTTTCTGCTAAGTCTAAATCTGTTAACGAAACTTGCTATGTTTACATGGGTGCCATCATATCTTCTGTGCCTTTTTGGCTTATGGTCAGTAAGGGACTTTTGTTCTATGATTTGAGTATATTCATGCCATGCCTTGTATTGCTATGTTATGTTCCTGTAGCATGTTGTTATCTTGCTCTAAACATTGCTCCCTGATGTTAATTCCTGACATGTTAGTATTTTCACAAAGTCTGTGATACTGATATCTTTTGCACTTTTGCCATGCTTGTTTGAACCTGCTCTTGTGTGTTTTAGCCGTAGCTCAGTGTTCATATTTTGTCAAGCATCTTGAGTAGATCACTGCCATATGCTTTGTTGCTATGTCGGAGTGCAGTAGCTTAGTTTCTTGTTGCATTCTAGATGGCATCGTGATGTTAATCGCAGAATTGTGCCATTCTTGTTTTGCTTGCCATTTGCAAACCGTCCATCCGATTCCGGTGATCTTTATATCGATTTCGACCGAAAAAACTCATCTTTCCAGCGGCGCACTTGGTTTGCCAAGTTGAGGCCTGGTTCAATCTTTCCCTTCCGAAGCACGCATATGCATTGCATATCACATCCCGCATATCATGCCATGTTTTGCATCATGTTGCCTGCGCATTGCACCGTGGTTGATTGTTGTTTCCTTTGCGTGTGTTCTAGCTTTGGGTAGAGCCAGGAGACGATTACGTGATTGAGGAACCCATTGAGTACGCTTACGAGGTTCAAGCTTTCGTCAACTCGGAGAACTTTGCAGGCAAGATGACCATACCCTCGAAATCACTTCTATCTTTGCTTGCTAGTTGCTCGCTCTTTTGCTATGCCGCGATACCTACCACTTGCTATATCATGCCTCCCATTTGCCATGACAGCCTCTAACCCACCTTACCTAGCAAACCGTTGTTTGGCTATGTTATCGCTTTTTCTCAGCCCCTCCTATAGCGTTGCTAGTTGCAGGTGAAGATGGAGTTTGTTCCATGTTGGAACATGGATATTTGTTGGGATATCATTATTATATCTTGTTTAGTTTAATGCATCTATATACTTGGTAAAGGGTGGAAGGCTCGGCCTTATGCCTGGTGTTTTGTTCCACTCTTGCCGCCCTAGTTTCTGTCATACCGGTGTTATGTTCCTTGATTTTGCGTCCTTTACGCGGTTGGGTGTTATGGGAACCCCTTGACAGTTCGCTTTGAATAAAACTCCTCCAGCAAGGCCCAACCTTGGTTTTACCTTTTGCCACCTAGCCTTTTCCCCTTGGGTTCTGCAGACTCAAGGATCATCTTTATTTTAACCCCCCCGGGCCAGTGCTTGTCTAAGTGTTGGTCCAAACCTGTCAGAAAACCTGACACTTAACTTAATTTAAAATGACTCAACCGCGTGTGTAGCCATGATGGTCTCTTTCCGGCGGAGTCCAGGAAGTGGACACAGTTCTCGTGTTATGCTTGAACGTAATGTTAGTTTTCAGGATCACTTCTTGATCACTTCTAGTTCACGACCATGCTTTGCTTCTCTTCTCGCTCTTATTTGCGTAAGTTAGCCACCATATATGCTAGTGCTTGCTGCAGCTCCACCTCACTACCCTTTTTCCCTACCCATAAGCTTAAATAGTCTTGATGGCGAGGGTATGAGATTGCTGAGTCCCCATGACTCACAGATACTTCCCAACAGTTGCAGGTGCCGATGATACCAGTGCAGGTGACACAACCCAGCTCGAGTGGGAGCTCGATGAAGTTTGTGTTCGTTGTGTTGTTTTGTTTCCTTTCGATCAGTAGTGGAGCCCAGTTGGGGCGATCGGGGATCTAGCAATAGGGGTGGTCCTTCTTTATTTTGGTTCCGTAGTCGGACCTTGTTTGTATTCTGGATGATGTAATGCTATATTTATGTATTGTGTGAAGTGGCGATTGTAAGCCATCTCTTTATCCCTTTCTTATTCAGTACATGGGATGTGTAAAGATTACCCCTCTTGTGACATGCCTACTATGCGGTTATGCCTCTAAGTCGTGCTCCGACACGTGGGACATAGCCGCATCGTGGGTGTTACAAGTCCGCCTCATACACCCGCGAAATATCTACCGTGCATACATAACTACGCACTTGAAATACCATGGGCATCGGCGGAGGCACAATACGGACGGGCCTACAAGTACTCCCATAACCTCCTTCTTTTCTTTTCTAAACCACTCTTTTCTTTTTTCATTATCCTTTACCATAGGTGACTCGCAGGCTGGTCATCTCACCGACTCTATCGGAGTTCCGGTTTGTACATTCATCCAAAAGCTACTCCCTTTAAGGAACCTCTTCATCAAGGAAAGGCGGCACAGACGTGCGACAGGAGGTCCAAAACAACTTTTTGTATACCGCACTTCTATTTTGTGAGCCTGTAAAGTGCCTTCTACCTCAGCCGTCGACCCTTGGCATGTCAAATAGCCGGGGTCGTGGCGTTGTTATATACAAAACAATGATTGGCATATCACTCAAGTTCTAGTGAATATTATCAGTATCAAGTATTCACTTTTCTCTAAAAAACTGCATTTTGCTCCTCGTGTTATTTCACACGCACCGACATAACTCGCTAGGGGCTCGATAGGGGAACAAAATAAATTGCCAACAAGTCCGAACAGCATTATAGCATACTTCGGCGTCGCGAGTTTGGCCTTATATGCATCAGCTCCGAATCATGTCTTGGGTCAATAGTTGGGTTGCCCGGCTCCTGTGCTTGCTACCTTACGTTCCGCTCTATCGGCTAAGGTAGTAAAGGGAGAACTACTGTGATTGTGTTTCCGGTTCATCTGGTCAAAACACCTCAGTAGAGAAAGCTGAAAACTGACTATCATGATGCAGCGAGAGCTGGTCAACCACTCGACGACTTATCGGAATCTTTCACGATTCCCCCGTATTACACGAAGGACCTTTCTTCAGGTCATACATGTACACGCACCACATTGGGATAACCACATACATACCAGGGTTTATATCGTAGACTCACCATTAAGCTCATATGGCTAAGTGAAAGTGTTAACTCCATATAGTCTGATTGCCTCGTTCACCGCATTGACACCTCCTTCAGGGACCAAGACGTTTGGTTAAGAGTGATCAAATGCTTTTTCGAACACCCCCGTATTTTCTACGAGGGGGCTGAAGCCGACGACTGGAAAACTTTCAGATTATACAAAAAGGGCCGCACAGGAGGAACCAAAAGCTTTTAAGCAAATATCATAAAGTTATCATAATATTGTCTTTTACAATTTCAATACATTTCATTCGAATATCATATCTTTCGAGCACTGACCCTCTATCAAGCGGGCACCCTCTAAGACGTCCTTGAAATAATGTTCGGGTGTGTGATGGTCCTTACCCTTGAGGGGACTCCTCGCTGCAACGTCGGTGGCCTTCATCTTCGCCCAGTATGTTTTGACATGGGCAAAGGCCATCCGTGTACCTTCAATGCACGTTGAATGCTTAACAGCATCGATACGCGGCACCGCATCCATAAGCCGCTGCACCAAACCGAAGTAACTATCAGAATGGGCTCAGTAGGCCACAGCCGGACTATGACGTCCTTCATGGTAGAACCGGATATCCTGTGGAGCTTGGCCCACTGGGCCATCTGTTCATTTAGTAACAGCGGGCGCTTTGGCGTGCCGAACTGTGACCAAAAAAGCTTCTCCGTGGCACACCCTTCCTGCGCCTGGTAAAATTGCGTCGCATCGGAGGCACTCTTCGGCAGGTCCAAGAATGTGTTCGGAGAGCTCCACATTTGATTAAGCGGGGAATACTTCGGATCGCCGAACTTCGTTTGTAACAAGAAAGGCTTACCAGCCGCTATCTCCCCAGCTTGCCGGATCTCTTCCTGAGCCGCTCTAGACTCAGATCATGCTTCTTTCGCCTCTTGCAAGGCCTTGTCGAGATCGGCCGCTTTGGCTTTGTTATCCCTCTCGAGTGATTCGCATTGGACAGTGGTTTTCTCTAGCTTGTGCGCCATGATAGAAATTCTCTCCTCACACCGGCGCCGAGCAGCCTGTTCGGTTTTTAACTCATCAACTGCTTTATTGGCAGCCGAATCACTCATCCGGGCTTGCTCCTTAGCGAGGACAAGCTCAACCCGAAGGGCCTCCACCGCAGCAGCACCATCTGCAGTTATGCGTGTCTTAGTATATAATTATAGCTTTGTGCTCATGTTATCACACATACATATATTGACTGCCCAAAAAACATACCTTGCGCCTCGTCAACCCGCCTGTTGATAAGCATGATGTCATCATCCGCCTCATCAATCTTCCGCTGCAGATCTGCAACCTCTGCGGATCGGGCAGTAGCAGGGGAGGTAACAGCCTGTGTTCCAAGTAGTCAGATTATTTCCTGGATATATCTTTTTGATCCTCTGATTGCCTCCCTCGTGAAGCCAATCAGAGTCTCAGGGGCTACCATCTATACACAGGAGTATTTTGTGAATAAAACACAATCGAAAGCATTACGGTACAAACCTCAAAGCCTCTTCATAGGCGCGTGAAGGCCTCATTCAATCCGCTTTTTGCGGACAGGACCTTTTCAACCACCGTACCCATCAAGGTACGATGACCCTCAGAGACGGACGCCTGTCATAGCATGTCCGTCAATATATTCGGCGCTTTTGGACCTTCGGAAGCTGCTGTAGCAGCACGGCCTCCCTTCGAAGGGATTTGTTCATTCGTCCCTAGAATTGTCTCCGGCTATAAGTCGGACAGTTCGGGCCCTTATTGTTGGCCCCCGGACCCTGGGCTACCGAAGTATCACCTTCGGTTGATGTTTTCATCATCCCTCGCGTAACTTGTTGATCAGGAGAGACCCTCCGAGACGACACCTCGAAGTCATCTGCCTATTGGGCGAGGACACTGGTGGAGGCGTGATACGTCTCCGTCGTATCTATAATTTTTGATTGTTCCATGCCAATATTCTGCAACTTTCATATACTTTTGGCAACTTTTTATACTATTTTTGGGACTAACATATGATCCAGTGCCCAGTGCCAGTTCCTGTTTGTTGCATGTTTTTTGTTTCGCAGAAAATCCATATCAAACGGAGTCCAAACGGGATAAAAAGGACGGAGATTTTTTTGGAATATATGTGATTTTTGGGAAGTGAAATCAACGCGAGACGATGCTCAAGGGGCCCACGAGGCAGGGGGGCGCCCCAGGGGGGCAGGCGCGCCCCTGACCCTCGTGGCCACCCTGTAAGGCGGTTGGTGCCCTTCTTTCGCCGCAAGAAAGCTAATATCTGGATAGAGATCGTGTTAAAATTTCAGCCCAATCGGAGTTACGGATCTCTTGGAATATAAGAAACGGTGAAAGGGTAGAATATGAGAATGCAGAAACAGAGAGAGACAGAGAGACAGATCCAATCTCGGAGGGGCTCTCGCCCCTCCCATGCCATGGAGGCCAAGGACCAGAGGGAAAACCCTTCTCCCATCTAGGGAGGAGGTCAAGGAAGAAGAAAACGAAGGGCCCCCCTCTCCCCTTCTCTTCCGGTGGCGCCGGAAGGGTGCCGTGGCCATGATCACCGCAATCTTCACCAACAACTTCACCGCCATCATCACCAACTCTTCCCCCCTCTATGCAGCGGTGTAACCTCTCTCTTACTCCCTGTAATATCTACTTAAACATGGTGCTCAACGCTATATATTATTTACAAATGATGTATGGCTATCGTATGATGTTTGAGTAGATCCGTTTTGTCCTATGGGTTATTTGATAATCGTGATTGGTTTGAGTTGCATGTTTTATCATTGGTGCTGTCCTATGGTGCTCTCCGTGTCGCGCAAGCGTGGCGGATTCCCGCTGTAGGGTTTGCAATATGTTCATGATTTGCTTATGGTGGGTGGCATGAGTGATAGAAACACATACCCAAGTAAGTAGGTTGTTTGCGTATGGGATAAAGATGTGACGCCCCAAGACCGGAGCTTCAGAT
Organism: Triticum dicoccoides; assembly: GCF_002162155.2. Lineage (NCBI taxonomy): Eukaryota > Viridiplantae > Streptophyta > Magnoliopsida > Poales > Poaceae > Triticum > Triticum dicoccoides. The sequence goes on from NC_041380.1 coordinate 180,300,671, forward strand.
GCCTTCCAGGGTTTCCGGGTTTCATCGTGTGATTTGTTTGGTTCATTGCATTCATCATTGCATCATGTGCATTGCATCATGTCATCATGCCATCATCTCATAAATCTTCTGCATCTCAACTAAATAATTTGTATGGATCTTCGGTCCATTTAAATCGAGGGAATTCACATGGTGATTCTCTTTACAACATATCCTCTCGATATTTAGAGAGCTATAGTAATATTCCAATTATTTGGATTTACCGCAAACACACTTGCAAAATATTCCAATGCCTTTGTTATCTTAATTCTCGGTCTCCAACATGGCCATATATTTCGTTCATCATATTCCGGAGCTCCACCAAAATCCGAACATTTTTTGACCTTCCTAACCCTCACTTCCTATTCGAACCATTTGAATTTAAATCAAATGAGTTTGAATTTAAACTTTGAAAAATGGCCACTCCATTTTTCTTGGATCGTGCACATTTTTGCGAGTCCGCGAAAATTATCCCAGTGCCCAAATTCCTTCTCCAACCTTTTCTTTCTCTTATTTATGCTTTTGCTATTTGCTATTTTGGCAAATAAAAGGAAATGAGGAAGAGAGTAGGAGAGAGAGCAGCCCAGCAGGCCCCTGGCCGTTTTCCTCTCCATTGGGCCGGCCTCCCAAGGCCCACTCCCCAGCTAACCCTAGCGCAGGGAGAGAGCCCATCTCCTCTCCCTCTCGATCCCATCTCTCCCTCTCGTCCTCATCCAGCGCCGCCTCCCACCTCGTCTTCCCTCCCGCATCGCTCCTCCTTCTCTCCCTCGATCTCTTTCCTTGGAACAGGGCCCGAGCAACCTCCCTCAACTTCGTTCCCCTGCTCTCGTTCTCCCTCAAGCCGCCTCCCTTGGGCGCGCCCGATGTGCCTGCACCCGGTGTCCTCCGCTTCTAGCCGTGGCCGGCTAGCAGGCCGCTGCCGTTCGCCTCCTCGCCATGGCCCCTCGCAAGCTGCCTCCTGCACGCCTCACCTCCTGCCTCCTGCGCGCCTCCTCCTCGCGAAGTCCCCGTCACCGAGCACTCGAGGAGAGGAGCTCCTCGAGCGCCCACGTCTGCAGCCGTCATTCCTCTGCGCCCAGCAGGAGCCCCGCCGGCTCCCGTCGCCCCCGTCTGCGCCCCTCGCGGCTCTGCCTCGCCATGGAGCTCCGCCACCCATCTCTCTTCCTGTAGCGCACTGTCGCGTGGATGCTCGCCTCTGACCAGCGTCGTTACTCCTCTTGGTCCGTCCTCCTTGGTGTGGAGCAGCACCATCACGGCCCCCCTGCCCGAGCTATTACTCACCACCGACCAACACCACCCGCAAGACCGTACTCCGAACGACAAGTACAACTACAAACCCGAAGAATTCAGATGCATCAAGTCCCCGAGGAGACCCATTTTCGTAAAGTTCGACTACCTGTACCATCAAGAACCACTACGGCCGGAGACCTCGGACCCGCCAAGTACCCCTTTGACGCATGTACCCCTACCGCACGATTACGCCAAGTTCATCTACGGAACGTGTATGTCTTCAATGTGTACCACTACGCGCGTAGACGCCAAGACCGTTTCAGGATTCACCAAGTACCGCTACCGATGACTCGAACATCTACGAAACGTGTACCGCTACCATCGCAAGAATCGAGACCGACAAGTCCGAAGATGCAAGTACCTCTCCGAAACATGTACCACTACCGTCGCCGAGATCGTGAGAACCTCTACCGTCGACCCTAGAGCATGTGTGAACGACTACTTCCACTACCGCCATCGCGAGAATGCCTACTTCCCTCTACGAACTTGATCTGTTCCGATAATGCACCCTTCGAAGGGATAACCACCGAGACGATGACCCGTGGACCGAATGCATATGTTGTATGAAATGCTCGTGTTTGCTCCGTGTCGGAGTTGTTCGGTGCACGTTGCCCCTCTTTTGCCTTGCCACCGACATGTGGGAACCCCATAATTGGGAGCACCCCACCATCCTTGCATGACACGCTCCCGTCACTGCCTTTTGCACCGGTATCCCCGTGGGCTACCGGATAACTGATATGTTGTCGTGGCATCATTTTCGGATTCGTCGTCATGGCACCCCTTTCCTTTCCACCACGGTGACAAATGCTTCATAATGCTCTTGTCAACTTTTAATAAAAATTGCATAAACTTGTTCATGTCATCCGCATCATGATAACAACAATTAAAATGTTTAAATTGTTGTTGCGATAAATTACTAGATGCATATGAGGATTTACCGAAATTGTTGTGATGTTTCGGCCTCTTTTAAACTTGCCTAGTTATGTAGTTTTATTATGCTTCACCTCTTGTCATGTTTAACAACATTTAATATTGTCGGGTACCTAAACAAGAGAGAACTAAATAAGTCATGTGGTGTTCCGTCAATATGCAACTCGTTGCATACTGAGCTCCACTTAATTTGTAGGATTGCTTGTGCACTTTGCCATGCCATGTATCTTTAAACCGGACATGCATCATATTTGGTTGTGCATCATGTCATGCTTATGTGGTGGTTGTTTACTATGGTGTTTGCTTCTTTCCGGTGTTGCTTCTTCGGGTTGGTTCCGATAACATCGCGTTTGTGAGGACCCGTTCGTCTACGTCCATTTGTCTTCTTCATGGACTCGTTCTTCTTCCTTGCGGGATCTCAGGCAAGATGACCATACCCTCGAAATCACTTCTATCTTTGCTTGCTAGTTGCTCGCTCTTTTGCTATGCCTATGCTGCGATACCTACCACTTGCTTATCATGCCTCCCATATTGTTAAACCAAGACTCTAATCCACCTTATCCTAGCAAACCGTTGTTTGGCTATGTTACCGCTTTGCTCAGCCCCTCTTATAGCGTTGTTAGTTGCAGGTGAAGATTGAAGTTTGTTCCTTGTTGGAACATGGAGATGTTGTTCCTTGTTGGAACATGATATTTGTTGGGATATCACAATATATCTTATTTTAATTAATGCATCTATATACTTGGTAAAGGGTGGAAGGCTCGGCCTTATGCCTGGTGTTTTGTTCCACTCTTGCCGCCCTAGTTTCCGTCATATCGGTGTTATGTTCCCGGATTTTGCGTCCCTTACGCGGTTGGGCTATAATGGGAACCCCTTGATAGTTCGCCTTGAATAAAACTCCTCCAGCAATGCCCAACCTTGGTTTTACCATTTCCACTAACAACCTACCACCTTCCCTTGGGTTCTACAGACTCAAGGGTCATCATTATTTTAACCCCCCGGGCCAGTGCTCCTCTGAGTGTTGGTCCAAACTGTCAGCCGCCGGTGGCTACCAGGGGCAACTCTGGGCTGGCCTACCGGAAGTTTAGACAATCTGAGTGTGCCCTGAGAACGAGATATGTGCAGATCCTATCAGGATTTGTCGGCACATTCGGGTGGTGTTGCTGGATTTGTTTTAACTTGTCGAAGTTGTCTTGTAGAACCAGGATACCGAGTCTGATCGGAATGTCTCGGGGAAGGTATATCCTTTGTTGACCGTGAGAGCTTGTCATGGGCTAAGTTGGGACACCCCTACAGGGATTTGAACTTTCGAAAGCCGTGCCCGCGGTTATGGGCAGATGGGAATTTGGTAATGTCCGGTTGTAGAAAACCTGAAGTTGACCTTAATTAAAATACATCAACCGCGTGTGTAACCGTGATGGTGTCTTTCCGGCAGAGTCCGGGAAGTGAACACGGTGTTGGAGTTATGCTTGGCGTAGGTTGCTCTAGGATCACTTCTTGATCATAGCTTCTCGATCGTGCTTTGCCTTCTCTTCTCGCTCTCTTTGCGTATATGTTAGCCACCAAATATGCTAGTCGCTTGCTGCAGCTCCACCTCATACCTTTACCTTACCCATAAGCTTAAATAGTCTTGATCGCGAGGGTGCGAGATTGCTGAGTCCCCGTGGCTCACAGATTCTTCCAAAACCAGTTTGCAGGGGCCGATGTTACCGAGCGGGTGACGCAACCAAGCTCAGGAGGAGCTCGATGAAGATCTTGTCCTTTATGTTGTTTCGTTCTAGTTGATCAGTTGTGGAGCCCAGTTGGGGTCGATCGGGGACCTTGTCGCATTTGGGGTTCTTCTTTTATTTTGGCTCCGTAGTCGGGCCTTGATTGTAACTGATTGATGTAATGCTTTACTCAAGTAATTGTGTGAAGTGGCGATTGTAAGTCAACTATGTATCTCTTCCCCTTATGTATTACATGGGTCGTGTGAAGATTACCTCACTTGCGACGTTGCTTTCAATGCGGTTATGCCTCTAAGTCGTGCTTCGACACGTAGGAGATATAGCCGCATCGAGGGTGTTACAAGTTGGTAATCAGAGCCTTCCCCGGCCTTAGGAGCCCCCCTGCTTGATCGAATTAGCTGACGAGTTGAGTCTAGAAAAATGCTTTGAGTTATTTAGGAATTATATATCGGAGAGTTAGGAATTCTTTTTACTCCCCAGTCCCTTCGTCGCTCTGGTGAGGCATCCTGATGTAGAGTTTTGTCTCTTCTCTTCTCAAATTTCACTAATTTTTTTAGGATCACGCGGGTATCTTGGAATCGTTTCGATCGATTTGTGACGAGAACATTGTTCTTGGTGCCTCCTGTCATTTAGGGGTTGTGGCAGTGTCCCGGGGAGGCTCCGAGGTGTTGTCGTCACAATTTTATCGTTGCAGTTCTGGATACCTAAGTTTAGTTTCGCCGACATCAAAAATCTCTTTTATGTAGTTGTTGGTGAGATAACCTCGACGCCACCCAGTACTGGGGCGGGAGTTCGGGAGTATTGCCATAACTCGTATAACGGATGCTTTTCGAAGGTTGAGGTAGACGATTTCCGAAAGTTTCTTGGTTATGTGTTGAAGGATGGATACAGCTGGATGTAGGATTTGCTAGATTTGGGTGAGATATTACGCTTCCCCTGTATCCCCAACACCTGATTGCATAACCGGAAAATTTCGGGAGTTTATAAGTGGGAATTCAAGTAGCTCTTAGGATATCTTTCCGACAGATGTATGATATGAAATTGGGGTTCGACGTCTAGTGTTCCGCCTATCCACGGTTGGTTTTACAGTGGTCTCGTTGTGTCTTAAAGAGTCCTTGGCTATGCCGACTCGGGGACGCTTCGTATGTCATGTGCACTGCCTTGTACATGATGGTGCTGTATGAACGAGCCCGTGTAGGCCCCACCACGAAAACTTCGGACGAAATCTCTATCATATATTTGTTCCGGCTTGTTCCGCAAGCCAATCCTTTGTTTTGTTTTGAGTTGTGGTATTCGAGTTGCTTCAAAGTCAAATGTTGTTTCCATACTTTCTCTAAACGGTGTTCTTATACTCCGATGTGAATACTAATCCTTCTCGATCATCGAGTTTGTCATGTCAATCCTTCTCAACCGGCGTATTTCTCTTCAAGTGGATCCGTTCATTTTCAACATCCGCAAGATTCAACCTCATCTTTCTCAACGGTGTTCTTTTCATCCGTTCTATGTTGTCTTTGATTTCCCGCCCACCCACCCACTTTTTCTTCAAGGACTCATATATCTTAATCAAAGTATCCATTTTATTCATGTTAAGTCTCTCCATTCTTTTCCTTCAATATTCTTATCCGGTGATTCTCATGAAGATCCTAACGGAACCTCAAGTTCGTCATTCTTCATTCTTTTTCTTCTCCGGTGGATTCAATTCAATCTTTTGGTGTTGATCATATCCTTTCCTCATTTCAGAAGTTTTATCATACCGGTGCTCATCATATTCATTCATTAATCGCTATTCAATTATTCCGGAGTGCTGAAGATATCTCGGAAGGCTCGTCTTTTCCTTCAAGATCCATTCAAACCTAATCCGAGGTTGTTATCTCATTCAAGCCATTTTATTTAACCGGTGCTTTCTCTCCTTTAAATCATTCAACGGTGTATCTTTTGAGTGGGCCCTAACCCATAGGTCTTTCCCAGGATCTTACCTGACTCTTCTATTTTTTCCCGGAGCTATCCTAAATTCTTTTGAAGTTTGACGTAAGTATGAATTATCATCAGTCAAATGCCTTTCTCCAAGATCTTTAAAAATCTTTTCATCGTTGGTTCAACTTTTCAAGTCTTCTTTATTCCGGAGTATCTCAATAATTCTTGGTGGTGTTTCTCATCGTCATTCTCTACATTTGAAGACCGAGAAGATTTTTCCTCTTAATCTTGCTCCATTCTCTTCAAGATTCATGGTTTTAGTTTGCTGCCATCCTCTCATAATTGGTTTTGATTGTGAGATTTCTTTTCACCCATCCGGAGTAATTCAGAGTATTTTCAGTTTGATTCTCCTGAGCCCATCGTCTCATAATTATTCATTCCCAGCTTTCAGTTATCATTCTCCAATTTTACCGGTGCTTCATTCAAGTGATCTCTAATCGGCTCATGATATCTTCGTTCTCATGTATCTAAATCCTCTCAAGCATCTTCGTTCATTTCATAATTCTTCCCGGTGTTCCTTCATGTTTTATTCGTTCCTTTTCAATTCTTACGGTGGTTCGTTCAAGAGTTACTCTTCCTTCGTTTATCATATCAATTTATTCGTTGTTTTCAATCCTACCGGTGGTTCGTTGAAGACCTTTTCCAAGTCGACTCTATATCTATCTTAATTCTTTCTACAAGAATAAGTAGTATGCCAAAGCCATCGATTGTCATCAATTTAATTGGTGAAGGATAAGCATAATTAATTCTTATTCTTGTTTTCATCCAAATGATTAATTCCCTATTCCGAAGGCTCATCAAAATTCTTGATCTCAATTGTTCATCTTATCTTTTTCCCGGAGTTCCTATCTCTCACAATTATATCACCACGGAGATCCATCTAAATCATTACAAGGTTTCACCTTGTGTTTCCAACTTCTCTTTCTTTTCGTTATCCTTTTGTTACCGGAGTTCTTCATGGAGGTTCTACATGATGGTTCATAAAGGATTTAATACCTTCTCGTAGTTTTCATCGAGATTATTTTCTAAGGAGCTCAAGCATTCTTCATCTTGCTATCCGGAGTGCAATTCTTTCTTCCATATCATTGGAGGTGGTATTATGTCATTCTTGATAATTTGAGTTCATGTTTCGTGATTCACATGTTGTTAAGTATGAGATATTTTAAATCCACCAATCTATTCATTGGAGTTATCTTGGGTTATATTTTTCACCTAAAGTTTTCCCTAAGGATTGTTGCTATTAATGGTGATAATATATGATCCAAGTTCTTCATCTATCCTCCCGGTGAAATAATCTTCTCGTCTCCCTGGTCATATAAATCCAATTTATCATTTCCGTTAGTGGCAGAATTTCACCTCGTAGTTTTGAGATGTTCTCCATAAGCCCACTACAAGCTTACTCTTTTCGTTGTTGGTTTTCCAACAATTACGTTCGACCCTTCTCCTAAGATGCTTTCAAGCTCATTCGAGATAAAAAAAGATATTGTTTTTTCTCCTCCGTTCATTCCATTTCATTCTATTTTCTT
>NC_041380.1:180308145-180309320 GCF_002162155.2 Triticum dicoccoides
CGGAGGCATTGTGATGTTGCTCTTTTCATCCATCTTCTTGTCTTGTCAAGATCATGTTCTTTCTTTGCTATTCCTTTTAATCGGAGTGTTGTGCCCTTTTGCTCAAGTTCTTTTCGCCTTATCAACCATTGCTTCTCTTTTCTACCGGAGTGCTGTCGAAATTTGTTCTTCCTTCTTACTCTGCCCTAACGGAGTGCTTTCAACTTCGTTCATACTCGTTGCATTCTTTCTTTCAATTTGTTCAACCTATCAAGGCTCGTGGTTTCATTCGTTTGTCAAAGAAGCAACTTAGCCTTACCTCTCCTCTTTCTCTTTCGTTGTCCCTCCGGTGCCATTCTAGATCTCGGGACGAGATCCTCTCGTAGTGGTGGAGTGTTGTGACGCCCCAAGACCGGAGCTTCAGATGCCTTCCAGGGTTTCCGGGTTTCATCGTGTGATTTGTTTGGTTCATTGCATTCATCATTGCATCATGTGCATTGCATCATGTCATCATGCCATCATCTCATAAATCTTCTGCATCTCAACTAAATAATTTGTATGGATCTTCGGTCCATTTAAATCGAGGGAATTCACATGGTGATTCTCTTTACAACATATCCTCTCGATATTTAGAGAGCTATAGTAATATTCCAATTATTTGGATTTACCGCAAACACACTTGCAAAATATTCCAATGCCTTTGTTATCTTAATTCTCGGTCTCCAACATGGCCATATATTTCGTTCATCATATTCCGGAGCTCCACCAAAATCCGAACATTTTTTACCTTCCTAACCCTCACTTCCTATTCGAACCATTTGAATTTAAATCAAATGAGTTTGAATTTAAACTTTGAAAAATGGCCACTCCATTTTTCTTGGATTGTGCACATTTTTGCGAGTCCGCGAAAATTATCCCAGTGCCCAAATTCCTTCTCCAACCTTTTCTTTCTCTTATTTATGCTTTTGCTATTTGCTATTTTGGCAAATAAAAGGAAATGAGGAAGAGAGTAGGAGAGAGAGCAGCCCAGCAGGCCCCTGGCCGTTGTCCTCTCCATTGGGCCGGCCTCCCAAGGCCCACTCCCCAGCTAACCCTAGCGCAGGGAGAGAGCCCATCTCCTCTCCCTCTCGATCCCATCTCTCCCTCTCGTCCTCATCCAGCGCCGCCTCCCACCTCGTCTTCCCTCCCGCATCGCT
>NC_041380.1:180309330-180321570 GCF_002162155.2 Triticum dicoccoides
CCTGCACCCGGTGTCCTCCGCTTCTAGCCGTGGCCGGCTAGCAGGCCGCTGCCGTCCGCCTCCTCGCCATGGCCCCTCGCAAGCTGCCTCCTGCACGCCTCACCTCCTGCCTCCTGCGCGCCTCCTCCTCGCGAAGTCCCCGTCACCGAGCACTCGAGGAGAGGAGCTCCTCGAGCGCCCACGCCTGCAGCCGTCATTCCTCTACGCCCAGCAGGAGCCCCGCCGGCTCCCGTCGCCCCCGTCTGCGCCCCTCGCGGCTCTGCCTCGCCATGGAGCTCCGCCACCCATCTCTCTTCCTGTAGCGCGCTGTCGCGTGGATGCTCGCCTCTGACCAGCGTCGTTACTCCTCTTGGTCCGTCCTCCTTGGTGTGGAGCAACACCATCACGGCCCCCCTGCCCGAGCTATTACTCACCACCGACCAACACCACCCGCAAGACCCAGACTCCGAACGACAAGTACCACTACAAACCCAAAGAATTCGGATGCATCAAGTCCCCGAGGAGACCCGTTTTCGTCAAGTTCGACTACCTATATCATCAAGAACCACTACGGCCGGAGACCTTGGACCCGCCAAGTACCCCTTCGACGCGTGTACCCCTACCGCACGGTTATGCCAAGTTCATCTACGGAACGTGTATGTCTCCAATGTGTACCACTACGCGCGTAGACGCCAAGACCGTTTCGGGATTCACCAAGTACCGCTACCGATGACTCGAACATCTATGAAATGTGTACCGCTACCATCGCAAGAATCGAGACCGACAAGTCCGAAGATGCAAGTACCTCTCCGAAACATGTACCACTACCGTCGCCGAGATCGTGAGAACCTCTACCGTCGACCCTAGAGCATGTGTGAACGACTACTTCCACTACCGCCGTCGCGAGAACGCCTACTTCCCTCTACGAACTTGATCCGTTCCGATAATGCACCCTTCGAAGCTATAACCGCCGAGACAATGACCCGTGGACCGAATGCATATGTTGTATGAAATGCTCGTGTTTGCTCCGTGTCGGAGTTGTTCGGTGCACGTTGCCCCTCTTTTGCCTTGCCACCGACATGTGGGACCTCCGTAATCGGGAGCACCCCACCATCCTTGCATGACACGCTCCTGCCACTTCCTTTTGCACCGGTATCCCCGTGGGCTACCGGATAACCGATATGTTGCTGTGGCATCATTTTCGGATTCGTCGTCGTGGCACCCCTTTCCTTTCCACCACGGTGACAAATGCTTCATAATGCTCTTGTCAACTTTTAATAAAAATTGCATAAATTTGTTCATGTCATCTGCATCATGATAACAACAATTAAAATGTTTAAATTGTTGTTGCAATAAATTACTAGATGCATATGAGGATTTACCGGAATCGTTGTGATGTTTCCTACCTCTTTTAAACTTGCCTAGTTATGTAGTTTTATTATGCTTCACCTCTTGTCATGTTTAACAACATTTAATATTGTCGGGTACCTAAACAAGAGAGAACCAAATAAGTCATGTGGTGTTCCGTTAATATGCAACTCGTTGCATACTGAGCGCCACTTAATTTGTAGGATTGCTTGTGCACTTTGCCATCCCATGTATCTTTAAACCGGACATGCATCATATTTGGTTGTGCATCATGTCATGCTTATGTGGTGGTTGTTTACTATGGTGTTTGCTTCTTTCCGGTGTTGCTTCTTCGGGTTGGTTCCGATAACGTCGCGTTTGTGAGGACACGTTTGTCTACGTCCATTTGTCTTCTTCATGGACTCGCTCTTCTTCCTTGCGGGATCTTAGGCAAGATGACCATACCCTCGAAATCACTTCTATCTTTGCTTGCTAGTTGCTCGCTCTTTTGCTATGCCTATGCTGCGATACCTACCACTTGCTTATCATGCCTCCCATATTGTTAAACCAAGCATGTAACCCACCTTATCCTAGCAAACCGTTGTTTGGCTATGTTACCGCTTTGCTCAGCCCCTCTTATAGCGTTGTTAGTTGCAGGTGAAGATTGAAGTTTGTTCCTTGTTGGAACATGGAGATGTTGTTCCTTGTTGGAACATGATATTTGTTGGGATATCACAATATATCTTATTTTAATTAATGCATCTATATACTTGGTAAAAGGTGGAAGGCTCGGCCTTATGCCTGGTGTTTTGTTCCACTCTTGCCGCCCTAGTTTCCGTCATATCGGTGTTATGTTCCCGGATTTTGCGTTCCTTACGCGATTGGGCTATAATGGGAACCCCTTGACAGTTCGCCTTGAATAAAACTCCTGTAGCAATGCCCAACCTTGGTTTTACCATTTGCACTAACAACCTACCACCTTCCCTTGGGTTCTGCAGACTCAAGGGTCATCATTATTTTAACCCCCGGGGCCAGTGCTCCTCCGAGTGTTGGTCCAAACTGTCAGCCGCCGGTGGCCACCAGGGGCAACTCTGGGCTGGCCTACCAGAAGTTTAGACAATCTGAGTGTGCCCTGAGAACGAGATATGTGCAGCTCCTATCGGGATTTGTCGGCACATTCGGGCGGTGTTGCTGGATTTGTTTTAACTTGTCGAAGTTGTCTTGTAGAACCGGGATACCGAGTCTGATCGGAATGTCTCGGGAGAACGTATATCCTTCGTTGACCGTGAGAGCTTGTCATGGGCTAAGTTGGGACACCCCTGCAGGGATTTGAACTTTCGAAAGTCGTGCCCACGGTTATGGGCAGATGGGAATTTGTTAATGTTTGGTTGTAGAAAACCTAAAGTTGACCTTAATTAAAATACATCAACCGCGTGTGTAACCGTGATGGTGTCTTTCCGGCGGAGTCCGGGAAGTGAACACGGTGTTGGAGTTATGCTTGACGTAGGTTGCTCTAGGATCACTTCTTGATCATAGTTTCTCGATCGTGCTTTGCCTTCTCTTCTCGCTCTCTTTGCGTATATGTTAGCCACCAAATATGCTAGTCGCTTGCTGCAGCTCCACCTCATACCTTTACCTTACCCATAAGCTTAAATAGTCTTGATCGCGAGGGTGCGAGATTACTGAGTCCCCGTGGCTCACAGATTCTTCCAAAACCAGTTTGCAGGTGCCGATGTTACCGAGTGGGTGACACAACCAAGCTCAGGAGGAGCTCGATGAAGATCTTGTCCTTTATGTTGTTTCGTTCTAGTTGATCAGTAGTGGAGCCAGTTGGGGTCGATCGGGGACCTTGTCGCATTTGTGGTTCTTTTTTTTTGGCTCCGTAGTCAGGCCTTGATTGTAACTGGTTGATGTAATGCTTTATTCAAGTAATTGTGTGAAGTGGCGATTGTAAGCCAACTATGTATCTCTTCCCCTTATGTATTACATGGGTCGTGTGAAGATTACCTCACTTGCGACATTGCTTTCAATGCGGTTATGCCTCTAAGTCGTGCTTCGACACATAGGAGATATAGCCGCATCGAGGGCGTTACAAAAGAGGACTTGATACTTTAATGCTATGGTTGGGTTTTACCTTAATGATCTTTAGTAGTTGCGGATGCTTGCTAGAGTTCCAATCATAAGTGCATATGATCCAAGTAGAGAAAGTATGTTAGCTTATGCCTCTCCCTCAAATAAAATTGCAATAATGATTACCAGTCTAGTCATCGATTGCCTAGGGACAAATAACTTTCTCGTAACAAAAAGCTCTTTATTAAAACTAACTTAGTTGTGTATTTATCTAAACAGCCCCTACGTTTTATTTACGCAATCTTTATTATCTTGCAAACCTATCCAACAACACCTACAAAGTACTTCTAGTTTCATACTTGTTCTAGGTAAAGCGAACATCAAGCGTGCGTAGAGTTGTATCGGTGGTCGATAGAACTTGAGGGAATATTTGTTCTGCCTTTAGCTCCTCGTTGGGTTTGACACTCTTACTTATCAAAAACTGTTGCGATCCCCTATACTTGTGGGTTATCAAGGCATCTCGCTTTCCATAATCTCCGGGAGAAGATCCCTTGAGGAAGAGGATTGTTGAGGAAGACTATGCGCTATCCTGCAAAAACATACACTCTAGATGTTACCCTGGTCACAAGAGAGGAACGGGGTATGTGTAAAACACCCTTGTTCGCTTACGATTTAAGCTTGTCCTCACCGGGGGTCTGCGCGATAACGTCGTCCTCCAAGCCTGAGCCGCCCGATAGGGGCATCTGGCCTTGCTTGGGAGCCTTTTTCTCCCAATCTTCGGAGACGGCCCTTTTCTTACCATGGGGAGAATGAATGTTGGATTCTCCTTTACTTTTTTCTTCGGGCGATGGGATTTTCGTATCTTTGGACACAACATCTAATATATCTTCAGGATGGAGGCCACCTTCGGTCCTCCCGCTCTCCGTCTTCTCCTCCTTCACAGGCATCTGGTACGGTGCCGGGGCCAGCATCCTTGTTAATACGGAATCCGCTGAGTCTTCGGGAAGAGGGGCCGAACACCTGATTCGCTCTGCTTTCTTTATCCAGCCCTCGAAAAGGATAGTGTGCTCAGTGTTGCATTATGACATACATTGCTAAAAAATTGTTCAGAAATAGAGCGCTTACTGAGGTATCGGGATGGTTGCGGTCGAGGCCGATGTCCTCGGTGGTGTCCGGCCACTGTTTTCTTTTCCCGAAAAACAGCTTCCACATTCCCTTGTGTGTAATACCAGCGAAGTCTTGGAGGGTCCGTGATCCTTCCGGATTAAACTCCCACATACGAAGAGGCTGTCGCTGGCACGGCAGAATCCGGCGGACCAGCATTACTTGAACCACGTTGATAAGACTGATGTCCTTCTCAAGGAGGCTCCGGATGCGGCTCTGTAGAGTCTGCACTTCGTCAATTAATCCCGAGTCCAGTCCTTTATTAATCCATGATGCAAGCTGTAACAGAGGTCCAGATCGAAACGCAGGTATAGCCGCCCACTTGGTACTGCGGGGTTCAGTGACATAAAACCACTCCCGCTGCCATAGGTCAGGAGTTTCGGTGAAAAAGCCTTTTGTCCAGGGAGCATTGATAAGTTTTCCCACTATAGCACCTCCGCACTCCGCTTGTTCCCCGTCGACTACCTTTAGCTTCACACTGAAGGTCTTGAGCCATAAGCCGAAGTGTGGGGGAATACAGAGAAAGAGCTCGCACGTGATAATGAATGTCGAGATATAAAGGAGAGAATCTAGGGCTAGATCGTGAAAATCTAGTCCGTAGTAAAACATGAGCCCCAGGCCGAAGGGGTGAAGAGTGAATCCTAGCCCTCGCAGGAAGTGGGAGATGAATACGACCCTCTCGCCGGATCTGGTAGTAGGAATAACCTGTCCTCGAGCTGGAAGCCTGTGGGGGATCTCCGCGATCAGGCATCTGGCTGCATGAAGCTTCGTGATGTCCTCCTCCGTAACAGAGGAGGCCACCCATAGGCCCTGTGGGCTGGGTCCGGACATGATTGGGAAGCTTGAAGCGATGAAGTCGAGCCTTGGGTGCTAGAACTCGAAGTTGGAAGGACTAAGAAAAAGGTTGACGCAAAACAAGGAGGCCCTTGGCTCCTTTATAAAGGCAACGGATATCGAATGCCTCCACCTAAGCCTGAAAACCTGCCTATTCCTAAGGAATCATAGCAATGGAACGATTGGGTTATCCACGCTCGTATTAATGAGAATCCCGCGATAAGGGGACACGATCTCTGCTTCGACAAGACGTGCCAATAAAAACCGCGCCTTGAAACGTGGAATGGCAGGACAAGAAACGGTTCGAAATAATGACCGGGCAAACGTGATGTCACGTTACAAAAAGTTGTCAGCGGATTGGACTCATGCAAATATTATATTCTCTGCGGTTGTGTGTGGTACTTGTGTTGCAGATCCGAACACGTTCATTATGACCGAAGTCTATCTTGGGGTATTCGGAAAGGGGAACCCGCCTTGCAATGCCGAAGACAATCTGCGCGCCGGACACCTCGTCATTGAAGTCTGGTTCAGGGGCTACTGAGGGAGTCCTGGACTAAGGGGTCCTCGGGCGTCCAACCTATTAGACATGTGCCGGACTGATGGGCTATGAAGATACAAAGGTCAAAGACTCTAACCGTGTTCGAATGGGACTCTTCTTGGCGTGGAAGGCAGGCTTGGTGATCAAATATGAAGATTCATTTCTCTGTAACCGACCTTATGTAACCCTAGATCCCTCCGGTGTCTATATAAACTGAAGGGCTAGGTCCGTAGACATATATTCTCATAATCTCTCAACCGGCGTATTTCTCTTCAAGTGGATCCGTTCATTTTCAACATCCGCAAGATTCAACCTCATCTTTCTCAACGGTGTTCTTTTCATCCGTTCTATGTTGTCTTTGATTTCCCGCCCACCCACCCACTTTTTCTTCAAGGACTCATATATCTTAATCAAAGTATCCATTTTATTCATGTTAAGTCTCTCCATTCTTTTCCTTCAATATTCTTATCCGGTGATTCTCATGAAGATCCTAACGGAACCTCAAGTTCGTCATTCTTCATTCTTTTTCTTCTCCGGTGGATTCAATTCAATCTTTTGGTGTTGATCATATCCTTTCCTCATTTCAGAAGTTTTATCATACCGGTGCTCATCATATTCATTCATTAATCGCTATTCAATTATTCCGGAGTTCTGAAGATATCTCGGAAGGCTCGTCTTTTCCTTCAAGATCCATTCAAACCTAATCCGAGGTTGTTATCTCATTCAAGCCATTTTATTTAACCGGTGCTTTCTCTCCTTTAAATCATTCAACGGTGTATCTTTTGAGTGGGCCCTAACCCATAGGTCTTTCCCAGGATCTTACCTGACTCTTCTATTTTTTCCCGGAGCTATCCTAAATTCTTTTGAATTTTGACGTAAGTATGAATTATCATCAGTCAAATGCCTTTCTCCAAGATCTTTAAAAATCTTTTCATCGTTGGTTCAACTTTTCAAGTCTTCTTTATTCTGGAGTATCTCAATAATTCTTGGTGGTGTTTCTCATCGTCATTCTCTACATTTGAAGACCGAGAAGATTTTTCCTCTTAATCTTGCTCCATTCTCTTCAAGATTCATGGTTTTAGTTTGCTGCCATCCTCTCATAATTGGTTTTGATTGTGAGATTTCTTTTCACCCATCCGGAGTAATTCAGAGTATTTTCAGTTTGATTCTCCTGAGCCCATCGTCTCATAATTATTCATTCCCAGCTTTCAGTTATCATTCTCCAATTTTACCGGTGCTTCATTCAAGTGATCTCTAATCGGCTCATGATATCTTCGTTCTCATGTATCTAAATCCTCTCAAGCATCTTCATTCATTTCATAATTCTTCCCGGTGTTCCTTCATGTTTTATTCGTTCCTTTTCAATTCTTACGGTGGTTCGTTCAAGAGTTACTCTTCCTTCGTTTATCATATCAATTTATTCGTTGTTTTCAATCCTACTGGTGGTTCGTTGAAGACCTTTTCCAAGTCGACTCTATATCTATCTTAATTCTTTCTACAAGAATAAGTAGTATGCCAAAGCCATCGATTGTCATCAATTTAATTGGTGAAGGATAAGCATAATTAATTCTTATTCTTGTTTTCATCCAAATGATTAATTCCCTATTCCGAAGGCTCATCAAAATTCTTGATCTCAATTGTTCATCTTATCTTTTTCCCGGAGTTCCTATCTCTCGCAATTATATCACCACGGAGATCCATCTAAATCATTACAAGGTTTCACCTTGTGTTTCCAACTTCTCTTTCTTTTTGTTATCCTTTTGTTACCGGAGTTCTTCATGGAGGTTCTACATGATGGTTCATAAAGGATTTAATACCTTCTCGTAGTTTTCATCGAGATTATTTTCTAAGGAGCTCAAGCATTCTTCATCTTGCTATCCGGAGTGCAATTCTTTCTTCCATATCATTGGAGGTGGTATTATGTCATTCTTGATAATTTGAGTTCATGTTTCGTGATTCACATGTTGTTAAGTATGAGATATTTTAAATCCACCAATCTATTCATTGGAGTTATCTTGGGTTATATTTTTCACCTAAAGTTTTCCCTAAGGATTGTTGCTATTAATGGTGATAATATATGATCCAAGTTCTTCATCTATCCTCCCGGTGAAATAATCTTCTCGTCTCCCTGGTCATATAAATCCAATTTATCATTTCCGTTAGTGGCAGAATTTCACCTCGTAGTTTTGAGATGTTCTCCATAAGCCCACTACAAGCTTACTCTTTTCGTTGTTGGTTTTCCAACAATTACGTTCGACCCTTCTCCTAAGATGCTTTCAAGCTCATTCGAGATAAAAAAAGATATTGTTTTTTCTCCTCCGTTCATTCCATTTCATTCTATTTTCTTCCGGAGGCATTGTGATGTTGCTCTTTTCATCCATCTTCTTGTCTTGTCAAGATCATGTTCTTTCTTTGCTATTCCTTTTAATCGGAGTGTTGTGCCCTTTTGCTCAAGTTCTTTTCGCCTTATCAACCATTGCTTCTCTTTTCTACCGGAGTGCTGTCGAAATTTGTTCTTCCTTCTTACTCTGCCCTAACGGAGTGCTTTCAACTTCGTTCATACTCGTTGCATTCTTTCTTTCAATTTGTTCAACCTATCAAGGCTCGTGGTTTCATTCGTTTGTCAAAGAAGCAACTTAGCCTTACCTCTCCTCTTTCTCTTTCGTTGTCCCTCCGGTGCCATTCTAGATCTCGGGACGAGATCCTCTCGTAGTGGTGGAGTGTTGTGACGCCCCAAGACCGGAGCTTCAGATGCCTTCCAGGGTTTCCGGGTTTCATCGTGTGATTTGTTTGGTTCATTGCATTCATCATTGCATCATGTGCATTGCATCATGTCATCATGCCATCATCTCATAAATCTTCTGCATCTCAACTAAATAATTTGTATGGATCTTCGGTCCATTTAAATCGAGGGAATTCACATGGTGATTCTCTTTACAACATATCCTCTCGATATTTAGAGAGCTATAGTAATATTCCAATTATTTGGATTTACCGCAAACACACTTGCAAAATATTCCAATGCCTTTGTTATCTTAATTCTCGGTCTCCAACATGGCCATATATTTCGTTCATCATATTCCGGAGCTCCACCAAAATCCGAACATTTTTTACCTTCCTAACCCTCACTTCCTATTCGAACCATTTGAATTTAAATCAAATGAGTTTGAATTTAAACTTTGAAAAATGGCCACTCCATTTTTCTTGGATTGTGCACATTTTTGCGAGTCCGCGAAAATTATCCCAGTGCCCAAATTCCTTCTCCAACCTTTTCTTTCTCTTATTTATGCTTTTGCTATTTGCTATTTTGGCAAATAAAAGGAAATGAGGAAGAGAGTAGGAGAGAGAGCAGCCCAGCAGGCCCCTGGCCGTTGTCCTCTCCATTGGGCCGGCCTCCCAAGGCCCACTCCCCAGCTAACCCTAGCGCAGGGAGAGAGCCCATCTCCTCTCCCTCTCGATCCCATCTCTCCCTCTCGTCCTCATCCAGCGCCGCCTCCCACCTCGTCTTCCCTCCCGCATCGCTCCTCCTTCTCTCCCTCGATCTCTTTCCTTGGAGCAGGGCCCGAGCAACCTCCCTCAACTTCGTTCCCCTGCTCTCGTTCTCCCTCAAGCCGCCTCCCTTGGGCGCGCCCGATGCGCCTGCACCCGGTGTCCTCCGCTTCTAGCCGTGGCCGGCTAGCAGGCCGCTGCCGTCCGCCTCCTCGCCATGGCCCCTCGCAAGCTGCCTCCTGCACGCCTCACCTCCTGCCTCCTGCGCGCCTCCTCCTCGCGAAGTCCCCGTCACCGAGCACTCGAGGAGAGGAGCTCCTCGAGCGCCCACGCCTGCAGCCGTCATTCCTCTACGCCCAGCAGGAGCCCCGCCGGCTCCCGTCGCCCCCGTCTGCGCCCCTCGCGGCTCTGCCTCGCCATGGAGCTCCGCCACCCATCTCTCTTCCTGTAGCGCGCTGTCGCGTGGATGCTCGCCTCTGACCAGCGTCGTTACTCCTCTTGGTCCGTCCTCCTTGGTGTGGAGCAACACCATCACGGCCCCCCTGCCCGAGCTATTACTCACCACCGACCAACACCACCCGCAAGACCCAGACTCCGAACGACAAGTACCACTACAAACCCAAAGAATTCGGATGCATCAAGTCCCCGAGGAGACCCGTTTTCGTCAAGTTCGACTACCTATATCATCAAGAACCACTACGGCCGGAGACCTTGGACCCGCCAAGTACCCCTTCGACGCGTGTACCCCTACCGCACGGTTATGCCAAGTTCATCTACGGAACGTGTATGTCTCCAATGTGTACCACTACGCGCGTAGACGCCAAGACCGTTTCGGGATTCACCAAGTACCGCTACCGATGACTCGAACATCTATGAAATGTGTACTGCTACCATCGCAAGAATCGAGACCGACAAGTCCGAAGATGCAAGTACCTCTCCGAAACATGTACCACTATCGTCGCCGAGATCGTGAGAACCTCTACCGTCGACCCTAGAGCATGTGTGAACGACTACTTCCACTACCGCCGTCGCGAGAACGCCTACTTCCCTCTACGAACTTGATCCGTTCCGATAATGCACCCTTCGAAGCTATAACCGCCGAGACGATGACCCGTGGACCGAATGCATATGTTGTATGAAATGCTCGTGTTTGCTCCGTGTCGGAGTTGTTCGGTGCACGTTGCCCCTCTTTTGCCTTGCCACCGACATGTGGGACCTCCGTAATCGGGAGCACCCCACCATCCTTGCATGACACGCTCCTGCCACTTCCTTTTGCACCGGTATCCCCGTGGGCTACCGGATAACCGATATGTTGCTGTGGCATCATTTTCGGATTCGTCGTCGTGGCACCCCTTTCCTTTCCACCACGGTGACAAATGCTTCATAATGCTCTTGTCAACTTTTAATAAAAATTGCATAAACTTGTTCATGTCATCTGCATCATGATAACAACAATTAAAATGTTTAAATTGTTGTTGCAATAAACTACTAGATGCATATGAGGATTTACCGGAATCGTTGTGATGTTTCCTACCTCTTTTAAACTTGCCTAGTTATGTAGTTTTATTATGCTTCACCTCTTGTCATGTTTAACAACATTTAATATTGTCGGGTACCTAAACAAGAGAGAACCAAATAAGTCATGTGGTGTTCCGTTAATATGCAACTCGTTGCATACTGAGCGCCACTTAATTTGTAGGATTGCTTGTGCACTTTGCCATCCCATGTATCTTTAAACCGGACATGCATCATATTTGGTTGTGCATCATGTCATGCTTATGTGGTGGTTGTTTACTATGGTGTTTGCTTCTTTCCGGTGTTGCTTCTTCGGGTTGGTTCCGATAACGTCGCGTTTGTGAGGACACGTTTGTCTACGTCCATTTGTCTTCTTCATGGACTCGCTCTTCTTCCTTGCGGGATCTTAGGCAAGATGACCATACCCTCGAAATCACTTCTATCTTTGCTTGCTAGTTGCTCGCTCTTTTGCTATGCCTATGCTGCGATACCTACCACTTGCTTATCATGCCTCCCATATTGTTAAACCAAGCATGTAACCCACCTTATCCTAGCAAACCGTTGTTTGGCTATGTTACCGCTTTGCTCAGCCCCTCTTATAGCGTTGTTAGTTGCAGGTGAAGATTGAAGTTTGTTCCTTGTTGGAACATGGAGATGTTGTTCCTTGTTGGAACATGATATTTGTTGGGATATCACAATATATCTTATTTTAATTAATGCATCTATATACTTGGTAAAAGGTGGAAGGCTCGGCCTTATGCCTGGTGTTTTGTTCCACTCTTGCCGCCCTAGTTTCCGTCATATCGGTGTTATGTTCCCGGATTTTGCGTTCCTTACGCGATTGGGCTATAATGGGAACCCCTTGACAGTTCGCCTTGAATAAAACTCCTGTAGCAATGCCCAACCTTGGTTTTACCATTTGCACTAACAACCTACCACCTTCCCTTGGGTTCTGCAGACTCAAGGGTCATCATTATTTTAACCCCCGGGGCCAGTGCTCCTCCGAGTGTTGGTCCAAACTGTCAGCCGCCGGTGGCCACCAGGGGCAACTCTGGGCTGGCCTACCAGAAGTTTAGACAATCTGAGTGTGCCCTGAGAACGAGATATGTGCAGCTCCTATCGGGATTTGTCGGCACATTCGGGCGGTGTTGCTGGATTTGTTTTAACTTGTCGAAGTTGTCTTGTAGAACCGGGATACCGAGTCTGATCGGAATGTCTCGGGAGAACGTATATCCTTCGTTGACCGTGAGAGCTTGTCATGGGCTAAGTTGGGACACCCCTGCAGGGATTTGAACTTTCGAAAG
>NC_041380.1:180321580-180323606 GCF_002162155.2 Triticum dicoccoides
CGGAGGCATTGTGATGTTGCTCTTTTCATCCATCTTCTTGTCTTGTCAAGATCATGTTCTTTCTTTGCTATTCCTTTTAATCGGAGTGTTGTGCCCTTTTGCTCAAGTTCTTTTCGCCTTATCAACCATTGCTTCTCTTTTCTACCGGAGTGCTGTCGAAATTTGTTCTTCCTTCTTACTCTGCCCTAACGGAGTGCTTTCAACTTCGTTCATACTCGTTGCATTCTTTCTTTCAATTTGTTCAACCTATCAAGGCTCGTGGTTTCATTCGTTTGTCAAAGAAGCAACTTAGCCTTACCTCTCCTCTTTCTCTTTCGTTGTCCCTCCGGTGCCATTCTAGATCTCGGGACGAGATCCTCTCGTAGTGGTGGAGTGTTGTGACGCCCCAAGACCGGAGCTTCAGATGCCTTCCAGGGTTTCCGGGTTTCATCGTGTGATTTGTTTGGTTCATTGCATTCATCATTGCATCATGTGCATTGCATCATGTCATCATGCCATCATCTCATAAATCTTCTGCATCTCAACTAAATAATTTGTATGGATCTTCGGTCCATTTAAATCGAGGGAATTCACATGGTGATTCTCTTTACAACATATCCTCTCGATATTTAGAGAGCTATAGTAATATTCCAATTATTTGGATTTACCGCAAACACACTTGCAAAATATTCCAATGCCTTTGTTATCTTAATTCTCGGTCTCCAACATGGCCATATATTTCGTTCATCATATTCCGGAGCTCCACCAAAATCCGAACATTTTTTACCTTCCTAACCCTCACTTCCTATTCGAACCATTTGAATTTAAATCAAATGAGTTTGAATTTAAACTTTGAAAAATGGCCACTCCATTTTTCTTGGATTGTGCACATTTTTGCGAGTCCGCGAAAATTATCCCAGTGCCCAAATTCCTTCTCCAACCTTTTCTTTCTCTTATTTATGCTTTTGCTATTTGCTATTTTGGCAAATAAAAGGAAATGAGGAAGAGAGTAGGAGAGAGAGCAGCCCAGCAGGCCCCTGGCCGTTGTCCTCTCCATTGGGCCGGCCTCCCAAGGCCCACTCCCCAGCTAACCCTAGCGCAGGGAGAGAGCCCATCTCCTCTCCCTCTCGATCCCATCTCTCCCTCTCGTCCTCATCCAGCGCCGCCTCCCACCTCGTCTTCCCTCCCGCATCGCTTCTCCTTCTCTCCCTCGATCTCTTTCCTTGGAGCAGGGCCCGAGCAACCTCCCTCAACTTCGTTCCCCTGCTCTCGTTCTCCCTCAAGCCGCCTCCCTTGGGCGCGCCCGATGCACCTGCACCCGGTGTCCTCCGCTTCTAGCCGTGGCCGGCTAGCAGGCCGCTGCCGTCCGCCTCCTCGCCATGGCCCCTCGCAAGCTGCCTCCTGCACGCCTCACCTCCTGCCTCCTGCGCGCCTCCTCCTCGCGAAGTCCCCGTCACCGAGCACTCGAGGAGAGGAGCTCCTCGAGCGCCCACGCCTGCAGCCGTCATTCCTCTACGCCCAGCAGGAGCCCCGCCGGCTCCCGTCGCCCCCGTCTGCGCCCCTCGCGGCTCTGCCTCGCCATGGAGCTCCGCCACCCATCTCTCTTCCTGTAGCGCGCTGTCGCGTGGATGCTCGCCTCTGACCAGCGTCGTTACTCCTCTTGGTCCGTCCTCCTTGGTGTGGAGCAACACCATCACGGCCCCCCTGCCCGAGCTATTACTCACCACCGACCAACACCACCCGCAAGACCCAGACTCCGAACGACAAGTACCACTACAAACCCAAAGAATTCGGATGCATCAAGTCCCCGAGGAGACCCGTTTTCGTCAAGTTCGACTACCTATATCATCAAGAACCACTACGGCCGGAGACCTTGGACCCGCCAAGTACCCCTTCGACGCGTGTACCCCTACCGCACGGTTATGCCAAGTTCATCTACGGAACGTGTATGTCTCCAATGTGTACCACTACGCGCGTAGACGCCAAGACCGTTTCGGGATTCACCAAGTACCGCTACCGATGACTCGAACATCTATGAAATGTGTAC
>NC_041380.1:180323616-180335084 GCF_002162155.2 Triticum dicoccoides
TACTAGATGCATATGAGGATTTACCGGAATCGTTGTGATGTTTCCTACCTCTTTTAAACTTGCCTAGTTATGTAGTTTTATTATGCTTCACCTCTTGTCATGTTTAACAACATTTAATATTGTCGGGTACCTAAACAAGAGAGAACCAAATAAGTCATGTGGTGTTCCGTTAATATGCAACTCGTTGCATACTGAGCGCCACTTAATTTGTAGGATTGCTTGTGCACTTTGCCATCCCATGTATCTTTAAACCGGACATGCATCATATTTGGTTGTGCATCATGTCATGCTTATGTGGTGGTTGTTTACTATGGTGTTTGCTTCTTTCCGGTGTTGCTTCTTCGGGTTGGTTCCGATAACGTCGCGTTTGTGAGGACACGTTTGTCTACGTCCATTTGTCTTCTTCATGGACTCGCTCTTCTTCCTTGCGGGATCTTAGGCAAGATGACCATACCCTCGAAATCACTTCTATCTTTGCTTGCTAGTTGCTCGCTCTTTTGCTATGCCTATGCTGCGATACCTACCACTTGCTTATCATGCCTCCCATATTGTTAAACCAAGCATGTAACCCACCTTATCCTAGCAAACCGTTGTTTGGCTATGTTACCGCTTTGCTCAGCCCCTCTTATAGCGTTGTTAGTTGCAGGTGAAGATTGAAGTTTGTTCCTTGTTGGAACATGGAGATGTTGTTCCTTGTTGGAACATGATATTTGTTGGGATATCACAATATATCTTATTTTAATTAATGCATCTATATACTTGGTAAAAGGTGGAAGGCTCGGCCTTATGCCTGGTGTTTTGTTCCACTCTTGCCGCCCTAGTTTCCGTCATATCGGTGTTATGTTCCCGGATTTTGCGTTCCTTACGCGATTGGGCTATAATGGGAACCCCTTGACAGTTCGCCTTGAATAAAACTCCTGTAGCAATGCCCAACCTTGGTTTTACCATTTGCACTAACAACCTACCACCTTCCCTTGGGTTCTGCAGACTCAAGGGTCATCATTATTTTAACCCCCGGGGCCAGTGCTCCTCCGAGTGTTGGTCCAAACTGTCAGCCGCCGGTGGCCACCAGGGGCAACTCTGGGCTGGCCTACCAGAAGTTTAGACAATCTGAGTGTGCCCTGAGAACGAGATATGTGCAGCTCCTATCGGGATTTGTCGGCACATTCGGGCGGTGTTGCTGGATTTGTTTTAACTTGTCGAAGTTGTCTTGTAGAACCGGGATACCGAGTCTGATCGGAATGTCTCGGGAGAACGTATATCCTTCGTTGACCGTGAGAGCTTGTCATGGGCTAAGTTGGGACACCCCTGCAGGGATTTGAACTTTCGAAAGCCGTGCCCGCGGTTATGGGCAGATGGGAATTTGTTAATGTTTGGTTGTAGAAAACCTAAAGTTGACCTTAATTAAAATACATCAACCGCGTGTGTAACCGTGATGGTGTCTTTCCGGCGGAGTCCGGGAAGTGAACACGGTGTTGGAGTTATGCTTGACGTAGGTTGCTCTAGGATCACTTCTTGATCATAGTTTCTCGATCGTGCTTTGCCTTCTCTTCTCGCTCTCTTTGCGTATATGTTAGCCACCAAATATGCTAGTCGCTTGCTGCAGCTCCACCTCATACCTTTACCTTACCCATAAGCTTAAATAGTCTTGATCGCGAGGGTGCGAGATTGCTGAGTCCCCGTGGCTCACAGATTCTTCCAAAACCAGTTTGCAGGTGCCGATGTTACCGAGCGGGTGACACAACCAAGCTCAGGAGGAGCTCGATGAAGATCTTGTCCTTTATGTTGTTTCGTTCTAGTTGATCAGTAGTGGAGCCAGTTGGGGTCGATCGGGGACCTTGTCGCATTTGTGGTTCTTTTTTTTTGGCTCCGTAGTCGGGCCTTGATTGTAACTGGTTGATGTAATGCTTTATTCAAGTAATTGTGTGAAGTGGCAATTGTAAGCCAACTATGTATCTCTTCCCCTTATGTATTACATGGGTCGTGTGAAGATTACCTCACTTGCGACATTGCTTTCAATGCGGTTATGCCTCTAAGTCGTGCTTCGACACATAGGAGATATAGCCGCATCGAGGGCGTTACAAAAGAGGATTTGATACTTTAATGCTATGGTTGGGTTTTACCTTAATGATCTTTAGTAGTTGCGGATGCTTGCTAGAGTTCCAATCATAAGTGCATATGATCCAAGTAGAGAAAGTATGTTAGCTTATGCCTCTCCCTCAAATAAAATTGCAATAATGATTACCAGTCTAGTCATCGATTGCCTAGGGACAAATAACTTTCTCGTAACAAAAAGCTCTTTATTAAAACTAACTTAGTTGTGTATTTATCTAAACAGCCCCTACGTTTTATTTACGCAATCTTTATTATCTTGCAAACCTATCCAACAACACCTACAAAGTACTTCTAGTTTCATACTTGTTCTAGGTAAAGCGAACATCAAGCGTGCGTAGAGTTGTATCGGTGGTCGATAGAACTTGAGGGAATATTTGTTCTGCCTTTAGCTCCTCGTTGGGTTTGACACTCTTACTTATCAAAAACTGTTGCGATCCCCTATACTTGTGGGTTATCAAGGCATCTCGCTTTCCATAATCTCCGGGAGAAGATCCCTTGAGGAAGAGGATTGTTGAGGAAGACTATGCGCTATCCTGCAAAAACATACACTCTAGATGTTACCCTGGTCACAAGAGAGGAACGGGGTATGTGTAAAACACCCTTGTTCGCTTACGATTTAAGCTTGTCCTCACCGGGGGTCTGCGCGATAACGTCGTCCTCCAAGCCTGAGCCGCCCGATAGGGGCATCTGGCCTCGCTTGGGAGCCTTTTTCTCCCAATCTTCGGAGACGGCCCTTTTCTTACCATGGGGAGAATGAATGTTGGATTCTCCTTTACTTTTTTCTTCGGGCGATGGGATTTTCGTATCTTTGGACACAACATCTAATATATCTTCGGGATGGAGGCCACCTTCGGTCCTCCCGCTCTCCGTCTTCTCCTCCTTCACAGGCATCTGGTACGGTGCCGGGGCCAGCATCCTTGTTAATACGGAATCCGCTGAGTCTTCGGGAAGAGGGGCCGAACAGCTGATTCGCTCTGCTTTCTTTATCCAGCCCTCGAAAAGGATAGTGTGCTCAGTGTTGCATTATGACATACATTGCTAAAAAATTGTTCAGAAATAGAGCGCTTACTGAGGTATCGGGATGGTTGCGGTCGAGGCCGATGTCCTCGGTGGTGTCCGGCCACTGTTTTCTTTTCCCGAAAAACAGCTTCCACATTCCCTTGTGTGTAATACCAGCGAAGTCTTGGAGGGTCCGTGGTCCTTCCGGATTAAACTCCCACATACGAAGAGGCTGTCGCTGGCACGGCAGAATCCGGCGGACCAGCATTACTTGAACCACGTTGATAAGACTGATGTCCTTCTCAAGGAGGCTCCGGATGCGGCTCTGTAGAGTCTGCACTTCATCAATTAATCCCCAGTCCAGTCCTTTATTAATCCATGATGCAAGCTGTAACAGAGGTCCAGATCGAAACGCAGGTATAGCCGCCCACTTGGTACTGCGGGGTTCAGTGACATAAAACCACTCCCGCTGCCATAGGTCAGGAGTTTCGGTGAAAAAGCCTTTTGTCCAGGGAGCATTGATAAGTTTTCCCACTATAGCACCTCCGCACTCCGCTTGTTCCCCGTCGACTACCTTTAGCTTCACACTGAAGGTCTTGAGCCATAAGCCGAAGTGTGGGGGAATACAGAGAAAGAGCTCGCACGTGATAATGAATGTCGAGATATAAAGGAGAGAATCTAGGGCTAGATCGTGAAAATCTAGTCCGTAGTAAAACATGAGCCCCAGGCCGAAGGGGTGAAGAGTGAATCCTAGCCCTCGCAGGAAGTGGGAGATGAATACGACCCTCTCGCCGGATCTGGTAGTAGGAATAACCTGTCCTCGAGCTGGAAGCCTGTGGGGGATCTCCGCGATCAGGCATCTGGCTGCATGAAGCTTCGTGATGTCCTCCTCCGTAACAGAGGAGGCCACCCATAGGCCCTGTGGGCTGGGTCCGGACATGATTGGGAAGCTTGAAGCGATGAAGTCGAGCCTTGGGTGCTAGAACTCGAAGTTGGAAGGACTAAGAAAAAGGTTGACGCAAAACAAGGAGGCCCTTGGCTCCTTTATAAAGGCAACGGATATCGAATGCCTCCACCTAAGCCTGAAAACCTGCCTATTCCTAAGGAATCATAGCAATGCAACGATTGGGTTATCCACGCTCGTATTAATGAGAATCCCGCGATAAGGGGACACGATCTCTACTTCGACAAGACGTGCCAATAAAAACCGCGCCTTGAAACGTGGAATGGCAGGACAAGAAACGGTTCGAAATAATGACCGGGCAAACGTGATGTCACGTTACAAAAAGTTGTCAGCGGATTGGACTCATGCAAATATTATATTCTCTACGGTTGTGTGTGGTACTTGTGTTGCAGATCCGAACACGTTCATTATGACCGAAGTCTATCTTGGGGTATTCGGAAAGGGGAACCCGCCTTGCAATGCCGAAGACAATCTGCGCGCCGGACACCTCGTCATTGAAGTCTGGTTCAGGGGCTACTGAGGGAGTCCTGGACTAAGGGGTCCTCGGGCGTCCAACCTATTAGACATGTGCCGGACTGATGGGCTATGAAGATACAAAGGTCAAAGACTCTAACCGTGTTCGAATGGGACTCTTCTTGGCGTGGAAGGCAGGCTTGGTGATCAAATATGAAGATTCATTTCTCTGTAACCGACCTTATGTAACCCTAGATCCCTCCGGTGTCTATATAAACTGAAGGGCTAGGTCCGTAGACATATATTCTCATAATCATAGTCAGACAGGCTAGAATTTTAGGGTTTAGCCATTACGATCTCGTGGTAGATCAACTCTTGTAATACTCATATTTATCAAAGATCAATCAAACAGGAAGTAGGGTATTACCCCCATATAGAGGGCTCGAACCTGGGTAAACATTGTGTCCCCGTCTCCTGTTATCATCGACCTTAGACGCACAATTTGAGACCCTCTAGCCGAGATCCGCCGGTTTTGACACCGACAGCGGGTGGACCCCTTCTCGATGCCTTATGAAACTACATTAATTTCTTAACACATGTACCCTTTGAGCCATCTCGAGCTTTGTGTATTTGTCTCTCGTTTGAACGAATTGAAGTGATATATCACATTCATTGTTAGGCTCGAAAATTGTATCTGTAAAACATCTAAGTTCTATATATAGGCCGGTGGCACGGTGGTACAACCTAATCTGCGGGACGAACCGGAGGAGACTAACTTAATTCTGGCGTCCCAGAAAAAGCCGTGACGGTGCCCAAAGTCTGGCTCCGACCGTGCATGCATGCATGTGTACCGACAGAGGGTTTAAGCATGAGCAGCACTGGCACCTGACAATCCCATATCTTTCATTCCTTAAATTCGTCTACAGTACCATGTAACAATATGCACTATTGCTCACCCGTGAACAGCAATAAATCGTGAACTGCCCACCACACCTAACCAAAAAATTAACGTTCGTGTTGCACTGTAGCCTTTAATATTTTATTGTCTTGCCCCACCACCACCACCACCTCCTGTCTTTCAAGTCGAGCCTTCTCATCTCCCCCCTCCTCCGATCCACACGTGGGGGAACTACTTACGTCTATAACTGTATATACGACACCGCCACCACCTCAGCGACTTCACTCCGGCCGACCACCTCACCACCGCCGCCGCTTTTGTGATTCTTTTCGCGAGTGTTTTCCTTTTTGGGAGCTCGGAGGGGATCCTTGGCGTTCTTGGCTGGCGGGGAAGGAGGCGGCCTTGCTGGTTCTGCATCCTTGCGTTCTTTGCGTTCTTGGTTGTCAATATTTTCCTTGGATTCAGCCTAGGTCACTTCCATGCAAATCCTCTCTCGTTTCCCTTTTCTGCTAATAAGGAGGCCACTCCATTTTGATCGAGCTGCTGTCTGGCTCTCCTTCAAAAAGAGAAAACAAAAGTGACCATGCATTTGACTAATTTGTTCGCTCACTTTCTCTGATTCATCTACCTTTTTCCCTATGTGCTGTCATTTGATTTGTGAGATTAGTCTGCGCGGACGTGAATCCAACATCTTCAGGTTCTTGCTAGCCACTATTTGATCTCCTTTCATGTCCTTTTGGGAAGAAAAGAAGTTCTTGGCTAAGTAAGATCCAACTCTGTTGCTAGTTTCAATCTGACTATTTTAATCCCCACTCCACTTTGTGCTTCTGTGTTCGTCGCCTCTTAAAAAACCATAAACAATCCTTCATTGGGGAGGACCATGGAGTTAACTTGTGGAGCTGAGAAGTTCAACCAATAAATCTCGGTAGAATCTTCACACTTGTTTATTGTTTTACCAGGAGAGGAGCATCGTGCCCCATCTCCTCTTCATTAGAGCAACTAGCGCACAACACGACGCGTGTCGCCCCGCATGCTCATTGAGTCGCCTCATTCCAGATCGATTGGGAGGAGACCCGATTGATTGGAAGGAGACCCTGATGCATTGACCTAGACCGCCGACTCCATTTTTCTCCTCCTTCGTCTCCACGCGCTCCTCCCGCCTAGCTGCCGCCGCTTGATGCAGCACTCGAGCGCAGCGCCGGCTCTCCGCCATGGCCGCCTCCTGCAAAAAGGATAGCGGGTTGAATAACTCAAAATGCAGGGTCCTTTCTGTAAGAACGAAATGTTTTCTTAGATTAACCACTTAAAAATGACTGCGGGTTGATTTCTCATAAACAGAGGGGCTTTTCTGCAAAAGTGCACACGACGTACGGGCAGAAGCGCTAGACGCTTTATTATTATATATATATATATATATATATATATATATATATATATATATATAGTAGGACTAGGATAGGATAGGATAGGATAGGATAGGACTAGGATAGGACTAGGACTAGGACTAGGAAAAGATCCCGTGCGTTGCAACGGGAGAAAAAAATAACACACGCTTTTAACCCAATAATCATGATTCAAGACTCTAATAGGTCCATGTCCTTTATTTTCACATGGCATCACATTTGGGTTGGCGACGTGCTGACACAACAAAAACGTGTTTGAATGTGGTCAGTCCTAAGACGTCTCTTTCTCGCGCGCAAGCACACTCGCTCAGAATAAGATGAGAAATACGTTGTTTTACCCGCGAGATTTTTCATAGGTGTCAAGGTGTGCATGCATGGTTATCAATGTTTTCTTTTCTCTTAATCTGATTTTAATGGGTGTTTACTTGCAAGTCGGGTCATCGTTGGTACGAAAGAAAAACAGATCGTGCACTATATATTAAATTTACACTAAATATAATATTTTAAAAATATTTAACAGCTAAAATAATATCATATTTAGATTCTAAGCATTTTTCTAGCAAAAAGGCCCGTCCGTTGCAACGGGAGAAAATAAATGACATCCCAATCCAATATGCAAAGCGATGGGAATGTGTGTTCAGGAATAACATGAAGGAGAATTGTGATTTCAGCTAGCCAATCTTTGGAAAACGGCTTAGAAATGAATGTGTTCTTTGATTTGTCGATTAAGTTAAGATATAAGCATTTCTGATCAGATGTTCTTTTTAAATCAAGCATAAGAATAAAAATACATATAGAACATTAAAAAATAAAATCAAAACTGAAACATAATTTCTTCTGCCAAAGAAAGATGACATTCCTCACCTTCATTTCATTATCAGAAGAGTCAAATTTAGGATTTAATATAGCTTTCAATAGTAATAATGTGTGTTATAAACTTATAATCAAGCATGGGCTAGGTTTAGTACCTATAGTTAGGTTTATAGTGTACTTATATTTCAATAATCAAATGAAACCAAATATAAGAGCACAAAATATGGATTGTCAACCATTAGCCTTCTATGAAAATATGGCACGCGTTTCACGTGCTCTAAAAGAACATTATAGAGCCCTGAAGATTGTAATTTTATTATACATTGAGGTTGAAGATATATAATTTTATTATACAATGAGAGTTACCCCGCAAAATAATTATACAGTGAGAGTTGAAGATTTATAATATATTATATACAATGAGGGCTGAAGATTTTTTGGATGTCTGTAAGACAGAAATCGTTTAGCTTGGAAGGCAGTTCCTTCTCCAAGTAATGTACGCATTATGAGTAGAAATGAGTTTAAATGTGTAAGTAACTAATAGCAGTTTTGTGGCCATGACAATACAAAGGAAAAATAGGAAACCTTAATCCATGAACCCATCCGTGTGAAAATAGCAAAGCTCGTAATAATTTTGTTCAAATCACGTTATTCGCTACATAACTGAGACATTCGTCGGAGCATGTGGCAGGCAATGTAGTAAGTGGCAGCATTGCACATCAAAAAACATGTATAAAGTAGAGAAGCACAGCTTCCAGCAAGATATGAATGTTTTTGTATGTTAAGTATAACTGTAGCACCAATCATGATGTATGAAAGTGACACTCTCAATAATTTAAGTCTTGGAAAAGCTAGTCTCAATGGGTTTGAATTTGCTTTACAGTAAGATTCAGTCTTTGTTTGAATGGAGGCATGCACATCCACTTTTCTCACATACCAATAAAAAGGAAACAATGGACTTATATTCACTGAGAGTTATGACGCTAACAAAACCAGGATAACCCTACAGGGATGGAAAGAGAGAAACTTAGACTACAAAATCCTAGAGAATCGTAAATTGGAAGATTTACATTACTTGCCAAACCATCAACAAATTGTACAGATCCTTACATTCATGTGTACAGATAAAGCAAGATCTACTGAAATTAACTATGAAAAGAAGCCTACTTAAGGAAATTCATCAAAACCTTTTGGGGGCAATTCATCAAACAACTGAATCCCATATGCTTAAGGAAATTCAGCAAACACATAATTGACATGAATGTTTCCTGGTGATCAAACCTTCATAATTACTCGCATAGCTTTAACCACATGAGACATGAGGTACTCAGGAAGCGAGCCAAATCTACAGCCTGAAGCACTCACCTACTATGCATTAATCTGCTACCAAGGATTGGAGAAGGCAGCGATGGCTACAGCGGTGCCGTTACAGCCTACATACCTATGTGAATTTGGAATTGCAAGGACTAATAAGTTGAACAGCTCGAGGAAATTGGTCGCGCTAGCCTCCCTCTTGCTGGTCGCCTCCACCTCGGTCACATCGGCGCCGGTGGCCTCAGACAGAGCAGAGATAGAATCAAGCACTAACAGATAAAGAAATAAGAAATGTTCCAAGCAAAAATTCATTTCAAAGGAGAGGGTAATGAATCTGTTTATCAAGTTGGTTGCCGGTTATAATGTATTTGGCCCAAAATCTACCACTCCCCGATCCATACACACATACTCATGGTCTCCATATCATCTCTCTTTCTCTCCAATAATCATCCAAACAGAGGAGCACACTTCAGTAAAAAAACAGAGGAACACAGCTAGCAAAGAAGGCTAAACAGAAACATATTTCTCACCTTGGAGGTGTTGCTTCTGCACTGAATTGTCTGAACAACTCTTTCTCTACCTCTTCTGAAACCTGAAATATGCATATGTTAGAAAGCTTCTAATTTTTATGTGATGATATTAAGAACAGGGAAAAGGAGTATCAAGAACAGATTCATATGTTTGGCCATTAGCCATTACAAACTTCAATATATCAATCACTGTTCCATGGGTGGGTGGGTGGCTAATGGGTGCCTCCACAGCTCAACAAGTGTATGCGCTGCCACCACTCGTTTGTTGCAGCTTTCCGGTGTTGTTCAGTTTGTCGCTCGGCCATCTTGTTCTTTCTCCATCAAATGACACGACGGTCAAAGTTCTAGAGGGAATGGTCATGTGCTGGTGAGTGGTGACTTATGGTGTTTGCAGCAGATCATATCTGAACGGAAAATGCTGGATAATTTGCATAAGCTAGGTGAATAATTAGTATTGGCATGTGAAATTGACACTTTGTACTGCTTTCCACTAAAAGTAACACGAAGATGTCAGAGCACATAAATGCAATTTGCTTGTTTAGGGACCTTTGCTTTTGATGACAATCAGGATGATCTCATAAGACAAAGTGTATTTCTTCACGATCTGGAGTAAGACAACTGCAGTCAGTATTATTTTTGAACAACTTATAAATCAAAATCATCTAGATAAAGCTCATGTTAAGAATTTGATGTGTCGCTGAGCACATCCTTATACAAAAAGAAGTATAAAACACACATCTCTTTGAGGTGACTTAAGAAACAAAAGTTTTGACACCTTTTTTTTACCTAGCAGGAACTTGCTTGGCTTCCCTCACAGCGCTCGCGCTTTTAATGCCAATACTGTGTACCAGTTACAATAAACTTCCAAATTAATTTGCCTTTCAGCACATACATGTTGAAGTATCCTCTCTTCAGTTCATGCTAAGCTCCAATTTAAAATCTGGCAAGTAAACTGATACAAAGTGAAATACATAAGACATATGTTGTAGCATAAGATTGCAGTGAAGAAATTGTAAGGCATGTGTTGTAGCACGACAATTGCAGAATTTCTATTGTTCCAAGACAAAAAGGACTAAATATTTTTTCAGACAAAAAAATGTATCAGCATGAAAGTGTTCTTGCTAGGTCGAGACTTGAGACTGTACGTCCAACCAATAATTCTGAAATAGCATACCTACTGTCAGGTAACCCAGCATCCTCAATAGCAACCCATAGTAGTCCTCCATTCCTATTTCAGAATTGATCAGAACAAGATCATCATGCAGCCATCCCCTTTCGCCGTTGGGCCGTCGCCGCCGCTGTAGCCGATCTATACTGTCGCCATGCGCCGAGCTCTCGTGCTTTAGAACGGCGCCCTCCTCACTCCCCAGGCCACCGGACGGCAGCTGCTCACCCCCACCACCATAGCTGGAGCCTGCGGGAGAAGGGGTGGGAAGGAACAGGGAGGAAGAGGGGTACTGGGAGAGAAGAGGGCGGCTACAGCCCTGGCTGTAGTAGGAGGGATGGGAGGGAACAGGGAGGAAGAGGGCGGCCGGAGCGCCGGCGTGCTCCAACTCCACCAACAACAGCATGCATCCGGGGGGGCTCGAGGAAGTCCCGTTCCGGCCATGGGGATGTGGATCCAGGCGGAGGAGATCCTCCAGCGGTGGAGCTTCGCAGGGGCGGCGGCTCTGGGAGGTGCAGCCGAATGGGAAGTTGAGGGGCGGACGGATCCGCGGGTGCTGGCGACGAACGGCGGCTCAGCGGCGGTGGTGGCCGGCGGCGCCCGGTGAGGCAGGGCGGGGCAGGAGGTGGCAGCGCGCGGAGGAGATGTGATTGGGAGGCAGGGTCGTGCGGGTGGCCGGGCTAGTTTTTTTTTCTCCGCCGTACCGGTTCGGGCTGAGTTATGATGAGGACTGCGGGTTGATTTTCTGTAAACCGAGGGGCTTTTTTGCAAAACAACCACAACGGACGACCAGAAGCAATCGCTGGTTTATTAG